>NC_081181.1:143794702-144127716 GCF_029867415.1 Vicia villosa | reverse complement strand
AAAGTATGATGGAGTTTCTTGTCCAAAACTACATTTGAGATCTTATGTGAGGAAGATACAACCTCATACAACAGATAACAAATTGTGGATTCACTTTTTCCAAGAAAGTCTGTCAGGTACACAACTCGAATGGTACTACCAGCTAGAAAATACCAAGGTTCATACTTGGGAAGAATTAGCTGCTGCTTTTTACAAACAGTACCAATACAATGCTGATCTTACACCCACTCGTACTCAATTGCGAGGCATGTCTATGGGACCAAAAGAAAGTTTCAAAGAGTATGCACAAAAGTGGAGAGATATGGCTGGAAGGGTTCAACCACCCTTATCTGATCGCGAACTAGTCGACATGTTCATGGGCACTTTAACTGGCCCATTCTATAGCCATTTGCTGGGAAGTTCATCATCAGGTTTCACTGACCTAATACTGACCGGAGAACGTGTCGAAAGTGGCATTCGAAATGGAAAAATTCAAGTAGGATCCTCCTCTGGTACTACAAAAAGGCCCATCAGAAATGAGGTCAATACAGCGCAAATTCAGACAAGTCACAAAAGTGATCAGCATCAATCTGTAGGGGCAGTTATGATCTCCGCATCTGCACCTCAAAAAGATCAACAGCCAAAATATACGCATCGACCAGATGCACCAAGAAGAACTTTCACCAAAATCAACATGCCAATCTCTCAGGCATTGCAGCACTTGCTTAAAGCGGATCTGATCACATTAAGGGGTCCTCCGAAGAATGTCAATACTTCTTCTCTGAATTATCGCCCTGATGCAACATGTGCCTATCATTCAAACTGTCCAGGACATGACGCAGATCACTGCTGGGCCCTGAAAAATAAAATCCAAGACATGATAGATGCTGGAGAAATTGAGTTCGATCCTCCAGAAACTCCAAATGTCATCACAGCACCTATGCCAAAGCATGACAAAACTGTTAATGCTATCATAGACACAGTTTACATTTATGATGTGAACGAAGTATCAATTCCACTCCTCGAAGTCAAAAGAAAGCTAATCCGAGCTGGTTACTTTCCAGGGTGTGACCCCGACTGCTTTTATTGCTCACGCCAACCCAATGGTTGTGAAAATCTAAAGATGGGAATTCAAAAACACATGGATCGCCGTATCATTATGTTTGAGAGGCTCCCTTCTATGGACATGTTGGGCAAAGTCTTTGCCAACGGGATAAGAATGGAAGACGTCTCAGTGATCTCCAGCTTACCATTCAAAATCTCTACCAAGGCTCCATTCAAACTTTCTGCTACACTCAAAGTGGCATCAGTAGTCATTGCTAGACCAACTCCATTTCCATACTCCTCAGACAAAGCTGTCCCATGGGGATATGACACTAATGTTTACATTCATGGAGTTAAGCAGGATCCCTCGACTAAAGAGGACGCAACACTAACTACTTCAGCTGTAAGTAACATTGCAGGCACTAGCAAGATCACGAGAAGTGGAAGAATCTTTTCACCAGAAATTTCTCCAAATATTGCTGCTAGTCCAATCCAGGTTCCAATTCCTATTCCAGATATCAACACTCGAGGCAAAGAGCCACTGATCGAACCAGTTCAAAATCCGGTAGAGATCACTGCTGAGGATCCATCAAAGCAAGAGATGGACGAAATATTGAAAATCATCTGCAAAAGTGATTACAATATTGTCGAACAACTGGGGCATACTGCTTCAAAAATCTCAATGTTATCTCTGCTAAAATATTCAGAAGCTCATGCTAAAGCTCTAATGAAGTTCCTTCAAGCTGCGCATGTGCCTCAAGAAATCCCAATCGACCAATTTGAGAATTGTGTCGCCAGTCTTACAGTGCCCAATGGTCTTGGTTTCTCTGATGTGGATCTAACTCCTGCTGGAAGAAATCACAACAAGGCCCTGCACATCTCTATCGAATGCAACGGCACCACTCTGTCTCATGTGCTAATAGACAATGGTTCCTCTCTAAACGTGTTACCAAAGGTAATACTGGAAAAACTTGACTTCAAAGGAGTTGTGCTACAACCAAGTGATGTGGTTGTAAGAGCCTTCGATGGGTCAACAAGAACGGTGTACGGAGAAGTTAAGCTCCCAATCAGAGTGGGCTCTCAAACTTTCGATGTTATCTTTTCCGTAATAGACGTTCTTCCAACATACTCCTGTTTACTAGGACGCCCTTGGATACATGGGGCAAACGCTGTAACTTCTACCCTGCATCAGAAGTTAAAATACCCAGTAAAAGGAAAGGTTGTCACAGTCTATGGCGAAGAAGAATATATGGTCAGTCACTTGAGCAACGACAAGTATGTTGAGATGGAGGGCGAATCCATCGAAACTCCGTATCAAGCTTTTGAGGTTGTATCTCCAGATATCTCTACCACCAAGCATATTCCTGCTACTCCAGCTACAACTATGGCTTCTCTCAAAGATGCCAAAGCCATGATTGAACAGGGTGATCGCACAGTATGGGGACAACTCCCTGATATACCCTACAAGTCCGACAAGCTAGGTCTGGGCTATAATGGTGAAAATCAAAAGAATGATCAAAATCCTCGCTCTGAAGGGTTAATATCACACTTCGCCAGCCAAGAAGTAAACGCCATTGATGATGAAGGGACATACTTGAACCACATCATTCAGCCATATCCAGACGAAATTCCACCCATTACCATGGGAATGTGGGATGCTGTGGGAGGACCAAATGACGGTTACAACTACCAGTATATCACACCTCAGAATTCTTACATTGCTCTGGAAGATCTTACTCCAACAGAAGAGGGTAATCAAAATGACGGAAGTATCACAAGTCCCGTCACTCAGCAATATCAAAATCCACCCAAAGAAGTATGGGACACGCTAGGAGAACCCAGCGGCAAATACGACTATATGGTGAAATATTCCGCTCCTCCGAGCTTTTCAACTCCCATCAAAGACATTGTCCCGACTGGATGGGACGAACAGTACGACGACAACTTCGCTCTTGAAGAAGCCAGGAAGATGCCAAACAACGAAGGTTATTTTCTGTCACAGTACACTCCTTATCAGGATGCACAAGTCTCTATTCAAAACATCATTCCTACTGCATGGGACGGCCTTATCGAGCATCTCGCTCAGCCAATAGAGGGACCTCCACCTGGATTCTCATATCCAACAAATCATCCAACTTATCCTGAGGAATTACCTACGCATTTTCCCACTAGCGGAATCAATGCTACGGAAGACGAAAAGAACAACTGCAACTGGAACAGCTGGGTGCTCCCTGCTAACAACGGTGGATTGAACAACTGGAAAGCAGAGGATGTGATCTCCTTTGATCAGGAGTAAATGCCATTTCCTGTTTTCTTTGTGTATATTGTGCAAAGATAAAAGTGGTTCCTGAACAATCGAACCATGAGCTTGAAAGCCGTGTGCCTTAGCACAACGGTCCTTCTATAAAAAGGGTTTGTCATATCATGATTATGTGCATTCAATAAAATCATGGGATGCTTGCATGTTCAAAATTTTGTGATCCTTTTTCTTTCTTTATTCGCTTTCAAATAGCTATGTTTTTCTCTTCATACACACTCACATATCTACCATGCAGATTCACATACACGCTGGATCCAGTCAATAACGACTCTGCTATTGCCCGTCATGACTTTGAAAATCCGATCTACCAAACTGAGGACGAAAGTGAGGAAGATTGTGAAGTGCCAAGAGAAATTGCAAGACTTCTAGAACAAGAAGAAAAAGCCATACAGCCTCATGAGGAGCCGATTGAGGTCATCAACTTGGGCAGTGACGAAGAAAAGAAAGAGGTCAGAATTGGGGCTGACTTAGAAAACAGTGTCAAGCAAAGACTGATTCAATTGTTGCAAGACTACGCCGAGATATTCGCCTGGTCTTATCAAGATATGCCTGGCCTTGACACGGACATTGTAGTTCATCGCCTGCCAATCAAAGAAGGAAGCACTCCGGTCAAACAGAGACTGCGAAGGAGTAAGCCTGATATGTCAAAAAAGATCAAAGACGAGGTTGAAAAACAATTCAATGCCGGATTCCTAAAAGTTGTAAGTTATCCTCCTTGGATAGCTAACATCGTGCCTGTACCCAAAAAAGACGGGAAAGTCAGAATGTGTGTAGACTACAGAGATCTGAACCGGGCAAGCCCTAAAGATGATTTCCCTTTACCGCACATCGATGTACTAGTTGACAATACCGCACAATGCAAGGTATTCTCCTTTATGGACGGATTCTCAGGGTACAATCAAATCAAGATGGCACCCGAAGACATGGAAAAAACAACCTTCACAACTCCCTGGGGAACCTTTTGTTACAAAGTAATGCCCTTTGGTCTAAAAAATGCTGGAGCTACCTACCAACGAGCAATGGTAACACTATTTCATGATATGATTCATCAGGAAATAGAGGTGTATGTCGATGACATGATCGCAAAATCCAACACCGAAGAAGAACATTTGAGTCATTTACACAAGCTGTTTGACAGACTCAAGAAATACAGATTGCGACTGAACCCGAACAAGTGTACCTTTGGAGTAAGATCCGGTAAACTCTTAGGTTTCATCGTCAGCAGTAAAGGTATTGAGGTTGATCCTGCCAAGGTCAAAGCCATTCAAGAAATGCCTATACCCCGTACCGAGAAACAAGTCAGAGGATTCTTGGGACGTCTAAACTACATAGCCAGATTCATTGCCCATATGACTCCTACTTGTGTGCCAATCTTCAAATTACTGAAGAAAGATCAAGTGGAAAGATGGAATGACAAATGCCAGTTAGCCTTTGATAAAATCAAAGAATACCTTCAAAAACCGCCAATCTTGTTACCTCCTGTGGAAGGCAGACCTCTGATAATGTACCTAACTGTGTTAGAAGATTCAATGGGGTGTGTACTCGGACAACATGACGATTCCGGTCGAAAGGAGCACGCAATCTACTATCTTAGCAAAAAGTTTACCGATTGTGAAACAAGATACTCACTACTCGAAAAAACTTGCTGTGCCTTAGCATGGGCGGCTCGCCGACTAAGACAGTATATGCTAAATCACACCACTTTCCTGATCTCCAAGATGGATCCAATCAAATACGTGTTCGAAAAACCTGCTCTCTCTGGAAGGATTGCAAGATGGCAAATGATCCTAACAGAATATGACATTCAATACACTTCGCAAAAAGCAATCAAAGGAAGTGTGGTAGCTGATCATTTAGCTCATCAAGCAGTAGATGATTATCAGGCATTGAACTTTGACTTCCCAGACGAAGACATTATGCTAGTCAATGACTACAAACAACCAGGATCCCGATGGACTATGGTTTTTGACGGAGCTTCTAATGCGCTCGGCAATGGCATCGGAGCTGTGATCATTTCCCCCACAGGAGGTCATACACCCTTCACCGCCAGATTGTGTTTCAATTGCACCAACAATATAGCCGAATACGAAGCATGCATTCTGGGTCTCAAAGCTGCAATTGATCTAAAAATCAAATTCCTTGAAGTCTACGGAGACTCGGCCTTGGTAATCTACCAAGTCAAAGGGGAATGGGACACAAAGCACCCAAATCTAATTCCATACAAAGAACATGTGTTGAGTTTGATTCCTTACTTCGAGGAGATCACTTTCGAACACATCCCACGCGAAGAAAATCAACTAGCTGATGCCTTAGCTACCATGTCATCCATGTTCAAAGTCAATTGGGACGACGAAGCTCCTATGATCACCATTTACAGGCAAGACGAACCAGCCTATTGCAATGAGATCGATACCAAACAAATGGAAGACAAATCATGGTTCCATGAAATACAAAGGTATCTCGAAACCCAGGAGTACCCTGAAGGGGCATCTATTAACGACAGAAAGTTTCTAAGGAGATTTGCCTCCAAATTCTTCCTAAGCAATGGAACTTTGTACAAGCGCAACCATGACTCGACTTTACTTCGTTGCGTAAACAAGAAGGAAGCAGAACAAATCATGGAAGACATACACAATGGTACCTTCGGTACTCATTCCAACGGACATACAATGGCTAAAAAGATCTTGAGAGCAGGTTACTACTGGTCTACCATGGAGACAGATTGCCATCATCATTCCAAAACTTGTCACAAATGCCAGATATATGCCGACAAAGTGCATGTACCTCCAGTTCCATTAAACGTTCTGACGGCTCCTTGGCCTTTCGCAATGTGGGGTATTGATATGATTGGAGAAATCAAACCTACTGCTTCCAACGGACATCGCTTTATCCTGGTCGCTATTGACTACTTCACAAAGTGGGTAGAGGCAGCTTCATATGCTTCTGTCACCAAGAATGTGGTAGCCAGGTTTATCAAGCACAATCTCATTTGTCGGTACGGCATCCCCGAAAGGATCATCACTGACAATGGCACGAATCTAAACAACAAAATGATTACTGAACTCTGCACGCAGTTCCAGATCAAACATCATAATTCTTCTCCATATCGACCAAAGATGAACGGCGCTGTCGAAGCCGCCAACAAAAACATCAAGAAAATCATACAAAAGATGACAGTAACCTACAAAGACTGGCATGAGATGTTACCTTTTGCTCTTCATGGTTATCGCACATCTGCGCGTACTTCAACAGGGGCAACTCCATTCTCGTTAGTCTACGGTATGGAAGCAGTTCTCCCAATCGAAATCCAGATTCCTTCCTTAAGGATCATGAAAGAAGCCGATCTAGACGAAGACGATTGGATTCAAACTCGATTCGACCAAATACACTTGATCGATGAGAAAAGACTTGCAGCTATCTGTCATGGCCAGCTATACCAAAAGCGCATGATCAAAGCATTCAACAAGAAAGTCAAAAGTCAAGCATACCAAACTGGTGGCTTGGTTATCAAACGCATCATCTTACCACAAGGTGATCCCAGAGGCAAATGGACCCCCACCTACGAGGGACCATTCATAATCAAGAAAATATTCTCCGGCGGTGCCATGTTGCTTACCACCATGGATGGCGAGGATTTCCCACACCCTGTGAATGCGGACATAGTCAAAAAGTACTTTGCTTAAAAAAAAAATACAGCTCGCTAAGTTGAAAACCTGAAAGGGCAACTTAGGCAAAAATGAGCGTCTCGGTGGATTGAAAACCCGAAAGGGCGATCCAGGCAAAAATTAGAGACAAAACAAATACAATCCCGGTAGGCTGAAAACCTGAAAGGGCAGCCTAGGCAAAAATTAGGGAATAAAGCATACAACTATGTCCCGCTCAGCTGCCTACTCACCGACAAGGTTCAACACCTCAAAGACACCGATCAGTCCAATCACTTTCTTCCAACAAGTGAGGGATGAGATGCTCGAAGACAGATTGGCAATAGCAGAATTGAAACTTGACTGGATCGTTCTCACATAGCTATTTCTTTTCATAAATACTTTTCAAAACTTTCTGACAATTTCCTACTTCTAGGATTGTTGTCTCCCTATACTAATCCGCCTATCACGGCACCTTTTCAAAAATCAATGCAGCTTATAACTAACATTTTCATTTTTTCTGTTTTGAATACGCGAGCATCCCAATGATATTTTGAATGAACATATGCATTTGAATATGATTGATGTTTACCAGGAAAAACAGGAATAGCATTCCGGACATGTCCCAATTATTTGGACATTATCCTAAACCAGCATCAGAAGGAAGTTTCCCCAATGGAGACACATTCCTCAACAAATCCCTCAAAAAGATTTTTCTTTCGAAAGAAGTCTTATTCCCCAGCAGGGTTGTTCCAGATTACTGTCTTCAGAAGGTGTGATCTCCGCACCCAAACTTGGTCAGATAGTGCATCGGAGGATTATGCATCTTCCTCATTCCCACTCCAAAGGGCGTCACAGTCCGAACTCTCAAAACTACTGTTCATCCCCGAGCAGTAATCAAAGATCCTTCAATAGAACATCCTGGTTCTCAAAGAATTTCCCCAACCCAGGGTACTCAAGCGAGACAGAAGATCATCAACAACCACGATGCCTTCACTTCCAAATGGCTAGCAGGGATTTATTTTCCCAATCACAATGCCTTCATTTCTTGACGACTAAGCTGGGATTTATTTTCCCAATCAGGAGCTTGACACGCTCTAAGCTGCATAAACCATGCATCACATTCACACTCATATTCACATTCACAATCATGCATCATACGCATATTCATACACAACATAACTTGCATATTTCTCCTCTAGCTCGAGGATCTCATATCATACATGCATCATAGACATCGCATATTATTAACTTGATTTTTCAGGTAGACAGATGTCTTCAACAAAGATGTTCTCAATCACATGTAGTCCTTTCAGATACAATCAAACCAAAGATTCACTCTGAAGAACTCTCCTTCTCAACTCACTTATCAACAAGCATTACAGATCTAAGGCGATACCTCAAACGGTTCCAGAACGATCTAACATTACAGATCTAAGGCGATACCTCAAACGGTTCCAGAACGATCTAGCATTACAGATCTAAGGCGATACCTCAAACGGTTCCAGAACGATCTAACATTACAGATCTAAGGCGATACCTCAAACGGTTCCAGAACGATCTAACATTGCAGATCTAAGGCTATACCTCAGACGGTTCCAGAACGATCTAGCATTACAGATCTAAGGCGATACCTCAGACGGTTCCAGAACGATCTAACATTGCAGATCTAAGGCGATACCTCAAACGGTTCCAGAACGATCTAGCATTACAGATCTAAGGCGATACCTCAAACGGTTCCAGAACGATCTAACATTGCAGATCTAAGGCAATACCTCCGACGGTTCTAGAACGATCTAACATTGCAGATCTAAGGCGATACCTCTGACGGTTCCAGAACGATCTAATCTTGCAGATCTAAAGTGATACCTCAGACGGTTCCACAATGATCAACTTTCAAGTCCTTCATCAAGATATAATCAATGGATTCATTCTGATGAACAAACCCTCAACACATTTTCCAGATGGCATCTGAAAAGCCCATCTCAGGTAATGTTTCAATCTGCCAACAACATTTCGCAGACAACATTCAAATGCAGCTTCCAACATCTCTTCTGATCAAGGTAAGTGCAAATTTTCAGGGCATCTAATTATTCAATCATCTTCTACCTTCAGATTTCAGACAATCTCTTCAGGTTTAAGAAGATTGAATAGGGGCAACTGTTATACCCCAAAATTTGCCCACATCTTTTTTCAAGAAAACTCCAATCTGAAAATTAAGAGTTTCATATAATCATGGATTTTTATTTCAAATATCCTAGCATATGAAGTACTTAAATTTCAGAAACTTTTCTTATACAGTAGCTTGGCTTACAGAGGAATTTATTCTTACGCAAACGCCAAATACTGTTCATTACATCACAAATACTATTTATTTATTTACAGATAAATAGTACTAACACAATCATGCAGAGTTAACTCTTTTTGCAGGCGCAGAAGCAGGAAACTCACACTATACTGGTAACAATTGTTTTTGGTTTCCCACTAACTTTTGTACTATATTCCATTATTTTCAAAATCTTTTCAAATCTCTTTTTCAAAAATCAAATCTTAACTTGTGTGTTTTCTGCCAGTCAAATATTTCTATTTCTGTGCAGTAAACAATTTTCAGGTTATTATCCGTAATTTTGCCCGCATACCGTAAATATCAGTTATTTATTATGTTTCTGTTTTCTAACAAGTCATGTAAATAAATTTTCATGCTTCACACCAAACAAAAACAAAAATAACAACAAAAAAAAAAAAAAAAAAAAAAAAAGAAAATTAACTTTGACGGTTGATTTTTCACTTTAACTGCTGCTTCAGTACACGAACAGTCGGTTGACAGACAAACTGCAGACAGTACAATTCACAGTGATTTGTACAATCAATCAAATCAATCATTCACAATTCAAATTTCCAAGATTTTTGTGTTAGAAGTCTTCTGAATATCACATGATTAGCAGAAACTCAACACTGCACAAAAATCAGGTACGCTTAACTGCCTCCTATACAGACAGTCCCTAATCAGGGTTTTTCTTGTTTTAACAGGAGCAACAAGTTTTTGAGAGCTCAAATGGATTTCATACACATCCATATATCTCAAAGTACCATCATACAAATTTTCAAACTTCAATTCACTCAGACGCACCGTCAGCAGCTCAAACAGTCAACAGACGACCCGTTTGACCAAAAAAGTCAACTGACAGTCAAAAATGAAATTTTTTGTCAAAGTCCATATTTTGTCAAAGGATTCAACATTTGATCATTGGATGATCACAATTCATCAAGGAAAGATCAAAAATCAACAAAACCCTAAGATTCAAAATTAGGGTTTTTGCCTGAAAAGTCAACTCAACTTTGACTGATCATAACTCTCTCATCCTTCATCCAAAAAATGTCAACCAAAGCTCATTTTGAAGGAAATTCAATTATCTTTCAAATGCAATTGATCCCATGGTCATAGCATTCACCATTTGAAAAATATGGCCAAAGACATTACAGGTCATTTTCAAAGTCAACAAAAAGACACTTTTTTCAAATGGACACACAAGGAGAACCAAAAATCATTTTGATATGAGACCAAAGACATTGGTTAGAGGACTCTTTGAGGTTTCCAAAAAGTGCAAGATCTCCTTCATATGACAAAAATTGAAGGATTTACACCTTGTTGAAGTTGGCTAAATTTTGGGAAAATGCATGAAATCAACATTGCTCAAAAATGTTTTTTTTCCAAATGAGTCCAAGTTTTTATGGTCCAAACATCTTTGCCATGTTACTATGGGCCTCCCACGACCAAGACAAAGCCCACATCTTTATTGGCCATTTTTTGCATAATTTTATCTTACTTTAAGATTAAAATTAAAAGGAAAATGCATGGATAATGGTTGCTTGGCCTCCAAGTATGACTCACTTCAAGGAATCTTCATTTTTTCTGCAAGAATTGAAGAGCAAGACAAGAGCATTGAATGGAGTCAAGCTTGGTCAACAATTCAAAGATTTTTAATATTTTAAAAATCAAACTTTCAACAAAGACAACAAAGCTTCTTAGCTTGAGTTCCAAGCAACTTTGGGCTATAAAAGAAGCATCATACTTCAGCAAAAGGGGGACACACGAAGAGATAGCAAGAGAATAGCCACAAACCTCTCAAAATTCTCAAAAAATCTCCATACTTTGTAATTTTCAAAATCAATTTTCCAATCAATATTAATACAAACCAAGCATTCTAATCATCTTCTCAAAGATAATAGAGTAAGATTGAACTTTAAACACAGGCCCATGAGAGTCGTATAAAGCATATAATACTCTTCATGTACATATGAATTTTATTTTCGTTTTTGTATATGCAACTGATTTCAATGCTAACCAACCATCCTATCATGCTCATAAGGTCCTATGCAAATGATCTGGGCCTTAACATGCCAACTCCCACGTGAGGATAGCCATATGCCATTAACATAAGCTTATGAGTGTTCATACTTTAACATCTTCGAACCTATAGCTATGAGCATCAAACCACGAAACTAATGACATATTTGGATTCAGGGCATCATGTTTAGTGGATCTGGGTTGTTTTCATATGTTGCTAACGTGTGTTCTTGCAGGTTTGGGAAGCTACCGAAAATAACGTTTTTGTATCGTGAAATAGAGGGGGTTAAAAACCCCCGCTATCTGTCTGAAAAAGTGCATGGGACGGAGGTTGAAGACGACCACGCGTCCGAGCGTGGTTCGTCAGTCAACTTTTCAACCTTCTCTCCTCTGTTTCCATTGGTCCATGCAGGCGAGGGTGGGGACCAGTCTGACTTTGGTCTCCCACTAATCCCATGCCTTGCTTTAATCATGTGCTTCATGTGACCTCAGATCTGAACCCTTGGATCAATTCAATCTCCAATCCAACGCCTCACACACGCAGCTACACCATGCTCCCTCAGTCAACTTCCACACTGAATAAGTATCCTTTTTTATTTTCTATTTTATTTTAATTTCTTTGATAAATTAATTAAAAATAGTTTAAAAATTCAAAAAATTCCCCAAAAAATATTTTAAACTTCTAAAATAATATATTATTTTCTGAAATAAAAATATTTTATTTTTCTTCAAAATTTCAATATTTTTCATAATTAATTAGTATGTATTTATATATTTGCTTATTAATTATTTTAATTAGTCAAAAAATCATAAAAAAATTGTTCTTTGTGTTAAATATTGTTTATATATCATAAACTAATTTTGTACATATTTAGGATAATTTTATCATTAAGTCTTAATTATTTGTGTAATTATTTATATAATTATGTTTTAATTAACTTAAAAAATCCAAAAACAATTTCAAAAATTCCAAAAAAATTAGTTTTGTTCTAAAATCAATTAACAAACATTTTGTACATATTTTTAAACTTATTTGCTAGGTTTAATCATATTTCCATCTTTTCTTTATTTTAAATTAATTAATAATGCATTAATTATATTTAAAATAAATCACAAAAATACAAAAATATGCCTTTTATTTCTTGCAATTTAAAATTCCTAGATAAATGTATAGGATGTCAAATTCATGTAAATAGGCTAGTTTACATTTCCCGCACAATCGATGTAATAGCGTAGATTTACTTTCTGCACTTTACATTTCCGCATTTTAATTTCCAGCACCCATATAAACTGCGTGTATGTCAAAGATAAAACTGAACCGTCAGATCACTAACTTCAAAGATAAATATCTGAATTCAATCACAATCACATTTGCACCTCCTAGGGTAACCCCTTTTCACTCTTTTCAAAATCAAAGTTACATTTCTACTGTTTCGAGTACAAAATCGAACCTTTTGTTTATATCCGACGAATGGATAGATTTTTAAAGGGAACAAGGATAAAGACCTCCTAACTCAGGGTAGACCTCCTAGTTTGCTTGCTCAAAATCAAAACAAACAAAATTCTCATACACTGTTGTTTTTTTAAAACGAATTTTCCAAAAGACAATATTTTGTATACATCCAAACACGGATCATTACAAAATTAACGATCTTTTCAAAACATCTTTCGAAAGATAAACAAGCATTTGTATATATCCGCACAAGGATCATTACAAATTCTATTTGCAAAGGTATTTCAAAAACACAGGTAAAGCATTCCGAATCAATTGAAAAGTAAAGCAAATGAGCTAAGCAAACTAAAGAGCCCATGGATAACCATGGATACAAAGGGTGCTAACACCTTCCCTTTGTATAACCTACCCCCTTACCCAGAATCTCTCAAAGGTCTTTTTTCTGTTTCTTTTATAAACCTTTCCTTCATTGGATAAAATAAAAGGTCGGTGGCGACTCTGTAAACTTTTTCAAAAGTGACGCGAAAGCGTCCGATCGACAAAAAAGAGTCAGTTCACGTATCCCACCCACGGAGGGGTATGGCCCGAAAGGACGGTCCACAGTTGACATTTGATGATGGTTGAGGCACCGAAAGTTTATTTAAAAAAGGCAGTCATCCTTTTTTGTAATTTTTTTCTTTTGTCGAGGATTTGTAGTAACCTCTTTTTGACATTATTATCCCTAACTTTTGCCTGAACTGTTTGTTTTGAGATTACAGTCAGCGGGATGTTTTGATTTTTGATAAGTCTCATTCATAGGTTTTGACTTAACAGTTTTCTTTTTCTTTTTTGGATATTGACTGCCTGACTTGAGAATTACGGGAATCCATCACTTGTGTAAAGCACCTGGTATAATTGAGTTAACTGAGTAACTACCCTGCCCCAGGTTATGATTAAAGGTTTTAATCTGTATGAGAAAGAAAACTTCTACTTCTTAGGCTCGAAGGGGTTGACGAGGGATTAACATCCTTATATCTCCACTGTTTAGGAATTGAAACAATGCCTGTACATCGTCAGCATAGTCCGTTCAAAAGCATACTGTATGAGGTTGTGGTATCGTTTTCGTCATCCTCCCTCAAAAGGCTTACAGCTTTAGCGAGAGTTAAATATCATAGAGAAAACCAAGTAAAAACAAAGTTTTATTATAGTAATAAGAAGAGAAATAAATCAAGACAAACGTATGCAATGCATTAATGATTATGATAAAATAAATAGAGTCTGACATAAGACAAATGTTTAAACAAACAGGAAAGAAATTGCGAATGCGAGTAAATTAACGATCTAAATAGCCATCCTTTAGACTTTGTGTGGCTTCTCTGGTTGCCCAAATTCAACGATCCCTTCTTCAATCAAGTCTTGAATTTTATGTTTCAATGGCCCACACTCTTCTGTATCGTGACCAGGACTATTTGAATGGTAAGCACATCTTGCATGATGCTTGTACCCAGGGATGGGATTAGCAGGAGCTGAGTATGGAGGCAGTAGAGTTATCAGACTCCGATCGAGCAAGTGTTGCAAAGCTTGAGCCAATGGCATGTGTAGTGGGGTAAATGACCTCTTGGGTTTTGATTTCCAAGTACGTTGGCCACCTTGTTGCTTGCGTTGATCTTTTTGTTGTTGTTGTGTTGGAGCCTGACTAGAGACCAGGACTGCCCCAACAGTGTTGGATTCATTCTTCTGATTGTATGGATTTTTCACAGTACCAGAAGAAGTAGCCACCTGAATTTTTCCGCTTCGTATACCACTTTCAACACGTTCTCCAGTCAGTATGAGATCGGTGAAACCAGACGAGGAGCTTCCAAGTAAATGGCTGTAGAAAGGACCAGTCAGTGTATTCATGAACATATCAACCAATTCTCTGTCAGTCAAGGAGGGTTTGACTCTTCCAGCTAGATCTCTCCATTTTTGAGCATACTCCTTGAAATTTTCCTCGGGTCCCATAGACATGCTTTGTAGTTGTATGCGAGTTGGTGCGAGGTCAGCATTGTATTGGTATTGCTGGTAGAAAGCAACAACCAAATCTTCCCAAGTACGGATGTTGGTATTTTCCAGTTGATAGTACCATTCGAGTTGAGTTCCAGATAAACTCTCTTGGAAGAAATGGATCCAGAGCCTCTTATCAGCAGTGTGGGGCTGAATCTTTCTTACATAAGACCTCAAGTGCATCTTGGGACAAGAGACTCCATCATACTTAGCAAAGGCGGGAGTTTTGAATTTTGGAGGAATAACTACCCCAGGAACGAGTCCTAGTTCTTCAAAATCCAGCCCAGGTACCTTCTGAATTTCAACGCTTCTCAGGCGCTCTTCTAGTAGTCTATACTTCTCATCAGCATAATCCTCGTCTTGAGGATACTCATCTTCTTCTTCTTCTTCTTCTTCTTCTTCCTGGCCATCAGAACCTACATGGCTTCCCTGATTGTTCTTGACACTAAGATCATCTCCTTCCTCTTCCTCTTCTTTAGGAATTCCAGTTTCTGCAGCCTTCTTGGGACGACCCTTGAATCTTCTTCCCAGGTTGATCACTCCTTTGGGCTTCTTGGTCTTTTTCTCCTTCTTAGTCAGAAGGGTTTTCAGCTCGTCTTGCCCCTTGGATAAGTTCAGGATCAGATCTTGAAACTGGGCATTCTGAGCTTGAAGGTCTTTGACTGATTGCTCGAGATTCATGATGCTGAAATAAACAGCGAGGAGGTGAGAAATCCGTGGTGGAAACCTGTGATGCAATGTTATGAATGCAGGTGCAATACTTTCAAGGATCTCTAGAAATTTAGTTAGCAACATTGGAACATGATTTGGTTGCTTCTTCGTTTGAAGAATTCTGATTTTAGGATGTTCTTCTATGGGAATCAAGCTCACCATATCCGGTGGGTCATAGCCTCTGATTCGGGACATCTTTAAATTTGAAGGTACATGGCTAGAGGAAAATAAATCCTCTTGCCCCTTGATAGGTACTGAGTCTCTGAATTGGAAGGTATGTGGCCAGAGGAAAATAAATCCTCTTGCCCCTTGATTAGGAATTCGGTCCTTGATAAGAGCACCTGAAATTGTGCGCCCTAAATTCCTAAGATCCTTGAAAGGGTTAGTTAAATCATGTTATGCTTATGATGTCATGATGTCATGAATGTTATGCGAATGCAGTCCATTAGGCATAGCGTGAGATAGTAAGGGCAAACAAGTCCTTTAACAACCTGCAAGGAAACAAAGGTTAGTAGCAAACACAAACAAGTCACGCAAGTGTCCTTAGGTTTAGAGGCTTGCGTGAAGTTCGTAGGTAAGTACCCTCCCCACTGAAGTTAAGTCGGTTCAACCTGTCCTATATAAAGATCGGGTTCTAGGGAGCTCATATCATTGACCTTTCTCGAAGGCGCTTATCTCAGTTCGACAATCGAATCGCCGACCGAGAAGGTCCTGAAAGTCCAGTCCATATGAGTGTAGCTTCGAGTATCAACCAACTTCAGTCGAAACCAAAGCCAGCTATCTCGCTACTTTCTAATAGGCCAAAGTCAAGTTCAACTAGGGTTCTAAGGGCAAATTAGTGCTTAATGACACCACGCAGCAGCCAAATGTTTCCTCGAGTCGGATCCCAAGGAACACCAGGACAAACCAATGTGTCACACTAACGATGGCCACCATATCAACCACATCAGTATACGCTGTGCAGTCTCCTTGGTCTCATGCCATTTACCTAAGGTTCTCAGATCCGGGTTAGGATCTTTCACACAAGTAAATACCCAAAACAGCCTTTGACATATAAAGCAGACAATCAAACAATTAAAGTGAATCCTAAACTCTAAGGTAACCCCTCTTTTAATCGAAAGCGTCCCCAGCAGAGTCGCCAGTTCTGTAATACGGTGAACTGACTTTATATTGAAATGTCGCGGTTAAGCAAGAGTCGCCACCGACTTTTATTTTATCCAATTTATAGAAAGGCTAAAAGAACAGTAAAAGACCTTTTAAAAAGATTTTGAGTTCGGGGGGTAAGTTATACAAAAGGAAGGTGTAAGGCACCCTTTGCATCCATGGTTATCCATGGGCTCTTAATTGCTTAGCTCACTTTGAAAATGTTTGATTTGTTTGAAAAGTAGTGTATGAATAGAAATTCGAATAAGAACTTTAGCTTGTAAATAAGCGTAGTCTTTTTGAAAAGTATTTGAAAATTAGTGGGAAAGGAGTTTGAATGTGATTTTGAATTTGAAATAGCGCAAGCAATTAATAGCAACTACCCTAAGTTTAAAAACGTTCTTTTAGCTTTTCAGGTGAAAGGATCTATCCTTACCATGAGAGGGCAGGAAGTCTTTCAATTGGATTTGAAGGGTCATCGAAAAAAATATCGTTCGCCATAAGACTGTCCCTTGCCATAAAGAGGGCAGGTAGTCTAAGGGAAAGATAGAATAGTCATTAATCTGTTTTAGGCATCATGCGAGGATACCTTAGCAATAGGGACAATCATTTACCGAGGCAACATCGAGGGAGTTTCAATAACTTTGAAGGCAACATTGCTTTAGGTATCCTCGGAATCGAGGGACTTTGACTATTTAGTGTGTTTAGAGGCAACAGGCAACAATAAGGCAACAAGGCAACCAGAGGGATTACCCTAAAGGTGAGTGTGTGGCACAATCAGGTGGTTCAATTCAGATATATTATCTTATAATTAGTGATCTATGTTAATTAAAGGCTTGCACTCCCTAAGATTACTAACCACAGCAGAAAAAATAAAGGCAGAATGAAAATCCTACGCTATTACAATAAACACCTGCGGGAATGGGGGAATTATAATAAAAAGTATAAAATAATTAATTTAATTATTTTGTTCTCCGCCCTGATCTTCCTCGAACCCTGATTGACTATGATCATCGACTCTGGTTATCTGAGATTTAAACAGAAAATGATAGCGGTAAGTGTATGAGTAATTCATTGACAGTTGAAATAATCATAATTTAAGTCATAAGGCAAAAAATTTAAATAAATAAATAAATAGATAAAAGAGGGATCAAAACTTAGCTTTTTGATTGGCATGGCGCGTAATCGGAAGATACGGGGTAACCCTGAAAAATAAAGAGAAAAAAACTTTCAGTGTATGAATGATCCATAAACCCTAAAAGGTTTACAAACCCTAAAAAGTTTTTTAAGAAAACTTATTGTGACCTAAAGGGTTTTTGTAAGGCTAAAAACATTAGTGAACAACACCTACCAACAACAGTGATTAGTTGTCATGCTACAAAGAAATAATTAAAATAAAAATCAGGATTTTGAACATAAAAAAAAAAATATTAAATATAAAAAGTGAATACATTTGAGAATTTAAAAATAAAATCGAAAATTCGATTAAATAAATTAAAAGAGTCATGAAAATATTTAATAAATAAATAACATACTAAAATAAAATTTTTTAAAATAATAATGAGAAATATAAAGAAAAGAAAATAGATAAAAAGTTTAAAAATAAAATAAAATAAAAAGAATTCTTAGCTCTGATTCTATGAGGCTGGCCTGAAGGTCCATGGGATGATCCTTCAATTCTGGGCGTAGGATCTTGTTTGACTTTGATCTGAAGGGTGATGATGAGAGGGTGCACGATGTGCAAGCGCAGGCATGGAGTACTGGACCAGTGAACGATAATGCATAAAAATTAATTTGTTCCCAGCAAGGTTCGAACCAAGGACCTGCAAGTGATAAACAACACCTCTCAACCGTTCAGCCATACACATTTAATCGTTAATAGTATAATCTTAACATAATATATTAAAATAAAACAAAGGCATAGTGGGACAGTCAAAGTGGGTCCCTGTTTGCGCGCGTGGACCAATCAATGATGGAGAGAGGACGATGTACTTTTGACCAGCGAATCACATAACGCCACACGTGGTCAACCATTCTCGTTTACTGTTCATCATCCCTTACCTTCCACCGGCCCAGTTTTGCTACGAATTACAGACGTTTTAGCTACGATTTTTCAAGCTTTTTTCGTAGCTAAGGCTGCGAACACAAATCCTGCAAAATCAAAATCAAACAACGAAAACAAACACCCAGATCAAGTATTTAGGACTTTAAGAACGCAATTATGCCGTCATTTGGGTCTGATACGGTACGCAAAAGTGAAAACGAAAGCTTTGCTTTCATGAGCCCTAGCTATGGCGCTTTAAGCTATGGACGCTAAAGCTTCGTTTTAACGACCCTATCCTGTTCTAATCAACACCAAGAGCATGTTAGAAGCGTTAGTTTACGTCAAAACGTAGTAATGCCAACAAAACGAAATTTGAACATGGATGCATATGAAGAAACATGGTATGCTCGTTCTGGATGTTTTAGGACATGTCTAATGATTGATACTTACTCTTTTTGTTCCCAGGAGAAGAATGGAACGAGTGGTTTGGATGGAGAGTGCCTGCAATTCGTGATCTTGAATGCCCTAGTTTCTTGAAGAATTTTCTCTCTTAGAACCCTAGCCTTCTCTCCTGATTTTCGTCCCCTACTGCATAGATACTCTCTTGTATTTATAATGAGGAGAATTAGGTCAACCAAGTTGGAAAGAAATCATGTCCTTGATGATTTGGAAATATTTTAAGAACATTTGATTGAAAATATCATAGGAACTTGCTATTTTTGTTCAATCTTTCTTTCAATCAAATATACATGATTTGTTTGATTTTTAAGAATAATATTTGATGAAAAAATAAATCTTGTACCAATTTGATATCTATTTTATTTTATCTTGATTTAAATTGAATAAAAATCAAAGATAAATAAAAATAAGATCAAGACCAAGCCCCAACAAAATTCTATGGTCTTCAAAGTATTTCTTGGGCTTTTATATGATTCAAGATAAGGCCCCATGATTTAATTCAATTTTCTTGGTTTTTTATTTGATTTATTTACTATTTAAATGAATAAAATTCAAATAAATAGAAATAAAAGTTCCAAGAAGTATAAGGATGACTTTATAGGCCCTTTTATGGATCACGTGTGTGACTAAAATCCAAAACTTAGGCCCATTAGTTCAAAAGTTGGAATTTTGTCAATTAGGGTTTCATGTGCTTCTTGATTTTTAGCCAACTTGTGCAACGCGTATCTCCCTCATTTTTAATCATATGAAGGTGTTCTCATACTTTTTAGAAAGCTCAAAGAGTCCCCTAAAGGCTCCTTTTGGTTTCATCTCAATCGAGTCTTCCGTGTTCAAGTTATGGGCTTTGAGAAAGAATGACTTTTTGCGATCCTTTTAGAAGGACTTGTAATGTTTTGGCTCATATATCCCAAATGGTGCATTTCTGGCCTTGGCCTGTGAGAGACAAAGTTGTAGAGAATTCAATTTCCTTCAAACTGAGCTTTGGATGGAAAATTTCTGATGTTCCATGTGGAAGTTATGGCTGGTCAAAGTTGGGTTGACTTTCTCCTTAAAAGCCCTAACTTAGAAACTCTTGACTTTGTTGATTTCTGACCCCTCCTTGATGAATCATGATCAAACCTATATCAAATGATGAATATAACATTGAAATGATGATGTTGACCAAAAATCAGGAGTTTTGACTGTACTTTAACCACAGTTGACTGTTAGGTCAAACTAGTCGATCGCTAACTATTTGAGTTGTTGATTGAGTATTCTGAAGAATCAGAGCTTGAAACTTGTCATGAGAATATTGTAAGGCATATGAGAGACCTTGAGGTCCCCTTGAGGTGTCAGAACCTGATTTTTCTTTGAGAGGAGCAAAACCCTAATTAGAGGGTGGTTGTTTAGGAGAGAGACTGCATGCTTTCTTCTTGTATATCTTTGAGCATTTGAAGATCATATGAGTCAAAATATTTGAAATGTGGTGGGCAAATTTTGGGGTATGACAGCTGCCCCTGTTCAATCTTCTTATACCTGAGGATGTAGATTGGTTTGTATGCCAGTCGGAATCTGAGGGTAGAAGAGGATTGAACACTAGAATACCGAGGAATTTGCCCTAGCTAAAGTAGGGACTTTTGTCGGAGATGGGCTTGGAGATGCCATCAGATGTTTGAAAAGTTGTTCGTCTGAAGCAGATGTTTCTCAGACTAGATCATATGCATTGATTGTATTTGAAGGAGATTCAATCAAAATGAAGTAATGTCTCACGGAAGACTACCTGTAGAGGTTCCTGAATAGGGTAGATCAAAGCTCGGGAAGAAGTGTCTTGTAGAAGATTAATTGAGAAGCTCCTTGAAAGGGCAAGGGATGTCTTAGAAAAGATTGGATAAATATGTTAGAGAAGATTACCTAAAAAGGTGGAGATATGTCTTAGAGAAGACTACCTAGAAAGGCTATGATACGTCTTAAACAAGACTACCTATAAAGGCTCCTAGAAAGGATATGGATCATCTTAGAAAAGATTACCTAGAAAGGATATGAAACATCTTAGAAAATATTACCTAGAAAGGTTCTTTGAAAGGATGATAAATGTCTTAGAGAAGACTACCTAAAAAGGATATGAAACATCTTAGAAAAGATTACCTAGAAAGGTTCCTAGAAAGGATGATAAATGTCTTAGAGAAGACTACCTAAAAAGGATATGAAACATCTTAGAAAAGATTACCTAGAAAGGTTCCTAGAAAGGATATGAAACATATTAGAAAAGATTACCTAGAAAGGTTCCTTGAAAGGATGATAATTGTCTTAGAGAAGACTACCTAAAAAGGATATGAAACATCTTAGAAAAGATTACCTAGAAAGGTTCCTAGAAAGGATGATAAATGTCTTAGAGAAGACTACCTAAAAAGGATATGAAACATCTTAGAAAAGATTACCTAGAAAGGTTCCTAGAAAGGATGAGAAGTTCTTTGATTGTTTCTGAATTATCTTTGAAGAAGGACCCGGAATGAAGTGTCAAATTGTATTTGTCTTGAATGATTGTTGAGACTGAATCGTTGATAAGATTGTATTTGCATCGCACTTGAATGATAATATTCTTTTGATTATGAAATGACCTGAAAAGGAAAGATTAGTTTTATGCAATGTCATGATGCATGTATTAAGATTTCTCGAAATAAACGAGAGTACTGTATGCTATGCATGTATTTATGAATGATGCAGGGATGGACTATATAGTCGGAGCATATTGATAACTTTTGTATAGCAACTGCTGGTTGGGAAAATAAATCCCTGTATGCTGTTGGAGATAATGACAAGAGAATTCCTATCTTTCGTTCGATGATATCCAGCTGGGGATTTATGATTTCCGCTTGGGGATAAGATTGACTTTAGTGATCTGATCCTGATGTATCCTGGGGACAAGAGAGATGAGTATACTATCCGACCAGATTTCTGAGCGGCAACTTTAATGGAAACAACGAGTTTGAATAAACCATGCTAGAGAAGAAGATTATATCGGAGAGCCGACAGTATCAGAGGTATAAACTCTGTTGGGGAACCACGTCTTTGTTAGGAAGAGATTGCTTGAAGATAACTTCTTAAGGGATGCTATGTGGGGATATATTATGAGAACTTCTCTGTGGGGAGGGTTCCCATAGATCTTCAATTTTTCATTGTCCCTAGTCTTTGAGTGCTTGTTGTTGAAAAACACTTGCGAGAGTATACCTGCCCCTGGAATCAATAGCTTGGTATGCTCGATACTTAAATTTGGAATTAGAACTTCAAAGAAGAGACAGATACTGACATTATATGATGCTAGTAGCTAAATAGACTTTGTTGAGATTTGTGACTGATGTGACATGCCTCCAGTGATGGACTAACTTCTCTGGTTTTTCAGTGCCTCTGAGATGTTCTATGAATCATGACTAGTCTTCCCCTAGTAGATGGGATAATAATAAGCCGTGCCCCTTGTGTAAACAAGCTTTTAGCTGATCGAGTCATGCATACGAGACGTCTCTGCAAATTTATCTGTCGGGAGGACTATTAGTCATTAATTATGCCCCATGCAGATTCTTCCTGATGCCAAACATTTGAAATTACATAGACAAAATTATTTTATAATGACACTCATTAAAATGCAATGCATATGTCTGTCTTGGAGTTTAAAAACAATTTTTAGTAAAACAAGATATGTAAGAAAGTGATATTTGTAAAAACATGATACCAACTCAGGATTTTTGGTAAACTTTAAGGAGTCAGGATACCCTTTTTGTGACAGTACGCTTTCGAACTAACCATGCTTCAGTTAGGACTTTCAAGGGTTGTAACGTGGCTTGGTTCACGGTTTAAGAAACAAAGGATAAAGGCTCAAAGTTTATTTGTACCCATCCCAATCTTCGTGATGTTCTTCGATCTTATGCTCAGTTACCTTTGCATTTAAGTTCTAGCAGGTCTTGAAGTCGTAATGTTGACATTTGATGATGGTTGAGGCACCGAAAGTTTATTTAAAAAAGGCAGTCATCCTTTTTTGTAATTTTTTTCTTTTGTCGAGGATTTGTAGTAACCTCTTTTTGACATTATTATCCCTAACTTTTGCCTGAACTGTTTGTTTTGAGATTACAATCAGCGGGATGTTTTGATTTTTGATAAGTCTCATTCATAGGTTTTGACTTAACAGTTTTCTTTTTCTTTTTTGGATATTGACTGCCTGACTTGAGAATTACGGGAATCCATCACTTGTGTAAAGCACCTGGTATAATTGAGTTAACTGAGTAACTACCCTGCCCCAGGTTATGATTAAAGGTTTTAATCTGTATGAGAAAGAAAACTTCTACTTCTTAGGCTCGAAGGGGTTGACGAGGGATTAACATCCTTATATCTCCACTGTTTAGGAATTGAAACAATGCCTGTACATCGTCAGCATAGTCCGTTCAAAAGCATACTGTATGAGGTTGTGGTATCGTTTTCGTCATCCTCCCTCAAAAGGCTTACAGCTTTAGCGAGAGTTAAATATCATAGAGAAAACCAAGTAAAAACAAAGTTTTATTATAGTAATAAGAAGAGAAATAAATCAAGACAAACGTATGCAATGCATTAATGATTATGATAAAATAAATAGAGTCTGACATAAGACAAATGTTTAAACAAACAGGAAAGAAATTGCGAATGCGAGTAAATTAACGATCTAAATAGCCATCCTTTAGACTTTGTGTGGCTTCTCTGGTTGCCCAAATTCAACGATCCCTTCTTCAATCAAGTCTTGAATTTTATGTTTCAATGGCCCACACTCTTCTGTATCGTGACCAGGACTATTTGAATGGTAAGCACATCTTGCATGATGCTTGTACCCAGGGATGGGATTAGCAGGAGCTGAGTATGGAGGCAGTAGAGTTATCAGACTCCGATCGAGCAAGTGTTGCAAAGCTTGAGCCAATGGCATGTGTAGTGGGGTAAATGACCTCTTGGGTTTTGATTTCCAAGTACGTTGGCCACCTTGTTGCTTGCGTTGATCTTTTTGTTGTTGTTGTGTTGGAGCCTGACTAGAGACCAGGACTGCCCCAACAGTGTTGGATTCATTCTTCTGATTGTATGGATTTTTCACAGTACCAGAAGAAGTAGCCACCTGAATTTTTCCGCTTCGTATACCACTTTCAACACGTTCTCCAGTCAGTATGAGATCGGTGAAACCAGACGAGGAGCTTCCAAGTAAATGGCTGTAGAAAGGACCAGTCAGTGTATTCATGAACATATCAACCAATTCT
The DNA here is from genome assembly GCF_029867415.1 of Vicia villosa. NCBI lineage: Eukaryota > Viridiplantae > Streptophyta > Magnoliopsida > Fabales > Fabaceae > Vicia > Vicia villosa. The sequence continues at coordinate 144,103,309 of NC_081181.1, read as the reverse complement.
CTGTCAGTCAAGGAGGGTTTGACTCTTCCAGCTAGATCTCTCCATTTTTGAGCATACTCCTTGAAATTTTCCTCGGGTCCCATAGACATGCTTTGTAGTTGTATGCGAGTTGGTGCGAGGTCAGCATTGTATTGGTATTGCTGGTAGAAAGCAACAACCAAATCTTCCCAAGTACGGATGTTGGTATTTTCCAGTTGATAGTACCATTCGAGTTGAGTTCCAGATAAACTCTCTTGGAAGAAATGGATCCAGAGCCTCTTATCAGCAGTGTGGGGCTGAATCTTTCTTACATAAGACCTCAAGTGCATCTTGGGACAAGAGACTCCATCATACTTAGCAAAGGCGGGAGTTTTGAATTTTGGAGGAATAACTACCCCAGGAACGAGTCCTAGTTCTTCAAAATCCAGCCCAGGTACCTTCTGAATTTCAACGCTTCTCAGGCGCTCTTCTAGTAGTCTATACTTCTCATCAGCATAATCCTCGTCTTGAGGATACTCATCTTCTTCTTCTTCTTCTTCTTCTTCCTGGCCATCAGAACCTACATGGCTTCCCTGATTGTTCTTGACACTAAGATCATCTCCTTCCTCTTCCTCTTCTTTAGGAATTCCAGTTTCTGCAGCCTTCTTGGGACGACCCTTGAATCTTCTTCCCAGGTTGATCACTCCTTTGGGCTTCTTGGTCTTTTTCTCCTTCTTAGTCAGAAGGGTTTTCAGCTCGTCTTGCCCCTTGGATAAGTTCAGGATCAGATCTTGAAACTGGGCATTCTGAGCTTGAAGGTCTTTGACTGATTGCTCGAGATTCATGATGCTGAAATAAACAGCGAGGAGGTGAGAAATCCGTGGTGGAAACCTGTGATGCAATGTTATGAATGCAGGTGCAATACTTTCAAGGATCTCTAGAAATTTAGTTAGCAACATTGGAACATGATTTGGTTGCTTCTTCGTTTGAAGAATTCTGATTTTAGGATGTTCTTCTATGGGAATCAAGCTCACCATATCCGGTGGGTCATAGCCTCTGATTCGGGACATCTTTAAATTTGAAGGTACATGGCTAGAGGAAAATAAATCCTCTTGCCCCTTGATAGGTACTGAGTCTCTGAATTGGAAGGTATGTGGCCAGAGGAAAATAAATCCTCTTGCCCCTTGATTAGGAATTCGGTCCTTGATAAGAGCACCTGAAATTGTGCGCCCTAAATTCCTAAGATCCTTGAAAGGGTTAGTTAAATCATGTTATGCTTATGATGTCATGATGTCATGAATGTTATGCGAATGCAGTCCATTAGGCATAGCGTGAGATAGTAAGGGCAAACAAGTCCTTTAACAACCTGCAAGGAAACAAAGGTTAGTATCAAACACAAACAAGTCACGCAAGTGTCCTTAGGTTTAGAGGCTTGCGTGAAGTTCGTAGGTAAGTACCCTCCCCACTGAAGTTAAGTCGGTTCAACCTGTCCTATATAAAGATCGGGTTCTAGGGAGCTCATATCATTGACCTTTCTCGAAGGCGCTTATCTCAGTTCGGCAATCGAATCGCCGACCGAGAAGGTCCTGAAAGTCCAGTCCATATGAGTGTAGCTTCGAGTATCAACCAACTTCAGTCGAAACCAAAGCCAGCTATCTCGCTACTTTCTAATAGGCCAAAGTCAAGTTCAACTAGGGTTCTAAGGGCAAATTAGTGCTTAATGACACCACGCAGCAGCCAAATGTTTCCTCGAGTCGGATCCCAAGGAACACCAGGACAAACCAATGTGTCACACTAACGATGGCCACCATATCAACCACATCAGTATACGCTGTGCAGTCTCCTTGGTCTCATGCCATTTACCTAAGGTTCTCAGATCCGGGTTAGGATCTTTCACACAAGTAAATACCCAAAACAGCCTTTGACATATAAAGCAGACAATCAAACAATTAAAGTGAATCCTAAACTCTAAGGTAACCCCTCTTTTAATCGAAAGCGTCCCCAGCAGAGTCGCCAGTTCTGTAATACGGTGAACTGACTTTATATTGAAATGTCGCGGTTAAGCAAGAGTCGCCACCGACTTTTATTTTATCCAATTTATAGAAAGGCTAAAAGAACAGTAAAAGACCTTTTAAAAAGATTTTGAGTTCGGGGGGTAAGTTATACAAAGGGAAGGTGTAAGGCACCCTTTGCATCCATGGTTATCCATGGGCTCTTAATTGCTTAGCTCACTTTGAAAATGTTTGATTTGTTTGAAAAGTAGTGTATGAATAGAAATTCGAATAAGAACTTTAGCTTGTAAATAAGCGTAGTCTTTTTGAAAAGTATTTGAAAATTAGTGGGAAAGGAGTTTGAATGTGATTTTGAATTTGAAATAGCGCAAGCAATTAATAGCAACTACCCTAAGTTTAAAAACGTTCTTTTAGCTTTTCAGGTGAAAGGATCTATCCTTACCATGAGAGGGCAGGAAGTCTTTCAATTGGATTTGAAGGGTCATCGAAAAAAATATCGTTCGCCATAAGACTGTCCCTTGCCATAAAGAGGGCAGGTAGTCTAAGGGAAAGATAGAATAGTCATTAATCTGTTTTAGGCATCATGCGAGGATACCTTAGCAATAGGGACAATCATTTACCGAGGCAACATCGAGGGAGTTTCAATAACTTTGAAGGCAACATTGCTTTAGGTATCCTCGGAATCGAGGGACTTTGACTATTTAGTGTGTTTAGAGGCAACAGGCAACAATAAGGCAACAAGGCAACCAGAGGGATTACCCTAAAGGTGAGTGTGTGGCACAATCAGGTGGTTCAATTCAGATATATTATCTTATAATTAGTGATCTATGTTAATTAAAGGCTTGCACTCCCTAAGATTACTAACCACAGCAGAAAAAATAAAGGCAGAATGAAAATCCTACGCTATTACAATAAACACCTGCGGGAATGGGGGAATTATAATAAAAAGTATAAAATAATTAATTTAATTATTTTGTTCTCCGCCCTGATCTTCCTCGAACCCTGATTGACTATGATCATCGACTCTGGTTATCTGAGATTTAAACAGAAAATGATAGCGGTAAGTGTATGAGTAATTCATTGACAGTTGAAATAATCATAATTTAAGTCATAAGGCAAAAAATTTAAATAAATAAATAAATAGATAAAAGAGGGATCAAAACTTAGCTTTTTGATTGGCATGGCGCGTAATCGGAAGATACGGGGTAACCCTGAAAAATAAAGAGAAAAAAACTTTCAGTGTATGAATGATCCATAAACCCTAAAAGGTTTACAAACCCTAAAAAGTTTTTTAAGAAAACTTATTGTGACCTAAAGGGTTTTTGTAAGGCTAAAAACATTAGTGAACAACACCTACCAACAACAGTGATTAGTTGTCATGCTACAAAGAAATAATTAAAATAAAAATCAGGATTTTGAACATAAAAAAAAAAAAAATTAAATATAAAAAGTGAATACATTTGAGAATTTAAAAATAAAATCGAAAATTCGATTAAATAAATTAAAAGAGTCATGAAAATATTTAATAAATAAATAACATACTAAAATAAAATTTTTTAAAATAATAATGAGAAATATAAAGAAAAGAAAATAGATAAAAAGTTTAAAAATAAAATAAAATAAAAAGAATTCTTAGCTCTGATTCTATGAGGCTGGCCTGAAGGTCCATGGGATGATCCTTCAATTCTGGGCGTAGGATCTTGTTTGACTTTGATCTGAAGGGTGATGATGAGAGGGTGCACGATGTGCAAGCGCAGGCATGGAGTACTGGACCAGTGAACGATAATGCATAAAAATTAATTTGTTCCCAGCAAGGTTCGAACCAAGGACCTGCAAGTGATAAACAACACCTCTCAACCGTTCAGCCATACACATTTAATCGTTAATAGTATAATCTTAACATAATATATTAAAATAAAACAAAGGCATAGTGGGACAGTCAAAGTGGGTCCCTGTTTGCGCGCGTGGACCAATCAATGATGGAGAGAGGACGATGTACTTTTGACCAGCGAATCACATAACGCCACACGTGGTCAACCATTCTCGTTTACTGTTCATCATCCCTTACCTTCCACCGGCCCAGTTTTGCTACGAATTACAGACGTTTTAGCTACGATTTTTCAAGCTTTTTTCGTAGCTAAGGCTGCGAACACAAATCCTGCAAAATCAAAATCAAACAACGAAAACAAACACCCAAATCAAGTATTTAGGACTTTAAGAACGCAATTATGCCGTCATTTGGGTCTGATACGGTACGCAAAAGTGAAAACGAAAGCTTTGCTTTCATGAGCCCTAGCTATGGCGCTTTAAGCTATGGACGCTAAAGCTTCGTTTTAACGACCCTATCCTGTTCTAATCAACACCAAGAGCATGTTAGAAGCGTTAGTTTACGTCAAAACGTAGTAATGCCAACAAAACGAAATTTGAACATGGATGCATATGAAGAAACATGGTATGCTCGTTCTGGATGTTTTAGGACATGTCTAATGATTGATACTTACTCTTTTTGTTCCCAGGAGAAGAATGGAACGAGTGGTTTGGATGGAGAGTGCCTGCAATTCGTGATCTTGAATGCCCTAGTTTCTTGAAGAATTTTCTCTCTTAGAACCCTAGCCTTCTCTCCTGATTTTCGTCCCCTACTGCATAGATACTCTCTTGTATTTATAATGAGGAGAATTAGGTCAACCAAGTTGGAAAGAAATCATGTCCTTGATGATTTGGAAATATTTTAAGAACATTTGATTGAAAATATCATAGGAACTTGCTATTTTTGTTCAATCTTTCTTTCAATCAAATATACATGATTTGTTTGATTTTTAAGAATAATATTTGATGAAAAAATAAATCTTGTACCAATTTGATATCTATTTTATTTTATCTTGATTTAAATTGAATAAAAATCAAAGATAAATAAAAATAAGATCAAGACCAAGCCCCAACAAAATTCTATGGTCTTCAAAGTATTTCTTGGGCTTTTATATGATTCAAGATAAGGCCCCATGATTTAATTCAATTTTCTTGGTTTTTTATTTGATTTATTTACTATTTAAATGAATAAAATTCAAATAAATAGAAATAAAAGTTCCAAGAAGTATAAGGATGACTTTATAGGCCCTTTTATGGATCACGTGTGTGACTAAAATCCAAAACTTAGGCCCATTAGTTCAAAAGTTGGAATTTTGTCAATTAGGGTTTCATGTGCTTCTTGATTTTTAGCCAACTTGTGCAACGCGTATCTCCCTCATTTTTAATCATATGAAGGTGTTCTCATACTTTTTAGAAAGCTCAAAGAGTCCCCTAAAGGCTCCTTTTGGTTTCATCTCAATCGAGTCTTCCGTGTTCAAGTTATGGGCTTTGAGAAAGAATGACTTTTTGCGATCCTTTTAGAAGGACTTGTAATGTTTTGGCTCATATATCCCAAATGGTGCATTTCTGGCCTTGGCCTGTGAGAGACAAAGTTGTAGAGAATTCAATTTCCTTCAAACTGAGCTTTGGATGGAAAATTTCTGATGTTCCATGTGGAAGTTATGGCTGGTCAAAGTTGGGTTGACTTTCTCCTTAAAAGCCCTAACTTAGAAACTCTTGACTTTGTTGATTTCTGACCCCTCCTTGATGAATCATGATCAAACCTATATCAAATGATGAATATAACATTGAAATGATGATGTTGACCAAAAATCAGGAGTTTTGACTGTACTTTAACCACAGTTGACTGTTAGGTCAAACTAGTCGATCGCTAACTATTTGAGTTGTTGATTGAGTATTCTGAAGAACCAGAGCTTGAAACTTGTCATGAGAATATTGTAAGGCATATGAGAGACCTTGAGGTCCCCTTGAGGTGTCAGAACCTGATTTTTCTTTGAGAGGAGCAAAACCCTAATTAGAGGGTGGTTGTTTAGGAGAGAGACTGCATGCTTTCTTCTTGTATATCTTTGAGCATTTGAAGATCATATGAGTCAAAATATTTGAAATGTGGTGAGCAAATTTTGGGGTATGACACTCGCGAAAGTGTTGGGTGAGTAATTTGATGGTGTCTGAAGATTCATCTTTGAAATTTAGTAGTAGTTATGAATTTTCACTGTGGTGAACTAGCACATGTAGCAGTGAAATTTGTGAGACTAAAGCCATTGAATTGACTTAGCTCATATATTTTAAACAGAGTCGTCACCGCGCTTTATTATTTCCAAAGGAAATGGGAGAAAGAGAGAATAAAACTCACAGAAATTTTTAAAATAAAAACTAATAAGCTTATCAGAGATTTAGGTAAGGGGGTTTTTTATGCAAGGGGACGGCTTTAAGCACCCCTCACATATATGGTACTCCATAGGAACCTCTTTGAAAATATTGTTATTATTGTTTTGTTATTATGAAAATGCCTCTGTGCTTATGGGTTTTTGTTTAAATAGGGTGGGAGGATGAGAAAAGAAGATTTTAAAAGTGAGCTCGATAAGATATCACATCTTAGGCCTACATACTCCTTAAGTGCAGTAGGGAAGTCCGAGCTTTTGTAGTTCCTCTTAAAAGGAAAATAAAAGAGCCAAGTGGCAAAATCTTTTTGGGTGTTGAGCTATAACAATACTCAACGGGTTTTTAAAATGTTAAGCTTTAACAATATTTAACAAGTTTTAATAAAAGAGAGCCAAGCTTTAACAATACAAGGCTAGGGTTTAATAAAAGAAGTTGGTTGAGCTTTAATAATACAAAACCAAGGGTTGATTTAAAAAGGTTGAGCTTTAACAATACAAAACCATTTTCAAAACAAGTCGGGTGCAAAGCTTTAACAATACTAAGCACAAAGTAAAAGAGCTTGGAAAAGAGATTGAGTACCTTAACAATTTTAGTCAATATCATTCTCATTCCTTTGGATATTTCAACAACAACTTAAGCAATCAATCATGGATACCTCAAGTGTGTGTGTCATGTGTCACAAAAGTAATCAAGTGATTATAACAAAGAGATCAATGTAAAATCAAATGATAATGGATAAAAGGATGTTTGCACCTTTGAATCATTTCATGTATGAATGAATATGATGGATGGATAAATATCTCATGCATATGGTTAGTAAACAAAGTATATATACAATGATAATGCTATGAATAAAGTACAAGTTTACAAGGATAAAAATAAATAAGATATGTATAAAGACAACAAAAGAGATCAAAACAACAAGTTATATCAACATGGGATTACTAGAGATCAAAGGAATTTCAAATTAGGATTTTGAAATATTAGGGTTTTGAAACACACATAAACCTAAGTGATTTAAAAATGGTTAAAATACCAAACTCTAAAGGAGATTTTAACCTAACCCTAAAGAGATTCACACAAAAATATGTACAAATTACTTGGTGAAAATATTAAGAGAAATTGATTTTAAAAACTTTAAAAAGCATAAAAGACTTGTTTTTTTGATTTAATTTTTAAATGACTATATAATAAATATTTTTGTGATTTTAAAATATATTCTAAAAATAGACAAGATAAATGAGGAGTGTACAAAATGTCAAGTTAAAATGACTTGATTTGCTATTTTATATCAATTATCAAAGTTGAATAAAAAAATTGAAATAAATGAGTGCTAAAAAAATAGGTTTGCACTCGGTGAGTGTTGAACTCATGCCCTCAAGGTTGAGGCTTAAAACCTTAGCCAGACGCTTACAAGTGATCATAAGGCCCAATCAGTTAATAAAATAGTAAAGCAAGTTCTAAATGGTTAAAATAAAAAATAAAACTCAAAAGTGCAAAATGGGGGATTCAAACCCGCGCCCTTGAAGAGGAAAGCCTTAAAACACACACTTCAGCCACTAGGGACGTATCATATGATAATGATATTTTTATGTAAGAATATGATAATGAATCTGAACCATTAGATTTTAAAATAAATGGTTGAGATTATGTGTCAATCGTTTTTTCTCTCTCATCCATTATTAAAATAAATGATGGAGAAGAGAGAAAAGAAGATTAATATATAATCATTGATTGTACTTTATATGACCTCTTTTCGACTCATCATTCACATGATTCTTTCTAAAGATAGTTTCTTCTATTTTTGGTAATAAATAAAAAATAATTTTTTAAATATTAATTATTATGTTGTAAATCAGAAAAAAAAATTAAGTGAACATTTTATTGAAATTAATTTATATCATTTTCTTATTTATTTTATTCAAAACTAAAACATTATATACTCTTTACTTATTGTTTAGTTTTATTTTCTTCATACATGTTTTGAATATTATTGCATACTATTGTTTAAAAAGTATTAGTTGAATTTAAATATAATAGAACTTAATTTAAAGAAAAACGTGAATAAAATTATGTTTTGTTTAGAAAATATTATTAAATATTAAAATTAAGTTTTTTTTAATTTCTTATCCATTTAAAACAATATTTTTTAATTTTTATTATATAAAAAATATTTAGCCACTTAAAATACACAATGAAATTTATAAGTTTTAAATAAATTACAAAATTGTATTAAAAAATATTAAAGAAAAATATAAAATAGCGAATAAAATGTACATAATAATTGTGTTGTAATCGAAAAAACGATCACTTATATAGAAAATGTACATAGTCAAATGTACAAAATCGTATTAAAAACATTAAAGAAATTAAATAAATAAGAAATTAGTTTAAAATTAAGAAAAATCTTTTTTTATTAAAAATTATAATTTTTTAAGAAATATTTAAAATCATAATTCATTATTTACTTTAGTTGAATATATTATAAGTTAATATAAAGAAAATACAAAAGTTGAGAATATTTTAAAAATAAGAAGAAATTATTTTTTATTAATAATGAATAAAAAATGCAAAAAGATAGCAATTTCAACTATCACCCTAAATGTGAAAAGTTGAAAATTACTAATCTTTGCTTCGCGGATGATATACTTTTGTTTGCAAGAGGAGACATAATATTGGTGGAAATAATGATGGACACATTCGAGCGCTTCTCCAGAGTGACTGGAATGGTTGTTAACCCCCAGAAGTGCAAGCTTTACACTGCAGGAATCCAGTCCAAAACAAAGAAAGAGATAATGCAGATTACTGATTTTCAAGAAGGACAGCTGCCTTTCAAATATTTGGGTGTACCGGTGATGGGAAAAAAGCTAGCTATCAGTTACTACATGCCTCTGGTGGACCGGATCGTGGGCAAAGTTAAGCACTGGAAAACCCAAAATTTAACGTACGCAAGAAGATTACAATTGATAAAAAGTGTAACTTTCGCTTTGGCCAATTATTGGTTGCGAGCTTTCCCCTTTCCAAAGAGCGTGATTCACAAGATAGAAACTATTTGTCGTATCTTCTTATGGACAAGAGGATATGAAGATAGCAGAAAGGCGCCAGTCGCGTGGAAGAAAATTTGCAGACCAAAAAGTCATGGTGGCTTAAATATCATTGACATTGAGGTATGGAATAGAGCGAATATGATTAGGCTCTTATGGAACTTAAGTATGAAAGCTGACTCGTTGTGGGTTCGATGGATACAAGCGTACTATGTGAAGAATGGTAATTTGATGGAAATTGCTACTAAACTCAATGATACATGGATTATGAAATCTATTCTAAACCTGAGGCATGAGGTTAAAACCATGGCTCACAAGAAGACATCTTGAGATGGGTCACCTTCAGCATGAATAAAGCCTACACAATATTATAGGACCTTGGTGCAAAGTGTGAATAGAGAGAGCTTTTGTTTGGGAATAACGCTCGTCTGCGAGCGTGTTTCATATTATGGCTGGTCTTCCAAGAAAAGCTTGCGACAAAAGACCGTCTTTATAAGTTTGGAATCATAAATAACAAGAATGGTTGTTTTTGCACGGGAGAGGAATCGACGCATCACCTTTTCTTTGAATGCGAAGAGATGAAGAAAGTTTGGATGAAATTTTTGAATTGGCTGCAGGTGAGGCATGCCCCAAATGGATGGCACAATGAGATTCAATGGCTAACGCGACATACTAAAGGTAAAAGTCCCCGAGCCCGGGTGCTTAAAATGGCGGCAACGGAAACCATTTATGAACTTTGGAAGATGAGAAATAACAAAAAAAAATGGCTTGGATATTGATACAACAAATATAGGAAAAAACATTATAGATAACATTGTGTATGTTGGAACTCTTCTCTAGTTGTTGGATCCTCATTGGATCGCTTGTGTTATTGGTTTTTTGAATAAATCAAAGTTTACTTATTCAAAAAAAAAAAAGAATAATATTTTTAGAAGTATTTAAGAATTCTAATTTTTTTGATTTATTAAATATTTAGCAAATCATTTTTTATTTATTACTAAAAATAGAGAAAACTATTTTTAGAAAGAATCAAGTGAATGATGAATCCAAAAGAGGTCATTTAATAACCGTTAGATTAAAGTACAATCAATGTTTATAAAAGAGTTTAACAATTAGTGTAATTTGATCTCTCCTCTTTCTCTCTCTCTCTCTCTCTCTCTCTCTCTCTCTCTCTCTCTCTCTCTCTCTCTCTCTCTATATATATATATATATATATATATATATATATATATATATATATATATATATATATATATATATATATATATATATATATATATATATATACCATTTTTGTAACACTCGCGAGTGTGCCGATGAGAGAAGGCTAAAGAGACTCGCTGATAATGAAGAAGATGATAAACAAAGAAAAAGTTCTGCTCTCCAAACGACAAGCATTAAAGATATGGAGGCAGAAGATAAAGAGTGTCAAAGTAAATGTAATGAATTTATGGAATTCATGTTTCAAAAATCAAGGAATTCCTAAAGCAAGAAATCAAACTTCAAGGCTCTATAAGCAAACTGAAGAAAGTTTCTTGTCCATTCATACATGTCATCATTACGGAGAGAAGTAACACATAAGACCAAACCTCCCTTAAAATAATAGAAGAAACCATATAAAAAAAGTTCAAGAAATCTAAAAGAAAAGCAATACAGTAATGTGGGTTAAAATTGGGCAAGTTGGTCCCTTACACATTTTATTACAATATGATTAATTTAAATATTAAAATGCGGCAACAAATTCCCAAGTCATGCCATCTTCTTGACTTTGGATCAAAATGATAAGTCTTGATTCATTTTCCTCTCAATTGATCCCTTATTTCTATTATTTTAGTCATGAATTATATTAGGACTCCATTGACTCTCCTTACACATGCCATTGTCATAGGACCTCCTAGAGTTTGGATAACTTCATTTATGTTTAGTGCCCCATGCCTTCATCAGTTTCAAAAGTAATGTGAAAAGTAAAAGTTTTAAATACCTAATTTTGAGGTTTTAAAAGATACAGATGATTGAAATAGTCAAATTAATATCAAGTTGATTTTTTTAATATAGCCATTGTTGCAATTGCTACCACGATTTAAGTCCCATATAACATAATATTATGTTTTCAACAAGTTATTGTGATTTTAATTAAAATAATCAAATTTAAAATTTCTTATTTATGACGGCTATGTGTTTTTGGTCATGTAGCCTAGGGACTAGAATCCACCTTTAAAGATGAACGAGTGGGATATCGTAGATTTCAACCTGTAACCCTACACCTGATGTCCGTGCATACCTACTAATTGAGCTGAAATAATAAGGTTATAAAGAAAAAGGGAGTGTCTCAATCATTGTAGATTTTGAGTGATCTAAATAAAGGAATTTTCCCGTGGCAAACTTCATGCAAAATATAAGAAAGGAGTGACTCAATCATGTGCGTAAGACCTTAGAACACTACAGAGACACGACTTTCATAATCTTGGTAGTTAAGAAAAGACTTAAAAGTATTCATCATTGGAACAATGCCACATATTTCTAAATTCACAAAGAGAAACTTATTTCAAGATTACAGTTATATATTGTTGAATGCAGTATAGGGCAAGCAACGAAAAAAAAAAGATTTGGAAATATTGATCTGGGAATTATCGTCCTCAGAGATGGAGAGATGCCATTCAACAGTTTCTATAGTTTTAAACTTTGGATTGAATGAGAAAAAAGTAAACAAAGATATAGACAGTAAAAGAATAAACACATTCTTAGAAGAGAAATAATAACTTATCAGGAATGTAAATATATTCACTCTTCACAAACATACACTTACCAACCCGTTATACTCAACCTACGATACTCATCTATGTCATCACGTATCTCTCACATAAGCGTCCATCTCTGGAGCACAAACGATATCATCTCACAACTAAGGTTATCTCTAACGCGAAGTCGCGAGAACATCCGTATTCTCGCGTCGGCGATCTCTCGTGCGCCGCTCAAACACGAAATCATTAAGTACAGATACCCACAGTGAATGCTAGCTCTAAATCTATATCTAGAGTTCAGAACCAACAGATTATCATCCTAGATAAGGATTTAAGAAGTTTATCTCTAAAGCAACCCAAATCCCCAGCATAGAGCAAAAATCCAGAACAACATCAACATAGATTTGTAAAGCAAGTTAAACATAACATTATAATCGGTAAATATACATAAGATTCAAGTAAATATACAAACAAAACCCAACCAAAGAGAAATACACAAAGAAGAAGAGAAATGAACCGAAAATCTCCCGGTTTGTCAGCTCCGTTCGACGCTCAATCCACCCCCAATCATCCAAATGCAACCTCCGAAGTTGTTTTCTAAGCTAATCTACTCTAAGAATGAAGGTTTGATGATTTGGGAACAATTACCCTAAAACATAACCTAAAAATTGTGTTTTTGGCCCCTTTTAACGAGTTGCTGTCTCAGCAGGTCCGCTTAGCGGCTGACAGCAAAAGTGAATTTTTTTTTCGCCGTAACTTGAGAACCGTGACTCCGAATTGCACTCGGTTCGAAGCGTTGGAAAGCTTATTCAATGCTATATATAATAATGAATTAATGGAGACCAAATTGATGATTTTGATCATCCTTATTTTGAGTCTTTGGAAGTCCGCTTGATGGTGGCTAAGCGGGCTTGCACCAAAACTACGAAATCGAAGCCGTGCCTTTGACACTTTATTCATCAAGGCTCCAATAAGCATGAATACCTATAAAACACAGGAAAAACTATCAAATGGTATAAAATTATATGAAAATACAATTATTCACAAATTATACGTATTTATACACAAAACGGGGAATTATTCAAACGGTATTAACAAAAGTATCGATAAGTGCCACTATTTACATGCACAAAATAAGTACATTTTGGCACTTATCAAACTCTCCCCAACTTGAAACTTTGTTTGTCCTCAAACAATGTCAAATAAATCAAAGAATTGAATGTAATAAACCAAAGAATTGTGAATCAACAAGTTTAGAAAAACTAAAAACAAATGTATGGTTCAACACAAAAACGTATAAACAAAGTAAGTACTTACCACTATCATTTTATTACAACATGATTAATTAAAATATTAAAGTGGGGCAACAAATCTCCAAGTCATGCCATCTTCATGAGTTTAGATCAAAATGATAATTGTTGGCTCATTTTCTCTCAATTGATCACTTATTTCTATTGTTTTAGCCATGAATTGTATTAAGGCTCCATTAACTCTCTTTACACATGCCATTGTCATAGGACCTCCTAGAGTTTGGATAACTTCATTTATGTTTTAGTGCCCCATGCCTTCATCCGTTTCAAATGTAACTAATAAAGGTTTTTGTTTAAAGTAAAAATTTTAAATACCTAATTTTGAGGTTTCAAAAGATACAAATGATTGAAATAGTCAACTAAATATCAAGTTAAATTTTTTAATATAGCCATTGTCGCATTTGCTACCACAATTTAAGTCCCATAAAACATAATGTTATGTTTTCAACAATTTATCATGATTTTAATTAAAATGATCGAATTTATAAATTTCTATTAATGATAAACAAAGAAAAAAAGTATTGCTCTATAAACCACAAGTATTAAAGATATGGAGGCAAAAGATAGAGAGTGTCAAAGTAAATGTAATAATTTCAAGGAATTCCTAAAGCAAGAAAACAAACTTCAAGGCTCCATAAGCAAATTGAAGAAAGTTCCTCGTCCATTTCTACATGTCATCATTACGGAGAGAAAAAGAACATAAGACCAAACCTCCCTTAAAATTATAGAAGAAACCATATCAAAGAAATATCAATGAATATTGTCAATCATTCGAAGATGAAGAGACTTAGATGTAGACGTAGATGTTTAAGTATACTTTTAAAGATTAAATATGTTATTTTGATTATGAATGATGATTTAAATTTGGATATGTAATTTGTAGATGTTTTGTTGATTGTGAATATATATATATATGTGTGTGTGTGTGTGTGTGTGTGTGTGTGTGTGTGTGTGTGTATGTGTGTGTGTGTGTGTGTGTGTGTGTGTGTGTGTGTATCGGGATCAAATGACATCAATGTGTTAAGCTTACTAATATGACACCTACGATAACTCTGTACCGCATATTTATATGACAAAATTCACCGTTGAATTCAAACCTATTATCATATAGATCATATGTATAAAATTTAACATCAAAAAAAATATTTGATATGTTAAAGAGAATGATCAAAATTAACGGTTTTGATAAAGATTTGAAGAAGTTAGTTTTTATACATTTTGATGACATGACAAATATTTTTTTTATTGATGTTAACTTTTATAGACATGATCTTTATGATAATAGCTTTAAATCCAATGGTGAATTTTATTATATGGATATGCGGTAAAGAATTATTAGATGTGTCATGTTACTAAGTTTGTCACCTTGGTGTCATTTGATCCTATATATATATATATATATAGGGAGAGAGAGAGAGAGAGAGAGAGAGAGAGAGAGAGAGAGAGAGCTATCAAAATGGGTCTGACCCAGCGGGTCTACCCACGAGCCATATATTTTATTGTGATTCGGACTGCAAAAAACCTTATAAAAACACAACCCTATTATTTTGGCCAAGCCCATCGGGCCTATATTTGTGCCAAACCCTATCATTTTGGAGAAAAAATAAATAGCATAAGTAGAGAGTAATCACAAACTTAGTTAAGTGATATTTATAACATTCATCAAAACTATAATATTAAAATAAGGGACTGACTGGCCCATCGAGCCACAAGATCTATTAGAAACTGAGTCGGGCTCAATTTTGACAGCCCATTAGGCCCACCGGACCAAAGCGGATTGGGTCGGGCCGACACATTTCACACACACACACACACACACACACACACACACACACACACACACACACACACACACACACACACACACACACACACACACACACACACACACACACACACACACACACACACACACACACACACACACACACACACACACACACACACACACACACACACACACACACACACACACACACACACACACACACACACACACACACACACACACATACACACACACACACACACACATATATATATATATATATAATGAATTATGTTATTTTTTATGTAATTTTTAAAAATGTAAAATCATTTTAAGATTTGTATTTGAATATTATTATATCTAAAAACATTGAGAATGATGATATTATCATGTTTATAAAATAAAACAAGTTTTCATTTTATTAAAAAAAAATCATTTTTTGTCACAGTTATAAAATGTGGCTGTACTATAGAACGCTGATGTAGCCTTTTAAGAAGAAATTATGATCATAACGGTTTAAAATCTACTACCGCTAAAATTCGTTGCTATATTTCATAAAATAGTCGTTCTCTAAAAAGTCCTAATTGCAACGGTTTTTATTTGGATATGGAGTCCAACCATTGCTGTTTGAATATGTTCTCTAAAAAAACTATAACAATGATTTTGAACAAAACCCTGTCGTTAGGTAAAAAACCGGTTTGACGCGGCCTAAAAACTATTCTCATATGTAATTACGACGGTGTTTTAAGATTTTGCAACGGATTTTTTGCATTATCGTATAGTCTACTTTTAATATAATAAAGTAGATGACATAAAAGTAAATGCATCTCCCATAAAAGTAAATGGGGACATAAAAGTAATTACATCTCCCTTAATATTTAAATTAACAAATAAATATTATAAATATTTCTGAACCTTTCATTAACCCTTTCATTAACCCTTTTATATTTTTCCATCATTACTAACGTGTAAAACTTCCTTGGAATTGTGCAAAATTTCTTGAATACAGCAAAACAATCTCCATGCTTCTCCTCTTAGGTTTCTGAGAAACCTTTCAATTTTCTCTCCTTAATCTATATATTATGGACTACAAACCAACAAACCCTAAACTACAAACAGTTAGGTTTTTTTGTTCTTCCTCTTCCATTACATCCATCGATTTTAGGTTATTTTTTCATTTTCTTCTACAATTCCAAAATCCATTTTAATGCCCATCCATCATGTTTGAATACGATTCACAGTATTTTGTTTTAAATTCTTGTTGTTTGTTGATTTTTATTTTCATTGTATGCAGAATGTGAGTCGAAAATTTGATTGCATAAAAGACATTAGTGACAAAAAGGAAACATGGAGATTGGCTGTTCGAGTTGTTGATTCATGGAGCGAATTATTCAGTTCCATTCGTTTACTTTGTTTATTCGTTTTTTTATCGTATTTTCCATCATCTGATTTGTAATTTCGCGCATCTGATTACTTTGTTTATTCGTTATTCATCACAGATCCGCAGATCCGCTTCGATTCATGTTTTTCTCTTCCTTATCTCTCTTTGCATACAATATCAATAAGTAAAAGAATGAATCAGAGAAGAATCAAACGATTTTGATGGCAAGGACAGTGGGTTGCGTGGATCTTTTGCCGACAACGTGAAAGTTTTCGGTGGAAGTCGTAGACGACCACAAATTCAGTGGTTGAGGGTGGAAACTGCGTGTTTAGATTTTCGACGATGAAGACAGCGTGATTTCCAGTGGCAGGTTAAGGGCGGTACGAAGATCCAACGGCGGCAATCGGAAAAAGATCCTTCCCTGTATCCTTTTTTTTATCTCTTCGATTTCTTCTCTTCTTCCCAGTTTCCAATATACGGAGTTGTTGTTATTTTGTTTTCTTAGCTACCACTTGAAAACATTACTTTTATAATTTTAATGATACAGATCATTACCTACTATATATTCAATTCACTAAATCACAAAATGTATATTTTATTCTACTGAGAGTATGTATCAGATCGATTGGAATTAGTTTAGTTCTTAAAAAAAAAAATTGCTATGGCCTTTTTACTTTTCCCATACCTTTTCATTCCAAAAAGTAGTTAGTATTTTTTTTCAATGTGAATAAAGTAGTAATGTAGAAGAAGAAGGGAATCACCCAAGTAGCAGTATTTTAAATCATCAATTTTTACAAAATATCTATTTTAGATGTAAGTTTACTAATTATATATAAATTTACTAATTTTATGTATTATAATCAACTATTAATCAACTAATTAGATGTAAGTATGTGACTAATAATAAATATTTTTTATTTTGTTTTGATAAAAAATATTTGAATATTATCTTTCCCATCTCTATTTATTGCTTCACTAATCTAAATTAAATCAAATTAGAGCCCTTATTTCATATCCCTAACAATAATACTATATAATAATAATACTAGATACTAATAATGTGATAATAATTTTTATCGATTCTCCCAACCTCAATTCATAATCTTATTTATAATTTTGCATCCATAATTGTAAAATTCCTAAGTCTTTTTTTTGATACCCTTAAACATTAAACACTGAAAATTATTTATTTTCTCATTTTAATTGTTACCCTATTTAAATGATATTAAAATTTTAAATTTAGTATAATGACATTTATATTAATATTTTAATTTATACCAAATATATTAATATTTGTAATTTATGAGAGGATTGTAATAGTAGTTTTGTAACATTTATATTATACACTCATTATTATAATAATGTTTATAATTGGTGTATAATTAATCAAAATTCTAACGGACACAGGAGAAAGTGAGTGTATAATTGATCAAGAGTGTATAACTGATCAAAATACCAACAAGCATGGGAGAAAGGGGAATATAGAAGCAAATTAAAAAAAAATTAAATTTTAATTTATAATAATATATTCATAATTTATAACAAAATATTTATTTAATTTATTATTAAACCAATATATTTTTTGTGTGTATTATATGTTTTATTTTATAATGTTTTTTAATAGAAATTATAAAATTAAAATTATAACCAATTATAAAAATGATTGACATGCCAGATGGGTCAAATATGTTTTTCCATCATATATATTTGGTTTAATAGCAATTACCAAACTATTTCAAATATATTCGTATAAATTTTGATAATTAGATTCTTTTATATATAGAAGTCATTAAATAATTAATAATTAGTATTTATTATGAATTAATTAAAAATAAATATTTGAAAATGTGATCTACGTTAAATGGTTTTTTCATGTAACGAGAAGTTATAAAAATTAATTGAATACTAATTATTATTAACATTTACTTATTATTAAACTATTCCTTATTATTTTTAACCATTAGATTGAAAATAATTAATGGTCAAGATGTGGAGTAAGTTATAATAACTTACTCTTGGAGTAAATATAACCCTCATATATTATAGGAGGGTTATATTTACTCCAAGAGTAAGTTATTATAACTTACTCCACATCTTGACCATTGATTATTTTAAATCTAATGGTTAAAAATAATAAGTAATTAAATGTGGAGAGAGAAAACTATTTCTTATTATTTTTAACCATTAGATTGAAAATAATTAATGGTCAAGATGTGGAGTAAGTTATAATAACTTACTCTTGGAGTAAATATAACCCTCATCTATTAGTCCTTATTATTTTTAACCATTAGATTGAAAATAAATAATGGTCAAGATGTGGAGTAAGTTATAATAACTTACTCTTGAAGTAAATATAACCCTCCTCTGTCTAACAATATGTGGGTCAAATGGGTCCATATGTACTATTTGAAGGGACAAGATGTGATGGAAGCAAGGATAACTCAGAATTGTTCTTGGGTGATGAAAAGGGTCCTGGATCTAAGGGAAGAAACTCAGAAGCATCTTCAGGTTTGGACTAAGCTTCTACACCAACAGAAATTCAGAATGCATATGTTATATGATGACATGATTGAAGAGGCCCCTACTGTGGACTGGAGATGGTTGTTCCAGTGGAATGCAGCTAGGCTTAGGGCTCGTTTCATTACTTGGCTCTTATGCCATGGAAAGCTAGCAACAAAAGATAGACTTCATCGATTCAATATGATTATGGATACTGATTGCAGCATATGCTAGGTAACAGAGGAGACTATCCCTCATTTGTTCTTTGATTGTAAAGATAATGCTGCAGTGTGGATTCAGGTACTACATTGGCTTGGTATAGCACACCAACCTCTCCCTTGGGTTGATGAATTGAGGTGGCTAATACGAGAGGTAACTAGGAAAGGCTGGAGAGCTTGCCTATTGAAATTAACCTTCACCGAGACTGTTTATGGTATTTGGAATAGGAGAAATTCCATTGTTTTCAAACATACGACAAATAGAGATATCATACAAAGTGTCTTAGATAATATTGTTTATAGGGGCTGGCAGTATAAGAAAACTAGGAAACATATAGCTCTTTTGATGTTATAGGATATTTGATGGGTTGGATCTACGGATCACCCTTTGTATTAAACTGTTTTTTTTTGTGAGTAATATATACCTTATTTGCTTCAAAAAAAAAATATATAACCCTCCTCTTAATATTATTCATATTGTTTATTTTTTAGGTATTTAAAAACATGGAGGTTAGTTGAGCAATACCATGTGCATTTGCATGAAAATTCAAATGAGATAAATATATTTTTTAAAATAATAATTAAAAAGAATAAAATAATAAAATCAAATAACAAATATTCAATTTTCAAATTTAATTTTATACAAATAACAAATATTTTTTACGAAAAAAATAAAATTGACTTGAAAATATATTTGTTTTTATAGAAAAACATGAAACAATTATGATTAGTGAATACACAATTTTTTATGAATACACAAATTTTTATGGTCGACACTATTTAATTCATATATCTTATATATTTTTTAACAATAACTATATAACACATATTTAATATTTATATCGATTTTCAGAGAGGGAGAAAACAAAACCCTAAATAAATTAGGTTATTTTTGCCTCGGATGCCTAAGTCAAAGAAGAATAACAAATGTCCACTTTTCAATACTTGGAACAAAGCGTTTTGGGAGCATATCATTAATTATTATTTTTTAACTTCCAACTACTATTATTATGATGCAGACCTATTGAGTAAGCTCTTATGCTCATACTGTTTACTTCTGTCCACACGTTTCCAAAATATCTCAATGCAAATACTCCCTCCGTTTTTTATTATAAGTCGTTTTAGAAAAAAAATTGTATTTAAATATAAGTCGCTTTACAATTCCAATGAATAATTAATGCTATTTTTCCTATTATATCCTTAAATATTTATTATTCTCTCTCCTTTCAATTATATAAATTTATCTTCCATGTGTCATTAATGAAGGATAATTTTGTAAAAACCCTCATAATTTCTCATTTTCATACAACAATTATTATTTTTCTTAAACTGTGTGAAAAGTCTAAAACGACTTATAATAAAAAACGGAGTAACCATTAAATAATCAACATATATTCCAAATTCCAAATCCTCATGTTAACTCAAAAGATTTTGTATTTAACACTTAATAAAGTTTTTTCAGGTTTCCAATAATACATTTATTTTTCTTTTATTTGAAAACATAGAGTTTTGCATTATTCAAATTATTTTATTCAAATTATTTTTTAATATTTAATTTTGAATTTTGATTTGGTTTTAATATGCAAATCATATTTACACTTTTTTTTTAATAAAGTGGTATCCTTCCTTCCGTGCCGACTAATCCACCCGAGAGGAGTTTTATTTAAGCTCCCCCACGTAGCCTCCGAAAGTTGGCTCTGGGCTCCTTCGAACTCAGGACCTCAAGGGAAGCACGCTCTTGAGGCCCAATCTCCACCGCTAGCCCATGATTTAAAATATATTGACTTTTAATAATTATAATTATATTATATTTATTTTGGGAAAGATAGTATATTTATTTTTAATAAAGACTAAGAGAAGTGGTTTATTTAATATAATTTTTTTAATTATAATATTCATTTCAATTACATAAACTGTAATACCCGTATTAAATTAAATGCTCTAATGTTATTAGCTGACACTGAGGTTTTATTAATTGGTGCATTAGAGATACTTTTGGACATATGAGTTAGTGGTGCTAACTTAAGATATTTTTCTTATATCCTTCACTTTGCTTTCTTCTTCATTATTCTTCTTCAAAGGCAAAGTTAGAGAGAAGAGTAGAGAGAAGGAAGAGCAAGAGGAGCAAAGGGGAGAAGCTTGGATCTTCACCATTTCTCCGCCGAATCAACTCATCTTCATCATCAACGACTTGTAATCGAGGTGGGTTCTAGTTAGAAACTTATAGTTTTGATTTATGGGTAAAATCATAAGTTGAGAAATTGGGGTTTTGGTAGAAATCTTAGGGTTTGACTCAATCTAAGAGATTGATGTTTGTTGCTACTAATAATGTAAATGCAAGCTTCTCAAGCATAGTGTGTTTTGATGAAGACAATATGGACATCAAGCTTTTATAAAGGATGTGCAAAAAGAATTTCAAGTATCAAGCAAAAATACATCATTTCAAAGTCTTGAAGAATTTGTGAAGATTCAAGGATCAAGCTAAAATGTCAAAGGTATAAACAATACTCACTTTGACATATAATTGTTCACAAATATATTTTCATGCATATCATAATCATACTACAAAGTGTCATCCCTCAAAAGTTCATTTAAAACCTTTTTCATAGTTAAAATTCAAAATAAAGGTTTTAGGAACCGGGTTGTCCCTATGGGGGAACCGGTTCCCAGCATTCTCTATTTTCAGCATTCTGTGGTTTACTATGGGGAACCGGGTTGTCCCTATGCAGGAACCGGTTCCCACGTTCAAAATTCAAATTTTCTGCTGTAACGTTCAGCAGGAACCGGGTTGTCCCAGGCAGGAACCGGTTCCTACTGAACCAGTGTGTTTTTTTATTGCATGATCTTATTCAAACGAATTCTTTTTCATACCACTTGATCATTGCATTGTTTCATGGAAAAATAACCATTCAAAGAGGTGTTTAACACACTATAAATTCTACATATTTCAAAATCATTATTCACCTTCTTCATTAACAATTCATAAACCATATATTCTTCATCTTTCAATATTTCCAAGTGTTCATCAAATCTTATTTTCAAGTGAAACTTTCTATACACATTTTCATTGAGAAATCCATTTAAAGTTTCATGCATACATTGTGAACACTTATATTCATTTTGAGAATTGTTTATTTGAAGAAGAAGATCAATCCAAGATTGATAGTGCTATACAAACTTCATCTAAATCTCTTGTAAAAGTTCAAAGAAAATTATCTCCTTACTATCCAGGATTGTTGGAAGTAAGTGGTGTGTTTGAAGAGGATTGTTCTTCATTCACATTAGTGTTGATTGATCTTAAAGGTGTTAAGAACCTTTGATCACCCTATAGGTTAGATAGTAGGCATAGGCTTGTACAATAATTCTAACTATAGTGAAATCTCTTTCGTGTTTGAAAGGGGACTGGAGTACTCTCGGATTGTGAGGGGAACCAGTATATATCGTTGCGTTCTTTACTTTTCCGCACTTTATTGCATTCATCATCATTACCAAAGAAAAGAAAAGAACCTTACAAAAACCTTCAAACACTTAACCAAAAATTATTAGAAGTATTCTCATAAAATCGGATAAGTCTTTGAAAACCTAATTCACCCCCCCTCTTAGGCGCAATCTTATACTTACATTTGGCATCAGAGCAAGTTATAGGTAACTTGTTCCTAAAGATCCAGAATGGCTTCCGCAAATCAAAGACCGGTTTTCAAAGATGGTGGTTCTAACAACAAGCCTCCATTGTTTTGTGGTGAATATTTTGACTTTTGGAAAATCCAAATGAAGGCTCATCTAGAAGCACAAGGAGAAGAAGTTTGGGAGGCTGTCCTACAAGGTCCTCATGTTCCTACAACGGTCGTTAATGGTGTTGGATCGGAGAAACCTAAAGCGTCATGGGATGATAATGATAGAAAAAGGGTTCTTGCTGACAAAAAGGCGATCAGTCTTCTTCATGGTGCTCTTAGTATGGATGAATTCTTCCGAATATCAACATGTACAACATCAAAGGAAATTTGGGATACTCTTGTAGAAACTCATGAAGGTACCGCTGAAGTTAAAAGATCAAGGTTGAATACTTTAAGCCAAGAGTACGAACTGTTTAGAATGAAGCCCGGAGAAACTATTCTCGATTTGCAAAAACGATTCGTACATTTGACAAATCACTTGAAAGCACTTGGTAAGACTCTTACTACCGAAGAACTTAATCTTAAAGTGCTCAGATCTTTGACAAGGGAGTGGCAACCAAAAGTGACGGCGATATCCGAAAAGAAGAATTTATCAAAACTTACTTCCGCAACATTATTTGGAAAACTTCAAGAATATGAGACAGAACTTGGAAGATTGGAAAAGCATGAGAACTTAGAGAAGAAATCCAAAGGCATTGCATTAAAAGTAGATTCAATAGAAAGCAAAATGAAAGATGCATCGGATGAAGATGAAAACTTCTTGCTTCTTGTAAAAAGGTTAGGCAAATTTTTTGGTAATAAAAATAATATTGATAATACTAACTATGTCAAAAGAAAGAAATTCTCAAAGCATAAAGATAAAGAAGCATCCACTTCATCACAAGAAGTTACATGCTATGAATGTGGGAAACAGGGACACATAAAGCCGGAATGTCCAAAGCTTTCGAAGAAGAATGTATTCAAAGGCAAAAGGGAGTTCAAAAATAAAAAGGCCTACATAGCATGGGAAGATAATGAAGTAAGTTCCTCATCGGACTCCGATAGTGACGAAAGTGCAAACCTAGCACTAATGGCATCACACCACTCCGACGATGAAGAAGGCGAGGTTAGTTATGATAATTCTCTTTTTGATAATGGTGCGCAAGGTGCAATAGAAGAATTATTAAAAGAATGCAAAATTCTCTATAAAACTATCTCATCTCAAAAGAAAATAATATCATCGTTAGAAGAGAAGGTTAAGATAATTGAAGTAGAACATAAAGATGACAAAGAAAAAATGATTAGTGTTCAAGAAGATAATGTTGTATGCAAGAATTGTGAATCACTTTCCTTCCAAATTGTCCAATTAAAACGTGTTTTAGAAAGATATGAAAAAGGGCAAATTGGATTGGAAAATGTTCTTAGCACACAAAGATACTCCAATGATAAGAGCGGACTTGGTTTCTCTAAATTTGATAAACCAACATCCAACAAGACTATCTTTGTCAAGGCTAGTAACCAACCAATTCAAGAGAAAGTGATTAAGCCTAAAGTAATGCAACATTATCCTAAAAGGAAGAACTTTGTTAAGAAGAAATCTTATCCTCCTAGATATAGAAGTAACTTTGAACCTACTTGTTTTTATTGTGGTATTATTGGTCACACACCCAATGCTTGTTATGTAAGGAACTTTAGTGTTCCCAGTGGACATTATGTATGGGTGAAGAAAGGAACTAACTATGATGGACCCAAAGCCATTTGGGTACCTAACAAAACTTAATTTGTTTTGTAGGTTTGCTTGAAGACCACTTCAAACCTATGGTATCTAGATAGTGGTTGTTCAAAGCATATGAAGGGTGACTTAAACCAATTTTCAGATCTAAGGTTAAAGGCCAAGGGTTTTGTCACTTATGGAGACAACAATAAGGGAAGAATTCTTGGCAAAGGCAAAGTTGGTGCACCACCTTTCACATCCATTGAAGATGTTCTTTATGTTGAAGGACTAAAGCATAATCTTCTAAGCATTAGCCAACTTTGTGACAAAGGCTTCAAGATCAAATTCACTAAGGAAGAATGCTTGATCATCGATGAAGTCACCAATGAGGTAAAACTCAAAGGTACAAGAATTAATAACATTTTTATGATTTCTTTAAATGATTTATCTTTGAAAGTAAAATGTCTTTTGGTAAACAATAATGAATCATGGTTATGGCATAAAAGAGCAGCCCATATTCATATGGATCATTTAAATAAGTTAACCAAACATGATCTTGTCATTGGCTTACCTAAGATAAAGTTTGTCAAAGATAAACTATGTGATGCTTGTCAAAAGGGAAAGCAAACCAAATCGTCTTTCAAACCAAAGAATGTGGTGACTACAACAAGACCACTTCAATTGTTGCATATGGATTTATTTGGTCCATCAAGGACAAGAAGCTTCGGAGGTAATGTATACGCTTTAGTTATTGTTGATGATTATTCTAGATATTCTTGGACTTTGTTTCTTGTGCAGAAAAGTGATGCTTTTAGAGCCTTTAAGAAGTATGCAAAACAAATCCAAAATGAAAAATCATTAAAGATTGTATCCATAAGAAGTGATCATGGTGGAGAGTTTCAAAATGCATCGTTTGAAGAATTTTGTGAAGAACATGGTATCTCTCATAATTTTTCAGCACCAAGAACTCCACAACAAAATGGAGTAGTTGAAAGGAAAAATAGGTTTCTAGTGGAACTTGCAAGAACAATGCTTAGTGATGCAAATCTTCCTAAATATTTTTGGGCGGATGCGGTTAGTACGGCATGTTATGTTGGAAATCGAGTAATCATTAGACCTATCTTAAAGAAGACTCCATATGAACTCTTCAAAGGAATAAAGCCAAACATCGCTCACTTTCACATTTTTGGATGCAAGTGCTTTGTTCTAAACAATGACAAAGACAATCTTGGTAAGTTTGATGAGAAATCCGACGAAGGTATATTTCTTGGTTATTCTCTTTCTAGTAAAGCATATAGAATTTATAATAAAAGAACTTTAACTATTGAAGAATCCATGCATGTATCTTTTGATGAGACTAACACTTCCAAAGAGGAAATAGTTGTTTGTGATGATGATGATCCTTTAGATTTACCCCCGGAAGAACCTTCAAATGATACAATTGTGAAGGCACCGGAAGAACCTTCAAATGATATAATTGTGAAGGCACCGGAAGTACAACAAGAAAGTGTTCAACAAGAAAGTGTACAACAAGAATCTAACACCAATGATCTACCAAAAGAATGGAGAACTCATAGAGATCATCCTATTGATAAAGTTATTGGTGATATTAGTCAAGGAGTTGCAACAAGATTAAATCTCAAAGATGCTTGCTTACACATGGCTTTTGTTTCTCAAATTGAACCTTCCAAAGTTGATGAAGCCTTAGGAGACGATCAATGGATAAATGCAATGCAAGAAGAATTAAATCAATTCGAGAGAAATCAAGTTTGGGAACTTGTTCCTAGACCAAGTAACAAACACATCATAGGTACTCGATGGGTGTTTAAGAACAAACTTGATGAGAATGGTATAATTGTTCGAAACAAAGCAAGATTGGTGGCCCAAGGTTACAATCAAGAAGAAGGAATCGACTTTGAAGAAACATTTGCTCCGGTTGCAAGGTTAGAAGCTATTCATCTTTTACTTGCTTATGCATGTTCATTAAATTTTCAGCTTTATCAAATGGACGTCAAGAGCGCATTCTTGAATGGCTACATCAATGAAGAAGTCTATGTCAAACAACCCCCGGGATTTGAAGACTTCAAGAATCCTTCACATGTCTTTAAGTTGAGAAAGGCTCTTTATGGATTAAAGCAAGCACCTAGAGCATGGTATGATAGACTTAGCAATTTTTTGTGTGAAAAGGGTTTCGAAAAGGGTAAGGTTGATAAAACTTTGTTCATTAAGAAAATCAAGAGTAACACTTTATTGGTTCAAGTCTATGTTGATGATATCATTTTTGGATCGACTAACAAAGAAATGTGTGAGGAATTCTCATTGATGATGCAAGGAGAATTCGAGATGTCTATGATGGGAAAGATGAACTACTTTCTTGGACTACAAATTAAGCAACTCAAAGATGGAATTTTTATCAATCAATCCAAATATTGTAAAGAACTATTAAAGAAGTTTGATATGGACAATTGTAAAGCAATGAATACTCCAATAGGCTCCGGTACATATGTTGATCAAGATGAATCCGGTACTCCAATTGATATTACCAAATATCGAGGTATGATTGGTTCGTTATTGTATTTGTCGGCAAGCCGTCCTGACATAATGTTTAGTGTTTGTCTTTGTGCTCGCTTTCAAGCAAATCCAAAGGAATCACATCTTATGGCGGTTAAAAGGATCATGAAGTATCTCAAAGGAACAACCAACGTTGGCTTATGGTATCCTAAAGGTAGTGTTTGCAATTTAATTGGTTATTCTGACGCGGATTATGCAGGATGTAAAACTGATCGTAAAAGCACAAGTGGTACTTGTCACATTCTTGGAAATGCATTAGTATCATGGGCTTGTAAAAAGCAAGCATGTGTTGCTCTTAGTACGGCCGAAGCAGAATACATAGCAGCGGGTAGTTGTTGTGCACAAATTCTTTGGCTTAAGCAACAATTTCGTGACTACGGACTTGATCTCGGATGTATTCCTCTTTGATGCGACAATACAAGTGCTATAAATATTACAAAGAATCCGGTCATGCATTCAAGAACCAAACACATAGACATTCGACATCATTTTCTTCGTGATCATGTGCTTAAAGGAGATGTTGAAGTCACTTTTGTAGATACTCATAATCAACTTGCGGATATCTTCACCAAGCCTCTCCCAAAAGAATCGTTTTACAAAATTCGACGAGAGCTTGGAATTTTAGACGAAGGTGATGTTTAAAATTTATTCGTCATTTTCATACATCAAAGGTACACGTTTCTAAATTTTTAAGTTAAAAGTGCTTTATAAATGTTCATTCATTATGACTTGGTAAATATGTATGATATGTATGCTTTATATTTCATAAAATAAAAGATTTTGGAAATTTTCAGTCCAGGAACCGGTTCCCATGTAGGGACGAACCGGTTCCCCATACTAATTTCCAGAGGCGTGTTTTCTTTATGTCTCAGGAACCGGTTCCCATGTAGGGACGAACCGGTTCCCACGTACATTTTCCAGATTTTTGCTTATCTTGTTTGGCTGTACATGAAGGTATGTGTGGTCATTATTGTTTTGCCTTATTTTTTTCTATTTATTTATTTTAGTTCACACCACACATTTATTCTCTTTTACTCTCATTCACACACAATTACTTTCATTATTCACATACATTCATCTTCATCTTCTTCAAACACCCTTCCACCTCCATTCAAAGCTCCATTATCTCACCATAACTCTCCAAATTAAATTACCCACTACCTCTAAACACTATATAATCCTCCACTCTTTCACACAATTCACTCAAATCCTTCTCCACTCACCAAATCCTAAAACCTCAACT
The DNA here is from genome assembly GCF_029867415.1 of Vicia villosa. Taxonomy (NCBI): domain Eukaryota; kingdom Viridiplantae; phylum Streptophyta; class Magnoliopsida; order Fabales; family Fabaceae; genus Vicia; species Vicia villosa. Next base: position 144,074,949 of record NC_081181.1, on the reverse strand, counting down.
TAAACCCTAACTTTCAACTTCTTTCAACAATGGCACCCAAAGTTTCAAGAAGTGCAAAGGGAAAGAACAAAATGGGAGAGACAAGTGAAGATCCTCAAGAGATCCAACCAACGGTCAAGAGTCGGAGACTCACATTCAACATCCGGAGTCGAAAACTCCTTGCGGCAAAACTCGGTGAGTGATAGGATGCTCCATCTTATCATTGCTTATGTTTTATTTCCAAAGAATTCTAACCATTCCAGGGTCAATGAGTTCGAGTTGATGGTTTTGCTTGCTCTAAGGCGGGGCATTGAAGTCAATTGGGCGCTTTCAATTATGCGCCACATGCAGCTTATGGCTTCCCTTAAAGGAGGCTTACCTTATGCAAGGGCCATCTCTCATATTGTTCGGAATGCTGGTGTTCTCCTCCAACGGGAACCAAAGAAAAATATGGATGAACAAGAGTGTGCTATCACCACCGCTACCGCTCTTAAAAATACAGGAATAGTTACGGATCGTGAAGGTAGATTCGTTTACAAAGTTGATTTTGAGCCAGCCATGCCACAAGATCCTCAACGTCCCGAAGGTGGATACACAATGGATATGATGTTTGCCAAGCTTTGTTCTATTCAAACATCCATTGATAACAACAAGAGGGAGAATAACTATGAGCATAACCTTATGAGAAGACAAATGCGGGAAATTCAACGGACTCAAAGGCGTATCTTAGCTCATTATGAGGGAGAGGAAGGAAGTGATGAAGAAGAAGAAGAACAAGAGGATGATGATGAAGAACACATGGATGAAAGTGACTAAATTATGTGCTTTAATTTCTATGTAATGTTTTCTTTCTATTATTCGTATTTTACTTATGTTTTCTAGACAATATTCCATTTATGTTCGTGATGTTTAGGACTATTTATGTTTGTGTGTTGTAATCGTAAAAAACTACGTTTCATATCGTTTAAATTTATGTTTGTGTTGAATTTATGTTTGTGTTATTTTTCATATACTTTTTATCTTTTTCCCCATCCTTTTTGATAATAACAAAGGGGGAGAAGAATATGCATGTGTTTTTGTTGTTGTTTTTGTTTCAAAGAAAAATGCAGGCCATTGTTAAAATTATCAAATGAAACTTATCACCATAAATCAAGGAATCATGGATTTAGGGGGAGTCTCTAACATAGGGGGAGCCTTGCAATGTTCAACATAAACACAAAGCACAAAAACAACTTTTTCAAAACATTTTCAAGACTTGGTTGTCATCATCAAAAAGGGGGAGAATGTAAATGCAAGCTTCTCAAGCATAGTGTGTTTTGATGAAGACAATATGGACATCAAGCTTTTATAAAGGATGTGCAAAAAGAATTTCAAGTATCAAGCAAAAATACATCATTTCAAAGTCTTGAAGAATTTGTGAAGATTCAAGGATCAAGCTAAAATGTCAAAGGTATAAACAATACTCACTTTGACATATAATTGTTCACAAATATATTTTCATGCATATCATAATCATACTACAAAGTGTCATCCCTCAAAAGTTCATTTAAAACCTTTTTCATAGTTAAAATTCAAAATAAAGGTTTTAGGAACCGGGTTGTCCCTATGGGGGAACCGGTTCCCAGCATTCTCTATTTTCAGCATTCTGTGGTTTACTATGGGGAACCGGGTTGTCCCTATGCAGGAACCGGTTCCCACGTTCAAAATTCAAATTTTCTGCTGTAACGTTCAGCAGGAACCGGGTTGTCCCAGGCAGGAACCGGTTCCTACTGAACCAGTGTGTTTTTTCATTGCATGATCTTATTCAAACGAATTCTTTTTCATACCACTTGATCATTGCATTGTTTCATGGAAAAATAACCATTCAAAGAGGTGTTTAACACACTATAAATTCTACATATTTCAAAATCATTATTCACCTTCTTCATTAACAATTCATAAACCATATATTCTTCATCTTTCAATATTTCCAAGTGTTCATCAAATCTTATTTTCAAGTGAAACTTTCTATACACATTTTCATTGAGAAATCCATTTAAAGTTTCATGCATACATTGTGAACACTTATATTCATTTTGAGAATTGTTTATTTGAAGAAGAAGATCAATCCAAGATTGATAGTGCTATACAAACTTCATCTAAATCTCTTGTAAAAGTTCAAAGAAAATTATCTCCTTACTATCCAGGATTGTTGGAAGTAAGTGGTGTGTTTGAAGAGGATTGTTCTTCATTCACATTAGTGTTGATTGATCTTAAAGGTGTTAAGAACCTTTGATCACCCTATAGGTTAGATAGTAGGCATAGGCTTGTACAATAATTCTAACTATAGTGAAATCTCTTTCGTGTTTAAAAGGGGACTGGAGTACTCTCGGATTGTGAGGGGAACCAGTATATATCGTTGCGTTCTTTACTTTTCCGCACTTTATTGCATTCATCATCATTACCAAAGAAAAGAAAAGAACCTTACAAAAACCTTCAAACACTTAACCAAAAATTATTAGAAGTATTCTCATAAAATCGGATAAGTCTTTGAAAACCTAATTCACCCCCCTCTTAGGTGCAATCTTATACTTACAAATAAATCCTGAGTAGAGACCATATATGTTGTTCTATGCTTTAGTATGAATCTGGAACAGGTTTGAGTATGGAGATGGTTGGATTAAACCATGGGAAAAGCAAGAAAACAGATCTGGAACTTTTGATTTCGCGCGCTTCGCGGCGCGAACGATAGGCTGCACGGCGCGAACTAAGCAGGTTTTTAGGAGGGTTTGATTCTGCTATCAGTACGCGGCGCGTACGAGGGTTCGCGGCGCGAACACTCTGAGAATTTTTGTGAGGTTTGCCACTGCCTGAGGTTCGCGGCGCGACCTAGCTGTTGCGCGGCGCGAACTGAAGCTTTCTTAGCCAATTCTTTAGTTTAATGAGATAAAACTGTTTCGATCATAACTTTTGAACCATAACTCTGTTTTAATCACCGTTCGAAGTGGTAGGAAGCTAGAAGCGTGTACTTTCTAGTAGTGTAGGTTTTGGGAACAAAAGGAGAATTTTTTAATCGAGAGTCGGGAATTTCTTGATTACTTGGGTTGGTTATCGCTCGGAATCATGTGAACGCTATGCTTTTGGTATGATGCTTGTGTACTCTATAATTATGATAAATTACCATTGTTTACGGACAATGATAATAATTGTTGGTTGAGTTCTATTGCAGGTGGATTGGTATACCTTTGTTATATATATTTATATCAGAGAGGTTTGAATAACTTCATTGTTATGTGAATAAAGGTTAAGTGAGGAAACTAGGAATTGTTAGGTTATGTAGCTTAACAAAGAAACCTAGGATGAGACATTATATGGAACATACGTGTTTAGAATCTTATGACGAAAGGCTAACAGGCCTAGTGGTTTGCGTGAGCGATCACCATTGTATGATGTATTAATCGGAACCATTGTATTTCTTTATTTCTTTATTTTTCTTTTGAATGTTAACAGGCATTCTTCGTGCAGAGAGGCACTGTGCAGAGAGGCACAAATAATCTTGGCAGGTTTGATTCCCGCTTTTGTGTACGAATGGAACCTACGGGTAGAGACTTGTGATGGTGTACGGGCCATGTGAAGTGACGATTCATGGGGAAAGGCTCATGAATCCGAATCCATTTCGTATGTCAAGATTTTCCAAAGGATCCATGACTCGTGCCACCTCCTAGACGTAGAAGGGGACGGGAATATAGGGATGCCTTGGTATTGGTTTCCGATTAGTAATCTTGTGTTTGAGTTGCTGAACTCTAAGTATGTTTCCATATAATGTTAGTGTGTGAACTCAAGGTCTAGTTCCTTGTCTTGATTTGAGAGTGATAGGCTAGAACCTTGTAAAGCCGAGAGGACCATAAGATAGGGAACTCACTGAGATTATTTTTTTATCTCATCCCATTATATTTTGATTTCAGGTACTACAGGTCCCGCGAAGGGTAAGGAGAAAGCAATTTGATTCCTTATTCTTTATGTTTCTTTTGGTTATGGCGAAGCTTCCGTTGTGGAGTTCCTTTGAGATCATTGTTTGATCTAGTTCTTAGTATTTTATTTTGAACATCTTATATGTATTATGCCATTGTGTAGAACTTTTGTGTTAGGGCATTAATATGTATAATGTGTTGATTAGGAACTTATTGGTATTTCAGTACCAAATACTTGGATTCATGTATATTTATATGATTTGATGCATGTAATTATATATGGGTGTTATAGTTGGTATCAGAGCAGGTCGTATCCTCGACCTTGCCATGAGATATTATAAGTGTTTCTTCTGTCCAAGATGTGTTGTGTTCCCATGATTTTTGTTGTGTTATGACTATGGTATTAAGCCTGATCAACTTAATCCCATTTTCATGACCTCCAGGAACATGGTGGACGGACGCAGGACTCGTGGTTGACCCCCACTCTCAACCCCCGCAAGTGAATCAACCGAATGGCGGTGAGAATATTCTGTGGCCCAGTTCATGCAACAGATGCAACAGCAGCAGAATCAGTTCATGCTGCAGATGATGCAACAGATGAATGGCGGTCATAATGTTCCAGTGGTTGTACCCGAAGCTGCAGGTGCGACTTATAAGGATTTCATTTGCATGAATCCTCCGGAATTTCATGGCAGATTAGATCCTGTTAAGGCGCACGAGTGGGTGGCCAATATGGAAGGAATCTTTGAGATCGTGCATTGTAGTGAAGAGGGCAAGGTGGTGTTGCTTCTCATTCACTAAAAGGTCCAGCTATGAGATGGTGGAAGAGAGCTTCTGCGTTGATGACTATTCAAGAAGTACCTAAGGAGTGGGTTAATTCAAGACCACTTTTATGGAGAAATATTTTCTAGTTCCCTGAGGACTAAAAAGGAATTGGAGTTCCAACAGTTAAGGCAGGAGAATATGTCGGTAGCTACTTATGCTGAGAAGTTTGGAATTCTGGCTGCTTATTCTAGGCAGGCCGGGTTTGCTCCTGATGAGAGTTGGAAGGTGGACCAGTTTCTGTTTGGTTTAAGGGCTGAGATTTCGCATAGTGTGTCCTAGAGGGAGTTCACTACCTATACGGAGTTGTTGTGACAATGTTATGTGGCTGAGACCAGTTTGAAGAAAGTTCAAGCTGAGGAAGATTTGAAGAAGAATCAGAATGAGAGAGGAAGGCCAAGCCAACAGTTTCGGCCTAGGTCACAAGTTTTCTAAGGGAAACAAGTGTAAGGTTCTCGGTTTAGTGCACCTCCGGTGTGTCGTGGTTGTGGTAAGAATCACCTTGGAAGGTGTAACCTTAAAAGGGGTGAAATGTTTTTATTATTGACAAGAAAGGCATGTGGTGAGGAATTGTCCTCAGAATAGGAATCAAATGCAAGGAAGAAGTACTGGTCGAGTGTATACCTTGGATGAGATAGTCGAGACACCGTAGTGTGTGAAAATTGTGTTTTATCTGTGGATGGTAGAAATTCCAAATTGATCTTAATTGTTTACCACTTAAGAAAGTAGATGTTGTGTTGGGAATGGATTGGCTTTCTGCTAATTCGGTATTCATTGGGTGTGAAGAGAAACTAATCATTATTCCATCTGGAGAAGTTACTCCGAAAGATGTTTTAATTACTATACTGGAAGGTACGGTAGGCATGATTAAATTCTTGTTTGAGAAAGAGGAGTTTGTTCTGTTGGTTCTTACTAAGGAGACGGGTGACAATTCGAGATTTCACAATTGCTGTTAGTGGGTTCCCTGATGTTTTTCCCGAGGATGTCAGTTCTCTTCCTTCCGGAAAGGGAAGTGGAATTCTCTATTGACCTGATACTGAGAACGACTCCTATATCCGTTTCTTTGTATCGGATGGCACCACTTGGATTGAGATAATTTGAGGAGATGATGGATAAACACTTTGTGCGACCTAGTGTCTCACCGTGGGGAGCTCCGGTGTTGTTAGTAGAGAAGAAGGACGGTGGGATGAGGTTATGTATTGATTACCGTCAGTGGAATAAGGCCACAATCAAGAACAAATATCCTTTACCAAGGATAAACGACCTATTAGATCAATTGAAAGGAGCTTGCGTGTTCTCGAAGATTGATTTACGGTCGGGTTATCACCAGATCTGTGTGAAGAGCTCAGATGTGCCAAAGAATGCCTTTAGAACTCGTTATGGTCATTATGAATTCTTGGTAATGCCTTTTGGTGTAACGAATGCTCCAGCTGTTTTCATGGACTATATGAATCGGATATTTCAACCTTATTTGGACCAATTTGTAGTAGTCTTTATTGGTGACATTTTTATCTATTCTCGTACTCCACAAGAACACTGAGAACGCCTGAGGATTTTTCTGTCGGTATTGCGAGAGAAGCAATTATTTGCTAAATTGAGTAAGTGTGAGTTTTGGATGACGGAGGTAAATTTCTTGGTCACGTTATATCTCAGGGAGGTATGGCAGTGCATCCGTCGAAATTGAAGCAGTAATTTATTTGGGAGAGATCGATGGATGCCTCAGAAGTCCGAAGTTTATTGGGTGTAGCCGGCTACTACAGAAGAGTTATAAAAGGGTTTCCTCAATTGGCTCTACCGACGACTAGACTTACCAGAAAGGAGTGTCCTTATGATTGGGATTCAGGGTGTGAACAAAGCTTCATGAGTTTGAAGAAAAGATTAACGACTGCTCCTGTTTTAATAGTTCCTGATCCAAATAAGTCCTATGAAGTATTTTGCGATGCTTCCAAGAAAGGTTTAGGAGGTGTATTGATGCAGGAGGGCCAGGTGGTAGCATACACATCTCGACAGTTAAAGTTCCGCGAGGAGAACTATCCAACTCATGATTTAGAATTGGCTGCGGTTGTTTTTACCCTGAAGGTGTGGCGTCATTGCTTGTATGGAGTTCATTTTGAAATGTTTAGTGACCACAAGAGTTTAAGGTACCTATTCGATCAAAAGGAGTCGAACATGCGTCAGAGGCGGTGTATGTAATACTTGAAGGATTATGAATTTTGACTTGAAGTATCATCCAGGCAAAGCGAATAAAGTGGCGGATGCATTGAGTCGGAAGGTGTTAAAGAGATCCAAATTGATGGTGTTAGAGTATACATTGTGGAAAGATTTCGAGATTCTTAACCTTCAATTTGTTGGACTGAAAATGGAGTGTTGATGGGAAACTTGAATGTTAATTCTATTTTGAGAAATGACATTCAACAAGCACAAGTGTCAGATGCTAAGTTACAAGAGGTGTTGGTTCAACCAGGGTTTACTCGAGCTACGGATGGAGTGATTATGTTTAATCAGAGGATTTGTGTTCCGGACGATGCGTTAATGAAAAGATATGTCGCGGTGTACGTATCGGAGTGTGCAGTATGCCAACAGGTAAAGATTGAACATCAAAGACCAGGTGGATTGTTACAACCACTAGAAATTCCAATATGGAAGTGGGATAGTATTTCAATGGATTTTGCAGTTAGTTACCTCGTACTCAAGGTGGATAAGATTCTATTTGGGTGATTGTAGATCGGTTGACGAAATCTGCACATTTCTTAACCGTGAAGACTACTTACAAGGCAAGTCATCTTGCACGGTTATTTATTCCAGGAATTGTGAAGTTATATGGTGTACCCTCTGGTATCGTGTCGGATAGAGGTCCAAAGTTACATCAAGGTTGGAGAGCTTTTCAACAAGCTACGGGATCTGAATGGTGTTGAGCACGTCGAATCACCCTCAAGCAGACAGTCAAACGGAACAAACGATATAAACCATAAAGGATATGTTAGAGCGTGTGTGCTTGAAAATGGAAGAGATTGGAAAGAGCTTTTGCCATCGATTGAATTTGCGTATAATAATAGTTATCACGCGAGTATTGGTATGACACCTTATGAAGTATTGTATGGGAGAAAATGTAGAACACCGTTGTGTTGGTCAGGAGTTGGTGATGATAGAGTTTTGGGACCGAAAATTATTCAGGAGACCACGGACAAGATTAGAATGATTCGTGATACGGTTAAACGAGCACAAGATCGTCAGAAGAGTTATGCGGGTAACCGTAAAAGGCCTTTGGAGTTTATAGAAGGTGACCATGTATTCTGGAAGGTTGCTCCGAGATTGAGGTTGAAGGGACCGTTTAAGTCGAGAAAGTTAAGTCTGAGATACGTGGGACCCTATGAGATTCTAGAAAGAATTGGTGAAGTAGCTTATCGTTTAGCTTTACCACCTTCGCAATCGGAAATGCGGGATGCTTACCCTCATCTATTCAGGTAATTCTTAAATTCGAGGACGAATTTCTATTTAAGGGGGGGAGGATGTAATACCCCGTATTAAATTAAATGCTCTAATGTTATTAGCTGACACTGAGGTTTTATTAATTGGTGCATTAGAGATACTTTTGGACATATGAGTTAGTGGTGTTAACTTAAGATATTTTTCTTATATCCTTCACTTTTCTTTCTTCTTCATTATTCTTCTTCAAAGGCAAAGTTAGAGAGAAGAGTAGAGAGAAGGAAGAGCAAGAGGAGCAAAGGGGAGAAGCTTGGATCTTCACCATTTCTCTGCCGAATCAACTCATCTTCATCATCAACGACTTGTAATCGAGGTGGGTTCTAGTTAGAAACTTATAGTTTTGATTTATGGGTGAAATCATAAGTTGAGAAATTGGGGTTTTGGTAGAAATCTTAGGGGTTGACTCAATCTAAGAGATTGATGTTTGTTGCTACTAATAAATCCTGAGTAGAGACCATATATGTTGTTCTATGCTTTAGTATGAATCTGGAACAGGTTTGAGTATGGAGATGGTTGGACTAAACCATGGGAAAAGCAAGAAAACAGATCTGGAACTTCTGATTTCGCGCGCTTCGCGGCGCGAACGATAGGCTGCGCGGCGCGAACTAAGCAGGTTTTTAGGAGGGTTTGGTTCTGCTATCAGTACGCGGCGCGTACGAGGGTTTGCGGCGCGAACACTTTGAGAATTTTTGTGAGGTTTGCCACTGCCTGAGGTTCGCGGCGCGACCTAGCTGTTGCGCGGCGCGAACTGAAGCTTTCTTAGCCAATTCTTTAGTTTAATGAGATAAAACTGTTTCGATCATAACTTTTGAACCATAACTCTGTTTTAATCACCGTTCGAAGTGGTAGGAAGCTAGAAGCGTGTACTTTCTAGTAGTGTAGGTTTTGGGAACAAAAGGAGAATTTTTTAATCAAGAGTCGGGAATTTCTTGATTACTTGGGTTGGTTATCGCTCGGAATCATGTGAACGCTATGCTTTTGGTATGATGCTTGTGTACTCTATAATTGTGATAAATTACCATTGTTTACGGACAATGATAATAATTGTTGGTTGAGTTCTATTGCAGGTGGATTGGTATACCTTTGTTATATATATTTATATCAGAGAGGTTTGAATAACTTCATTGTTATGTGAATAAAGGTTAAGTGAGGAAACTAGGAATTGTTAGGTTATGTAGCTTAACAAAGAAACCTAGGATGAGACATTATATGGAACATACGTGTTTAGAATCTTATGACGAAAGGCTAACAGGCCTAGTGGTTTGCGTGAGCGATCACCATTGTATGATGTATTAATCGGAACCATTGTATTTCTTTATTTCTTTATTTTTCTTTTGAATGTTAACAGGCATTCTTCGTGCAGAGAGGCACTGTGCAGAGAGGCACAAATAATCTTGGCAGGTTTGATTCCCGCTTTTGTGTACGAATGGAACCTACGGGTAGAGACTTGTGATGGTGTACGGGCCATGTGAAGTGACGATTCATGGGGAAAGGCTCATGAATCCGAATCCATTTCGTATGTCAAGATTTTCCAAAGGATCCATGACTCGTGCCACCTCCTAGACGTAGAAGGGGACGGGAATATAGGGATGCCTTGGTATTGGTTTCCGATTAGTAATCTTGTGTTTGAGTTGCTGAACTCTAAGTATGTTTCCATATAATGTTAGTGTGTGAACTCAAGGTCTAGTTCCTTGCCTTGATTTGAGAGTGATAGGCTAGAACCTTGTAAAGCCGAGAGGACCATAAGATAGGGAACTCACTGAGATTATTTTTTATCTCACCCCATTATATTTTGATTTCAGGTACGACAGGTCCCGCGAAGGGTAAGGAGAAAGCAATTTGATTCCTTATTCTTTATGTTTCTTTTGGTTATGGCGAAGCTTCCGTTGTGGAGTTCCTTTGAGATCATTGTTTGATCTAGTTCTTAGTATTTTATTTTGAACATCTTGTATGTATTATGCCATTGCGTAGAACTTTTGTGTTAGGGCATTAATATGTATAATGTGTTGACTAGGAACTTATTGGTATTTCAGTACCAAATACTTGGATTCATGTATATTTATATGATTTGATGCATGTAATTATATATGGGTGTTATATAAACTTTATTCTCTTTTTTTTTTTTAAAAAAATATTATGATATTCATTTCATTTGAATTACATAAATTTCATTCGATATATTTTATTATGTATTTTTTTTTCAGAAAGATGGCTAAATTCATCAATTTGCTTTAATTTTTTGTGTGTCATAACAACCGTAAAAAATCATTTATATTCTATTAAGTAGAATGAAATCTTTTTGTGTCGTATCTTATTTATTTCATTAATCAATATATTTTTTCCATTCAATTTATTTTATTATATAATAAATTAGAGGTCTATTTTATACATTTTCTACAAAAATATTTATGGTAATAGTTCGGAAAAAAAATTATGAATTTTTTTATGATCCAAATATTTTTATTAAGATAAATGGAAGATATTTATATGACAATCATCATTTAAGATATTTATATGACAATCATCATTTAAGTTTTTTTTTTCTTTTAATTTGTACATATTTTTTGATGGGCCGACAAAATATTTACTTAAATTGTTTAGATATTAGAGATCATATGTTTAATGACTTCTAAATTACTATATAACACGATCTCTTCATTCCCAAAAAATAAATAAATAAATAAATAGAAACACACAATTCAGTATCTCTCTTCTCTTTAAGTTCATGAAAATAAAAAATTTGAATGTAGCATTTTTTTTAATAGGACATGAAGAATATTTTTGAATTATAAGTATTTAATAGTTATAAATTATTAGGAAATTAAATTACAATTAGGGACATAAAATTTTAAAATTGAGATTAGATTTTTCTCACGTAAAAATGGAAGGATAAGATTTCAGTTTAAAATTGAGATTAAAATTTTCTCACGTAAAAATTAATTAATTTACTTACCAAATTTGATTTTATTTTATTTTTTATAATTTACTTATCACATTCAATTTTTCAAAAAAAATTGATTTTAGTTTTTCAACCATTGTTATTTATACAACTTAACTACGTTTAAATTTATTTTATATTAGATGATAAAATCATATAATATCAACAGAATTCATAAATTTACAATACAGAAGAGTTTAAAAATTATAGCGATGCTCGATGGGCTGAACCTATTTTTCTGACGGGCCGACAAAATATTTACTTAAATTGAACAGATATTAGAGATCATATGTTTAATAACTTCTGAATTACTATAACATATAACTTCTAAATTACTGCACAAATTTAACAAACATAATATTATTTAATTTATTAAATCTAATCAAATTATTAAACCAATATGTTTTTTTGGTATATAATATATTTTATTTTATAATATTTGTTAATAGAAATTGTAAAATTAAAATTATAAACAATTATAAAAATTACAGGCATGCCCGACGGGACAAACCTGTTTTTCTACCATATATTTGGTTTAATAGCAATTAACAAATCTATATATATCCTGACAACTACTACAACTTAATAAATTAAGTTAATATTTGTATGACAATCAACATTGAAATTTTTTTCTGTTAATTCGTATAAATTAATATATATTTTTTAATCATAACTATATAATATTTATTTAATATTTATCGACTTTATGTGACCCGTGCGAATGCAGGGGTCCTTTACTAGTTATTATAGTTAAAATGTTGTAATGCAGTAATCAACAAATTTATCAATTATTTTTTAAGAGCTCAACTCCCACCTCCACACGCATAAAATGCAGAAAAATATTGGTATTACAAGTTTGAGTCTGCGTTCAATTCATCAAATAATCTCATAATAACCTCTTAATGTACTTTGAGATGAAGCACACGTTTTTGCCACAATGGATCCCCTCCTTCTATCCATCTCTCTCCTTCAACTAAAACACGTGCAATTGTATAGGGAGAATTAAAAAAAATGATAAATAGAATAAGAGAGAGAAGATATTAGAAAGAGATAGAGACATAAATGAGAAGGAGAGGGTTGGAGAGAAAATGTTGAAGGAGAGGATTCAAACCCCGTTTTTGGAGATTTCATGCAGAAGCATATTGGAGAAGAAATTCACAATTAAATCCTAAAAAATTGAACAATGACAAAACCAAATGTTTTATGAAAATCTTTTCTTTTGGTCACTTTCTTTATTATTATTATTATTATTATTATTATTATTATTATTATTATTATTATTATTATTAGGTTTAATTGCACTTTTGGCCCCCCTAGTTTCAGCTTCTTAAACTAAAAGTCTCCCCAGTTTAAAACCCAGGAATCATGCCCTCAAAGTTTTACTCTGTTGGGATTTTTGAAGGCCCCCTCCATTTGGCAGTATTTTTAATGACATGGCATGGAAATAAACTTGCCACATGGATAATGATTTAATGATGAATGACATGGAAATATGCTGTATTTAAAATATTTTCAGATTATTTATAAAATAAACTTAATTTGGAAAATTTATTTTTAATTCATTTAATTGGACATATAAGAATCTAATTTTGCCCTAATCCCTTTCTCAGTCTATCTTGTTCGTCAAAATCCCTAAGCCCCTTCTCTCAATGTTCTCCTTCATCTCCTCCATTGCTACACAGCCAATCTCGTTTTCTCCTTCATCTCAGTGTTCTCCGTCAAAATCACTTTCCTCCAGGCTTCGTCTTCTCCTTTCACCCAGCCAATCTCGTTTTCCCAAACCTTGTTTCTTTCATCCCTAATTCGTCAACCTTGATAATGTCTCAAAAGTTTGTGTCAATTGATAGCTACAGAAGTCACAGAATGAGACAGGAATGTCACTGCGGTCTCGATGCTCCATTGATAACGGCCTGGACCGATACAAACACAGGACGTCGCTTTTTCAGTTGTGGGATGTACAAGGTTCAAGGTTTCAAGAAGTGTAGTAACTTTGTTTAACTTGATGAGGAAATGAACCTAGGGCAAAAGAAGTAATTTCGAGCTTAATGCAAAAGTTGAATGAAGAAAAGAAGAGGGTTAAGGATTCAATCGCAAAAGAAGAAGAATTGAAGATGAAGATGAAACTGATAAAGAAACAGTTGAAGTTTAATTGGGTCATGACCATTGTTGTGTTGGTATAATTAGTTGCAAAAATAATTATGAAATGAAGTTGTTAGTACAATTGTTGTTTAGGTCTAATTGTTGTCTTTGTTTGGGTTCAATTAATGTATAAGTTTAAGGATGTTTAGGTTCAATTTATGTTAACAGTGTATTGTTGTAATTGTATGGTTTATCAATCAATGAAGTTGTTTATTATTAAATGAACTTCTTGAGTATATTTTAGATTGTAAACAAACTGTTGGTCAACATGTTACCAAATTTAACCAAAATGATAACAACTATAATGTTAACAAATTTGACATCAACTATTTTCAAATTGAAATAACATTTAATCTATCAACAAAATCTAACCAAAGTGTCATCAAAGTGTAACCAACAAGTCATCATTATAGCAGTAGGTTCCTCACTAGGTTCCTCAGTAGGTTGGGTCTCAAAATGATGAGGGACATTGTCATTGTCTTCAGTAGGTTCATTAGTAACTTGAGTCTCAGTAGGTTGAGCAACAAAATTTTCATGGTCAGTAGGTTCAGGGTTATTGTCTACAAACTTAGCATGTGTATGGACACTCTCAACAGGTTCATTAGAAACATTAACAGACTTCACACCTATCACTTGTACATCATCATCATCATCTATAATTTTATCTAGCTCACTTGGGTCAACAATTTCAGGTGGATCAGAGACCTTATGTTCCACATAAATATCAATCAGCTCATGACCTTCGATATCTTTAGCAAACTGCAAGACATCATTGTCATTGTTCAAACGCCTTAGACCACGACTAAAGCTATACTTGGGGTGCCTATACCACAGATTAGCAATGTCTACATAACCCTGTGCCCTAATCACTTCTCTCATTTCCATGTAAGACATATAGTCAACATCAAACTTCCATCCAAATTCAGTAACCTCACCACCTACGTACAAATTAACAGGTTCATTTACAAACATACCCCTATGGTGTATGTTTAACCTAACTTTTATCTCTTGGGGTGGCCTGAAATTTACAATATTCAAATGCAAAGTTAAAACTGGTGGACCACACAAACCTATGGAAACTACTATAATAAGCGACAATAGCAGAACATGGTGGACCACACAAACCTATGGAAACTACTATAGTAAGAGACAATAACATAAAACCAGTGGACCACACGAAACTATAAATACTGACTATCACCATGTTCAAAGAAGACAAGAAAACATACCTAAAACAACAGCGTACTCCTTAAGTCGCCATTGTTCTTCTGAAGGTTCTTCAGCTATGGACACCTGATAGCAATACGAAGACTATGGCGGTTAGAGAAGACAGTACCACCACCCACCAAGACGCCCACTTTGTAGCAATGGAGGAGATGAAGGAGAACACTGAGAGAAGGGGCTTAAGGATTTTGAAGAACAAGACGGACTGAGAAGGGGATTAGGGCAAAATTAGATTCTTATATCTCCAATTAAATGAATTAAAAATAAATTTTCTAAATTAAGTTTATTTTATAAATAATATGAAAATATTTTAAATACAACATATTTCCATGTCATTCATCATTAAATCATTACCCATGTGACAAGTTTATTTCCATGCCATGTCATTAAAAATACTGCCGAATGGAGGGGGGCTTCAAAAATCCCAACAGAGTAAAACTTTGAGGGCATGAATCCTGGGTTTTAAACTGGGGGACTATTAGTTTAAGAAGCTAAAACTAGGGGGCCAAAAGTGCAATTAAATTATTATTATTATTATTATTATTATTATGATTATTATTATTATTATTATTATTATTATTATTATTATTATTATTATTATTATTATTATTATTTATAATCAATCTGGATTCATGAGAGCAATATTTAGATTTGCAATGCCACTCAAGTGGGAATCTTTTCTTCCTTTTCGCACGCTTTAGTGTGCTCTCATCAGAGAGAACAAAAGAAACTTCCATATATATACGTTTGAATGCCAACAAATCTAACAAATCTAACTAAACATATGAAAAGAGCCGTCAATGTAATGATATATCACTTTGTATTTTGGGATCTATTTAGAAACAACCTTATTGCTAACCTAATATTTTTAGTGGAACACATCCTAACTTACAATAACAACAAAGAAGATTATATATGTAAAAAAAATGTTCGTAGTGCTTTCTTATTCATTATTAAGTATTTTAATTTTCTATAAAAAAAGTTACATTACCTTAATTAATAAAACCCTTCATATAAACCGTAGAATTTATTTACTATGTATTGTCAGTGTAAAAAGTTTTACACTAATACAACATTTTTTTTTACTAAATAAAATATTCATTCATTCCAATCGATATAGTACATTGTTGGAATATAAATTAAAAATTGCCAAAAACAAAAAAGGATGAATCTGCAAACAAACTCAAAGCATCCATGTTAATAGCATAAAACGGCAAATTGCATATGCCTACGAATATAACTATGACTATATTGAAATGTCTGAAATACTCATGCCTCCAGATCTGTAGCGTTAATGGCACCAAAGTCATAGATAGGATCGCACTAGATCGAAACTCATCTTTCAACCTGAAACAAATGAACACTGCGCACAACGACAGAAAAACAAAATACACCGCACAAAGACGGGAAATCAAAACAAACAACGACGCACTAAAATGACGAAATCACAAAAAAAAACACTAAATATATGTGAAAACCACTTATTTAACTTATAGAGAAACAAGAACGATTCGGAGGGGTAATTTTGGATCAAAACCGATCCTAAATCACCCCTCTCTAGGGGATACAGAAGAAGAAGAAAAGTGACGACGGCTAGGGTTGAGAGAACACAGCATGATCATTCAATTATATTACTTTTTAAAAAATTAAAATAAAAGACAAATATTAATAACTTATCAACGGTTGTGATTAACTTAGAGTGTACAACTTCTTTACATTATCCGTGTATTTCAATTAAATTGTAAACCGTATATATGTCACGTTTGATACATTTTCTTATTTAGTCAATTCCTAAGTAAATGCAAAACTAATCTTTTGCACTTAAATTTCAAAGGTAGTTAGATGATATTAGACTTCCTTTACCTGCCTATAATAAGCTCTATAATACGATTCTAATCATATATACATATAAATACAAAAGTGTATTATCTTCATAGATTTACGTAAGTGACCTAATTGATATGAAAGTTTGTGTCCATTAATATCCAACCAATGTTTTTCTATTAAAAAAAATATGATTGCCAAATCTTCATGTTTGGTGTTCAACCTGCAATAGCAAGCATGCACAGGTGTTTAATGCACTCACTAATAAATTAATTAATTAATTATACAAACTATAGTACACATGGAAGAATCTAGGAGTGATCGAAGCTTCTGTAATGTACAAAATCACGAATCACACGTAATAGTACTTACCTCAAATCTAATATTTGTGGTCCAGCAGATTATAATAAATTAAATTTGCAATATATCTTACAAAAGGTAACAACATGTGATTGTCTCTCATTTTATGTCATCGACATTGTTATAAAGAAATGCACCCTCTGATTGAAATTTGGTCACGACGTTGATGGGTGGGATCTGACTATTAACATTTCAGATTTATAGAAGAGAAAATACTTGATGAAACGTGGCAGTAGATGATAGTAACAGCTGAATTTAATGTTAAGAACAGCTTGGGAATTTCTTTTATTATTATTTTATTGAAAAGAGACGTTTGAGAAAAAAAGATAGTAACAGCTTGTTTGATTTATTAATTAGTATTATGTTGCTGTTGATAAGTCATTGCATATACTTAATAAGTGCAATTCCATTTCACTGCCAAAGTTACTAACTTATTAATCATAATGCCGTAGTTCATGTTTTGATTGAGGACTACCTAGTACCTGCTAAATCATGCTAACCTCTTATCCTCGCCTCAACCTTTGAATTTCAATTCGATAGCCTTAAAAAGCATGAATTCAAATTTTGATTAAACTATCATTAGTGGAAGCCATCACTTAACATGATTCATGATCATTGTTATATGTGAAAATTTAAAATGAGACTTATCTTTACGAACAAAATTCGGAAGAACTTCTGGTTGGAAATCCACCAAAATATATGGAAAATTTCTATCAATCGTGATGAATAAAATTGTGATCACTACACAATAACAATGGAGAAAATAGAAAATTGAGGAAGAAAGAATAGGGTTTGACAAAATAAGATGAGGAAGAATAGTATTTTTAACAGAGTTTTTCTCTGCCCACAAAATATGAAAAATCTTATTTACTTGTAACTGCAAATTCTGTGAATACATGTCACATTAAAAAAAATAGGGATTACTCCCTCTATTTATAGTTTTAGGTTGCTTTCTCCCTAAGCCAAATTCTAAAACTACTAAAGCCCAAAATACCTAATTCAATTAAACTATTAAAATAGGCCTAAGTCAAAATACCTATCAAGGCTACTCCTTCGACATTTTGACACACACTAGGCTAGACAACTTCGACACAACCTTCCTTCTTTCGAGCAACACCTGCTTCGACACAAGGAACTATAACTTCAACACACAACCTCATTCATTGTGTCTAAGTTATCTACATTCGTCATAACTCTTAGTATTCTAAACACTTTGACTTGCATACCCTTTGTCATGATGTCTGCAATCTGATTCTCAATTCTGCAGTCTTCATCAACTGCAGGAAACAAAATGCCATAGTCGAGAGTTCCTTTCAGATACCTTAGTATCCTCTTCATTGCTGCTAGGTGTGATACCTTTGGCTTATGCATAAATCTACTTACCATACCTACATTATATGTTAAGTCAGACCTTGTGTGACAAAGGTGTCTTAATGGCCCAATAAGTCTTCTATATTAAGTTGGGTCGACATTATCTTCATGTGAGTCTTTTGACAGTTGCAGTCTTGGTTCAGCAGGTGTCGAAGTCGAGTTGCATTCTTCCATCTCAAATCTCTTGAATATTTCACTTGCATATCTTCTTTAATGCATCATCAAACATCTACTACTCTTGTAGAATTCAATGTCAAGGAAGTATGAAATATCGCCCAAATCAGGCATTTCGAATTCCTTGCTAAGATCATCTTTGAAGTCTTCGATCTCTTTCTTGCAGCTACATGTTATCAACAAGTCATCAACATAGAAACATAGTATAAGCAATTCACTCTTGCTTATTCTTACGTATACTCCTCGGTCAGTTGTTCACTTCACCAATTCCTTCTCCCTTTGGAAACTGTCGATCTTCTTATTCCAAGCTTTTGGAGCTTGGTTGAGTCCATACGAGGCTTTATGTAGCATGTACACCTTTCTCTCTTCGCCATGTTTCACAAACCCAACTGTTTGTGTAACATATACTTCTTCGTCCAATGGGGTCATTCAGGAATGCACATTTTACATCCATCTAACATATGTGCCAATTGTTCATGTTTGCTAAACCAACAACCAACCTTGTTGTTTCGGTCCTAGCAATAGGTGCTGAAACTTCATCGAAGTTGATTAAGAAATCCTTTCCCCAGAAGTCTTTCCTTGTGTCGAGTTACTTCCCCTTTGGGATTCAACTTCACCTTGTATACCCACTTCACATTAATTTCCTTCTTGTCTTAAGGCAATTCGACAAGTAACCAAGTGTTGTTGACTTTGATAGGCTCCAACTCTTCATTCATAGCTTTCATCCACCTCGAATCCTTCAATGCCTCGGCTGCATTGACTAGTTCAACATCTACAAAGAAATCATAATGTACCAGCTCCCCTTCCTCATCGACTGCATCATCTGATGTAATCACACATTCTTGCAACCTTGCACACATGTGTCTAGTTCTTTCAGGTCTGCTTGGACCTGAATCACTTTAGACTTCTTGTCTAACCTATTCTCTTTCGACTTCAGTTGCTGGTTCTTCACATAAAATTCTCACCGAATCCTTCTTGACATTCTCAGTCTAATCACATTCCTTAAGCTCGTCTATGGTCACGTCCCTGCTGATCACTACTTGCTTATTCACTTGGTCAAACACCTTGTGTCCTCAAGTCGAATGATATCCTATTAGGATCATCTGAATCGACATGT
This sequence comes from Vicia villosa, assembly GCF_029867415.1. Classification (NCBI taxonomy): domain Eukaryota; kingdom Viridiplantae; phylum Streptophyta; class Magnoliopsida; order Fabales; family Fabaceae; genus Vicia; species Vicia villosa. Next base: position 144,055,565 of record NC_081181.1, on the reverse strand, counting down.
CATCAAGTTTTCTTCTCAATTGATCTGGAACATGTCCATGTGCCATAGATCTAAATACCTTCTGGTGACTCAACCTAGGTTTGACACCAGACCAACATTCTTCTGGCATGATTCCTTCTAGCTTCTTTGTCGGACATCTGTTCAATATGTATGTCACAATCGACACACCTTCACCATAAAATTTTGTAGGTAAATGTTTGTCTTTCAACATATTTCTCATCATATTCATGATGGTTGGATTCTTCCTTTATGCACAATCCCTCCCTTTTCACATAATGTGTCGAAGTCTTTCTACATATATTCTACACCACCATCAGTTCTCAGGATCTTTAGCTTTCGCCCACTTTGCCTTTGGACCATAGATTTGAACTTAGCAAATACCTCGATCACTTCACTTTTATTCTTGATCAGGTAAGTCCATAGTTTTTGACAAAAATCATCTATGAATGTGACGAAGTATTTGTTACCTCCATTTGATTCCACCTAGATTGGACCACATACATCAGAGTATATGACTTTAAGGATTACCTTCGACTTACTTCCTGCATCCTCGCTGAAGTTGTTCTTGTGCTGCTTCACTTGCACACATTCCTCACACACTTCTTTTGGAATGTCAATTTCTCGTAATCCTGAAACCATATTTCTTTTTTTCAACTCTCTGATGTCATTGAAGTTGAGATGGTCTAATTAATAGTTCCATATCTATTCATCTCTGCTAGCTGCAGTTACAAGGCACTTGTGCTCCATCACATTTAAGTTCAATCATGAAGGTTCTATTTTAATACATAAGAGCCTTCAAGATTAACCTTCCTCTTGAGTTGACGACTCTCATTATCTTGTCTTCGACCGATACTTTATAATTCTTTTCAACCAACTTCCCTATCTTGAGCAAATTGCTCTTCATTCCTGGTATATATAACATAATGGAAATTACTGACTTCTTGCCATTTTTCCTCATAATTAGAACATCACCAATACCTTCATCTGCTAGAGTATTGTCATTTGCAAATTTCATTGTGTTCTTCATAGAGGGCTTTATATTGACAAACCAATTTATCCTTCCAAACATGTGTGATAAGCATCCTGAGTGTAAGTACCATTTATCCTTGAATCTATCTTCATCTCTTGTTGTGACCATCAGCATCATCTCTTCTTCTTCATGTTTTGGAAAATTTCCATCACTTTCTTGATTCTTTCATTTTTATGGACAATCACTAGAGTAGTGACCATACTTTTGACAATTGAAACACTGAATGTGACTTTTTTCAGGTTTTTAACCACCCCCTCTTCCCCTACCTGCAACACCCTCTCTTTGATTGCTTTAGTATGGTGGTTTTCTCTGATTCGACTAATTTCCTTCTTGCTGGTTTTAATCAATCGAATTGTTGTAGTCTCCCCTACCTTTGTTTCCATTCCAATATTCTTTGCCTTTCTTTTCTTTTGGTGACTGAGCCTGCAAAGCCACATCCGACTTGCCTGTAGCTCTTTCAGCTATTATTTGTTCATGAGATTCAAGTGTCTCTTGAAGCTCTTCATTTGTCAATATTGACAAATCTTTCGAATCTTCTATGGCTACCACCACATGGTAGAACCTTGGAGCTAATGACCTCAAGAACTTTGCTACAAGTAATCTTGATGTCAACACTTCTCCATATACCTTGATTTGATTCACCAATTTTGTAACCCTAGTGAAGAAATCAATTATGCCTTCATTTTTCTTCCATCTAAAGTAATTCATACGTTCTTTTGTGAGTTTGTAACCTCACCTCTTTCACCTTTTTTGTACCTCTAAAGAACTTTTCAAGAATCTCTCAGGCTTCTTTTACAAATTCTACATCACTCACCTTTTCAAAGTTGTATGGACTCAGATATTGATGAATTATAAAGAGAGCTTTATAATTCTTCTTCTTCAATTCTTTGTGTGCACCTCTTATTCTTCTGATGTATTTTCTTCAAGCGGTTCTAGATCTTCTTTCACAAGATCCCAAAGATCTTGACAACAGAACACAACCGTCATCTGCTTGCACCTATTCTCGTAGTTATCGACTTTCAGAATTGGAAGACTTTCTGGAAAATGATTGCTTGAATGATTCATTGCCATCGGGATTTTCTTCGAAGAATCGCGCAGCCAGTGTTCTAGATACCAGATGTTGGAAATCCACCAAAACCTATGGAGAATTTCTATCAATCTTGATGAACAAGATTGTGATCACTACACAATGACAATGGAGAAAAGAGAAAATTGAGGAAGAAAGAAAATTAGGGTTTGACAAAATAAGAAAAGGAAAAAGAATATTTTGTGCAGAGTTTCTCTCTATCTACAAACCGTGGAAAATCTTATTCATTTGCAACTGCAAATTCTATGAATACAAGTCACATTGCAAAAATAGGGGTTACTCTCTCTATTTATAGCTTTAGGTTGTTTTCTCCCCAAGACAAAGCTCAAAAATACAAAAGCCCAAAATACCTAACTTAATTAAACTACTAAAATAGGCCTAAGTCGAAATACCTGTCGAGGCTACTCCTTTGACATTTCGACACACACTAGGCTAGAATAATTCGACACAACCTTCCTTCTGTTGAGCAACACCAGCTTCGACTCATGGAATTATAACTTCAACACTTCCCTTTCTAGCTTAACTAAAGGTCGCTTAACTTTGACCACCTTACGTATAGGGTTTCCCCAACACCAAAAAACACCGATCAACACATTCCATCATACAATTCAATTATGAAAATTAATTAAATAAAATTGGGGCATTGCAGTAGGTAACATTTATAAGTTGTTAAGGGGCATATTTATGGGTGATGTAGCATCTGTTGAAACTGATAATGATGCAACCAAACTGTGGCACATGCGTTTGGGTCATCTTAGTGAACGTGGGGTGTGTTGCGGTGCGAAAAATACCACGAGCGCATCGCACGCTTGAAATACAACATAGTCGCCACCGATCTTTATTTATTCCAGAGGGAAAGGGAAAATATCAAATAAAACCCAAGAAATAAATGAAATGCTCATCGCAACCAAGAGCGGGTTCGGGTGCCGGTTATGCAAGGAGAATATATTAGCACCCCTCACATCTATCGTACTCGACTCTACCCATTTAGTTCGTTTGCAAAAGAATGTTAGCTTAAAAGTCTACTTATTAAAGAAAAGGAAAATATAAAGCCCCGAGTATTCCCTCGTCCAATGGGAAAGTCAAAACATTCGTAGTTCGGGATATAAAGCCCCGAGTTTGTTGATTGATTTTGGCAGAGGTGCTCGATCGCTTTCAAACAAAAATAGTGATACACAACACATGGTTAAGAGAGTGTTTTCATCGCTACAAGAATGGATGACTGAATCATGGATTTATACAAATTCTGGCCATCATCACATTCGAGTGGAAAACACTTGATCTTCACATGTGGAAGCATGTTTGCATTGTCATAAAATTGACCAAGCCTCTCGTTTATGAAAAAATTTAAATTGAAAATCCAATGGGTAAAAAGTTTAAATGAGTTGAAATTGCTTTTATGTGAAACTGGAGGACCCAAACTATGTTCAACCAATCGTCTTTCATCCCAAAAGTTTTCTTGTGAAAAAGGTGATGTGAAACAAGGTTCACTTATTAGGTTTTTTGTGCATAGAGGATAAGTATTGAACCAAAGGTCTAAACAACCAGCTATTCAAATACTAGAAATTGGAGGAACAAGTGTGTGTTCAACCAATCGTCTCTCACTCCAACTTTTATTGTGAAAATGCTTTAAAAAGACAACTCAGCATTGGATCAAGATTTGAGGTTTATTATAAAAGTGGTGTGAATGGATACGAATGGAAAATGTTAATGGTGATTCACAAGGCAATCAACTAACAAGTAGTGGGTTAGGGCTTGGTATATGGACCAAGAATGCGTAAGTTTGGTTGATGGCGATGCACAAAGTAATCAACTTACAAGGGTTTGAAAATGGTGCTTAATATATGTATCGAGTTTATTTTGATGTTTTGAGAATGGTTTGATAAAAAAAATAGCAAAATAAAGTAAACATGCATAGTAAATACCCAAATCCCAACAAAAACCCTAAATCTGCAATCCACTATTTTGCATCGGTTACATAGGGAGATTACAAGGCTAGGCGGAAAAGGAAAGTACAAATAAACGGAGAAGGGGTACACTTGAAATAATAAGGGATAATAAAAGAAAATGTGAAAAAATAAATTAAATGAATCATAAAATAAATAATAAGAGGGAATTGGATGTACTATCAATACATAAGGTGTTAAATAGTTAAAAAAAAAAAAAGATATATGGGCTTAAGACCCTATTTCTAACAAGAAAAACAATAAACAAAAGACAGAATGAGCTACAAAATGGGGGTGCAACTAAGAAAATGCTCTAGGCCTAAAGGAGGGGATCCCACAAGAGTTCATTGAGTAATTAAAGGGTATCGGAAGGATTCTTCTTTCTTAATCTCACATTTGGGTACTAATCCATAAGCACACAAAATGAAAGAAAAAACTTCCAACAAAATATTAAAATTGTCAAAACTTTCTCAATTTTTCACGGAATTAAGCAAATGAATAGTGAAAATTCATCAACTCAATCTCATGAACAAGAATAAATGCTCAAAATCAGCATATAAATGAAAAAAATTGAAGAAAAAAAATGTAACAACCATATTTTTACTTGATTTGGCCATAATTTGCTCAATTTTTCATGGAATTAGGCAAATGAATAATAAAAATTCATCTACTCTATCTCACGAACAAGGATCTATTCTTAAAATTAGAAAATAAACAAAAAAAATTACAGAAAAAAAATTAATTCATATTTAATCACTTTTGCTCATGGAGGTACAAGAACACTTTAAACTCTTGATTTTGAATCAATAAAGTATCCATGCAAAATGGTGATGATTAAGATACTAAATAAATGAACCAAGAATAAAAATTCAATAGAATTAAATAAAGAACAAGCATACAAACCATTAAACAACAACAAATCACTTTTGCTTATGGAGGTTCAAGAGCACTTTTCAACTCTTGATTTAAAATCAATTGAGTTTCCATGCAAAATGGTGATGATTAAGGTACTAAAGCAAGAGTAAAAATGCAATAGAAATAAATAAAGAAAAAGCATAAGAGCCTACCTATTCAATAAAAAGAAAGAAATGACTTGAAAGAAAATGAATAGAAATATGAAGAGAGTTATGGCTTAGTTTTTATGAATTATTGGTGATGGAATTTGGGAATAAGAATGGGTTTATTTATAGGCTCTAAAATGGATAGTTTAGGAATTAAAAAAAGGTGGAAAGGGTGAGTGAGTTCTAGAAGCTTTAATTAATTAAATAATGAATTATGATGCAGTAAATCAATGTAATAATGATGTCATATATGCATGTAATATATGAGATATTTTGGGCCTTCTAGAAGCTTATTTTTATTTTATGATGCATGAAAATGATTAATTAAATATTCCAAATGGAATAATGTGATGATATAAATTATTTTTCAATAATGAACAATGATGCATGAATTTTTAGTTAAATTTCACAACACATGAAATGTTGAATTTTCAAAAATGAAAATATGCATCAGATGAAAAAAAATTAAAGGGAAAAAAATGGGGTATGACAGGATGATGGAACTACATAAAAGGAATTTGCTTAAGGGTGTTTGCAGTTGCATAATTGGACTGTGCGAGTATTGCATTCTTGGGAAATAGAGTAGAGTTCGTTTCAAGACCGGGCAACACAACACCAAGGGAATCTTAGACTATGTCCATTTTGATGTATGAGGGCCTACAAAAAAGCCCTTCGTTGGACGTTCTAGGTACTTTGTAACATTCACTGATAATTTTCCTCGTAAGGTTTGAGTTTATTTTCTGAAATATAAATCTGGGGTCTTTTCCAAGTTCAAACTGTGGAAGGCAGAGGTTGAGAACCGGACAAGGAGAAAAATAAAGTATATGTGGTCTAATAATGGAACTGAATGCATTGACAGGAAGTTCATGCATTTCTATGCAGAGAATGGTTTCCAGAGGCACTTTTCTGTGAGAAAAACACAACAACAGAATGGTATTGCAGAGAGGATGAATAGGATTCTGACAGAGAAGGCAAGGTTCCTTCGGTTGAATGTTAGTCTTTCGAAAGGTTTCTAGGCAGCAGCATTCAATATGGCATGATATATAGTCAACAGATCACCACAAGCTTCATTGGATGGAAAAGTTGCAGAGGAGGTGTGGACAGGTAACCCCGTAGATCGGAGTAATTTGAGAATTTTTTAATGTCCAGCATATGTGCATATTTCCAGTGAGGATCGGTCTAAACTTGAACCAAAGTCAAAACTGTGCATCTTTATTGGCTACAATAAAGGTGTGAAGGGGTACTAGTTGTGGGATCCATTTAAGAGGAAGGTGGTTGTCAGTAGAGATGTTATATTTGATGAGCAGTCGATGTTGAAACATTCAGATGTGACAGTTGTTCCAGATACTGAGGTGGAAAGTTCCAGTTAGGATAAGATTCAGGTGGACATTGAGGATCCACCAATCGGTCCAAGGCAAATTGTAGCCTAGCAACAAGATGAACCAGGCTCAAATTCAAGTGGAGTGTAAGATTTGGGTGGAGTACAAGACTATACACTTATGTGTGATAGGGAGTCCCGCCGTACACCTCTAGTGAGATATGGGTATGAAGAATTAGCAGCATGTGCTCTTTCTACCAGTTCAAGAGACTCTTCTACTTTTCGAGAGGCTATGGCTAACTAGGATAAAGATAAGTGGATGGTTGATATGGTGGAGGAGATGAAGTCCTTGAAAATTAATGAGACATGGGATCTTGTTCAGTTTCCATAGGGAAAGAAAGTCGTTGGTTGCAAGTGGGTGTACAAGAAAAATCCAGCAGTAAGAGAAAAAGAAGCGGAAAAGTTCAGGCTCGTCTAGTTTCAAAGGGGTATTCAAAGAAGAAGGAGATTGATTATGATGAGATTCTCGGTCTAGTCGTTAGACACACTTCTATGATAGTAGTATTGGTGATGGTAGCCAACAAGGATATGAATTTAGAGCATATGGATGTTAAAACAGTTTTCCTCCATGGAATTTTAAATAAGCAAATCTACATGGAACAAGCATAGGGATTTAGTGATACTGGATATGAAGGACTTAATTGGAAATCGAAGAGGTCTTTGTATCGTTTAAAACAGTCTACAAGGCAGTGGTACAAGCGCTTTGATTCATACATGCTCTGGATTGGCTATAGAATGTGTGATTATGATTGTTGTGTTCATGTGAGCTGCCTTGATGATGGTTCTTTTATTTTCCTATTACTTTATGTTGATGATATACTGATTGCTGTCAACCATTTACATGATGTAAATGAGTTGAAGATCAAGTTGGGTAAGGAGTTTGATATGAAGGACCTGCGTGCTGCAAAGAACGTTCTTAGGATGGAAATTTACAAGGACAGCAGAGCTAATAAATTATGGTTGTCTCAGAAAAGCTATGTTGAAGGTGTCTTGAGCAAATTTGACACGAGCAAAGAAAAGCCTCTGAGTACTCCATTTGGCAAATCATTTTAAGCTCTGTTTAGAACAAAGTTCGAAGACAGACTCAGAGATTGAAGATATGTCTAAGATTCCTTATGCCAGTGCAGTTGATTGTTTGATGTATGTTATAGTTTACACTAGACCGAATTCGGCACAAAGTAGTTAGTCAAGTGTGCAAGTTCATGTCCAAGCCAGGGAAGCAACATTGGGAAGCAGTGAATCTTAAGGTACTTTAAGGGTACAACATATTGTGGTATCATGTTCAACATGGAGCAGGGTATTCCATTAATTATGGGATATGTGGATTCTGACTATGCAGGTGATCTGGATGATAGGAGGTCTACAACAGGGTATGTCTTTACTCTTGCGATGGAGCCTATATGCTGGAAATCATCATTTCAATCCATAGTAGCTATGTCTACAACTCAGACAGAATACGTGGTAGTAGTTGAAGTTGTCAAGGAAACATTGTGGCTTACAAGGTTAGTTAAAGAGTTGGGTGTTGAGCAAGATGGAATTCAGTTGCATTGTGATAGTAAAAGTGCTATATATTTGACGAACAATCAGGTGTATCATGCTAGGACCAAGCATATTGATGTGAGGTTCCACAAGATCAGGAAGTTGTTGGCGTCTGGACACAGATTACTTTAAAAGGCTCACACTTTAGAGAATGCAGTTGATATGTGTTAAAAGGGTAAGTATTTCCTTTATCGTTTCCACAGGTATTAGTGCGATACTACCGCCGTTCTACAATTAAATGTGTTTTGAGCTAAGGTTTTGTAAGAGATTGGTGACATGAAATGTAGATTGCATAAAAAGTAAACAAAGATAGCAACTAGGGTTTAAAAACGATTTGAGAAAACTCTGTCAAGATTAGTTTTCGTTAGCTTGCTTCATATATACTCAATTAACCATTCATATGAACTTATTAATGATTAATATAACCATGTATCATCTTGATACCGTTTATCTCTAAAGCAATATCGTGAATATTATCATATTAACCATTAGATGATCTCTCATGCCAACAATCAACATGATAATCTTAAAAGCTTGATAGAAGTGATTATCAACTCACAAATCTATCTCTATAATTTGTTTATTGATAGATGAATATCTTTTAGGTCAAGGTTTAAAACATATCTCTCAATAGTGATTCAAAACAACAAATAGAACATGAATAACAAGATATTCACCATATATTAATCATCAACCAAGTTCATACACATAATATTAAAAGAAATACATATTTACAAACTAACTACCTCTAATCTTAACACAAAAAGAGGTTTAGCTCTCTATAGTCATGGAAGCTTCAACAACAAGGAACAGGACAAGATTTACTAGCATCAAACTCAAAGAAGATGAAGAAGGATGTTTGGAAAATCTTGAGTTTCTTCTTGAACTTAGTTTTTCTCTTCTCTTTTCTCTTGCCCTAGATGTGTGTTGTGAGAAAGTATGGTGGAAAAGAGGATAAGAACACAAAAATATCTTCCAAGTGCCTAAAATTACAAGTGCCCAAAAAGTAGCTCCGCTTAGCGAGTTAGATCCGCTAAGCGGACTACACAGAATATCTGAAAAGCAAACAACGTCCACTTAGCGAGATTGGTCCGCTAAGCGGACACAAAAATTTGTCTCGCTTCTATTTTATGTTGTAATTAGCGCGCTTGAAGCTGGGTTGTTGAATTCACTTCACCTCCGCTAAGCGGACTTCCAAATTCCTTTCAGTTCTGCCATTTTCCAGTTAGTCTGCTTGGAGGTCGCTTAGAGGAACTTCTGATTTCCAACTTCTTGATTTTGCTTCCAAGCCTCCTCTAAGTGGATTTCTTTCACTCTTTCCATTTCATTCTTGCTCGTAGCTTAAAGACCTATAAAAAACAATTAAAATTCAAGAAAATTAATATTTACAATCAAAACAACATTTTATTTATTTACCAAAGTATTATGCATAATTGAATCAAAACTTGAGAAAAGAGTTAAACAATACCACCAAAAGTATGAACAAAATAGGTACAAATTGGATTCTAACAATATGTTGACCAAGTCAGTCACCAATGACAAGTTCAAACACTGTTTGGACTTGTTACATGTTTCTCGATGTTAAGCAGGAGGTGTACCTTCCCAGTTTTCAAGACGAATCGTTATGCAGAAAGTCTTCATAGGGGTTTGATATTCGCCAAACTGGAGATTGTTGAATATGACTCATAGTGTTGAGATAATTATGGGTTGTTGAGATAACTATGAGTTGTTGAGAGTATAACTCATATTGTTGAGATAATTATAGGTTGTTGATAGAATAATTCATATTATTGAGATAATTACGGGTAGAGATAATTGTTTGTTGAGAGAAATTAGGGATTAGGGTTTTAGATAAACTAAAACCTAGTATTATATACATGACTTGTAACACTGTAATCTATGTGCAAATTTACAAGTCAAAGGGAACTATAGCTACTCTATACTAAAGTCGCACACACGTAGGTAATTTGGTCGAATTACATGAACAGAGCTTTTATGTTTCTCTCTACTCTGATTTGTATTTGTGTTTATGTTCTAAGAAAGATGAAGAGGGTAAGATGCAAGAGGATGAAGACATTATAGACTTGCTTCTTGTGTTCACGTTAGCTGGTCATGAAAGCTCTGCTCATGGAATTTTGCGGACTATTATCCACCTCATGGATCATCCACATATCTTCCAAAAGCTAAGGTTTTTTTTATAAAAATAGTAATATTGATGCATTTTCAAAAGGATGGAAAGTTCTAGTTTGGAATAGAGGTGTTCACATGGATCCTGAAAATTACTTCAATCCAAATGAATTTGATCCTTCAAGTTGGGAGGTATGTATGAAAATTTTAATATTTGAATTGAAATTTTTGTCTTGTTTATATATTCTTTAACAATGCAGTAGTGAAATTAATCTGATGAACAAAATATGTCATTAATATGGTATGTGTACATTAAAAAATGTGATGCAGAACTACAATGCAAGAGCAGGATCATTCCTTCCTTTTGGATTAGGATGCAGATTTTTTCCAGGAAGTGATTTGGCTAAGCTTGAAATCACTATTTTCCTCCATCATTTTCTTCTTCACTACAGGTGTTTTTGCACTTACTTCCATTTTCCAACCATTGACTTATTAAAGCTATAGCTAGATGTTCATATGCTAAGAAAATTAAATAAATAAATAATCCATTCAATTTGGTTTTATGGTGCAGGATGGAGAGGATTAATCCGGATTGTCCAGTTACCTACCTGCCAGTGGCAAGGTCTACAGACAATTGTCTCGCAAGAATTATAAAAGTAACATAAGTCATGCAGACGCAGTCACAGTTGACCGAACTTCGTTATCAAAAATCATGTTTCTTGTTTTCCTATGTGCACTTTCGTACTTATATTCTTTTGAACTGTGATTGTTCTCAAACTTAATATGGAAACATTGAAGTGAAAATAATAGATAGATAGATGAGAAAAGACAGATTTTTCTTCTTAGTTACATGACAAACTAGATAGACTGACACACTGAAGTGTCGGCGACAATAACAAGCATGGAAACAACAATAACTTGAAGCAATTCTATTGCATTGGAAGAAAATAGACAACAAGATGATAGATAGATAGATAGTAGTACAATATTAAAAACAGTCAGTTCAATATAATGAAATTAAAATCAATGTGCAGCATCTTCTTCCTCACAAAATTTTGTGTACTCTTTTGGACCCAACAAGGAATCTAATTCAGCTGGACTACTTGGCTTTATTTTTATCATCCATCCATCTTCATACGGGCTTGAGTTGATCTTCAAGCAACAAAAGTAGAAAAATTAAGTTAGTTTTTGAAACGGCAAATACTAGTAAGTAGTTGATAAGTTAGTTTTTCTCTATCACCAGAGTTTGAACTCGGCCCTCGAATTTCTTTAACTCTTAACTTAAACCAGTTGAGCTATCCAACCTACCAAGTCTTTTCGACTTATTTTTCATATAAACTACTTCTAGTTCAGTTATCTTTTCAGTTATGCAGAGATTATTTCTATTCAGTAAGTACTTAACTAATTAAGCTTCATGTCCTAAAGGTGAGAGTGAATGAATGAACTTACCAGGCCAGGCTTTCCAGTGAGCTCAGTGTTAACCTCAATAATCTCACCAGAAATGGGAGAGTTTACATCACTTGTTGCCTTAACACTTTCAACAGCTCCGAAACCTTTACCCTTTGTAACTGCAACACCAGGTTCTGGAAGCTCCACAAACACTACCTCTCCAAGATGGTCCTGTAACCAACAAACAAGTGCAATTAATTCAACACCTTCACCTAAGTTGTAATACTTATCTTTATATTGTCACTTAACTACTACAAATCTTCAACCCTTATTTCAAACAATGAAGCACCAAAACAGACACAGAAATAAGATACACAGACATAGACATAACTACATAGAAAACAAGTATATATGAATTATATTAATAATATCATGTGAAGGCAACAGACCTGAGCATGGGCAGTGATACCAACTGTGGCAACTGATCCTTCATGCTTGACCCATTCATGTGAAGGTGCATACTTGAGTCCGTCCAATACTGCAAATTCAGCAACAAATAAATATGTATTATCATTAAAATATGATTGTAAATATGTTTCATCATTCAAAAGAAAAAGGTAATATGTGAAGAAAAGTACCAGTAGAGAAACATCTGGAGATGGAAAAGGGAGGGGAGAGTTGTAATCTAGAGGAAGAGGAGAGTTTGAGTGCATTGGCAGTTGAGGAAGCCCACATCCTGAGTGCCATTGCTAGGCTTGTGTTTGTGGGTAGTGTGTAGAACAAATAAAAATATCAATGAAATGAAATGAAATGATGAGATAGTGTTCATGTATGTGAGTGTGTGTGTTGCTTTTCTCCAAATATTATCTTTGATGAATGGTGGGTAGTGAATGCCTCATCCATTGTATGTACTACACTCCCATCCTCTTTTACTTTACAACAACACTTTCATAATGCTGTTATTAGTATTATTATACCTTAATAGTAACTACTATCCAATCAAATCAATAACCACATGTGCCTCTCCTAATCTTCATATTCAAGCTAACCTTTTTTCTAATATTTATAGTTTATATATTATATTATATTTTGAATTTATTTGGTCAATAATTAAAATGGAAAAATAGATAAAGTTGTAAGTAACTATGAATGATAATCACTCTTAAAAATTTTGATTAAAAAGATGAATGAGTACTATTTGATTTTGTTAAATTTTGTAGTCAACAAAAAATATGTTTTAATTAATCCTTTGTTGGGTCTATAGATTTAATATTTTGAAATCAATATTTTTTGTTTAATGAGTAATTTATATAGATATACTAATTTAACTTTTATTGATTACATTTTAGTAGTTATAAAACAAATAATGATAGTATAAATGATGATTTATTGTAAAAGTTACGATGACAAAGCAATGAAAAAAAAAAAAAAGGAGAAAGTGAAAAAATTAGCAAAATATTGGCCCTTTCATACCTCATAATGGTTCTATTTGAGCTGCATATGGGCAAGTGTCACTCCAAAAGTTACATTGATGCTATTTTGAACTATTGAGTAGCATAGTGACGCTCACAAACTTTCAGGGCACGCAAATTGCAAAATTGCGGCGATCCCTATATCTAGAATGGAACAATTATGCATTTTCAAGAATATTTCTATATAATGTAAAACTCATCTAAGATTATGAATTTTATGATCAAGAGGGCATATTTTGCACTTAAGGGGGAAGGGAAAACTCATGACATCATCAGAGAATCATTATAATTGTTTGTAAAGACTATTTACAATGGTTTCTAAATTTAACACCCTACTTTTTCACTTTTTATACTCCACATCATCTTCTCTCTCTTCCACCTAATAATTCAACACACATTCAACTTTTACTCACTACAATAGTTTTGTTTAATAAAATTCAACACCCTACTCCACTACTTTTATTTCATATTCTTATTTTCTTTTACATTTTTGTTTTATGATTATATATTAAAATTAATTATATATTAATATTATTATCAATTGAAATTATGAAAAATGATGAATTTTAATATTATTATATTAATATTATTATCAATTGAAATTATGAAAAATTATGAAAAAAGTGGAATTTTTTTGTGTGTCCAAATCAAATGAACCAAGTCTCTATTTATAGACAAAAAAAATGATGAATTTTGGTGAAAATAAAAATAAATAAATAATTTATTTACTATAAAATAAATGACATTAAATAATTATCATAAAATAAAAATATAAACACTCACAACAACCAATAATAATTTGCCAAAAATATTATGTGGCCCCCACTAATTTCTCATTCAACATGTTGAATGTTTTCAACACTAAATAATCCACATCACTTTCAATATATGATTCAACACACCATTGTACCAATTCAACTATTCGAAAAAAAATTCAACACCTAAAAACCAGAGATTAGTTCTCATAGATTACGCCCTTCCTCCTTTCCCCCGGATGGATTTGCCCCTTATGATATGAATCATGTGATTTGTGTAGATATATTCTCTATAATGGATCTTTTCTTAAAATTAGTGTGTTCAATGTTTTTTTTACCGAATTGGGAGAATCGGTTTATATAATAATGAAAATTAATCTTAGGTTTTCATATTAAAATTTATAAACATTGTGAAAATATTTATGATTCTCAGACATAATTTGTTGTCGCATTAGATATTTTATAAAACTTTCTTCATTTGTGACTTTCCCCCAAAATTATTGAAGGGTAGTATTTAAACAAAGTGGGTTCCGGTGATGTTTAAAAAAATGAGTTCAATTTATGGTGCATATTATTTATGTGTAACATAAAAACTGCGCAGATAAAAATTAAAAATATCATGTGTTTTAATTGTATTGTTGTTTGTGCACAAATTTATTAAGTTTAAAATTATCTATATGATATTATACATGATTGCTAATATGAAAATACATTATAAGTAATTTGAGTATATTTTAGACTATTAAAAGTTATAGAAAATATAAATGATTTTGGTTTATTATTTGTTTTCTATTGTGAAATTTTATTCGAATATAGCATAGAATATCATTAAATATAAAACTTGATTTTAACACATAAAATCAAGGTTGTTAAAATTTCGATTTAAAACCTAAACTCTATAGATTTTATGTTTTTAGGTCAATATTTTGTATTAAATCGCAGGTAAAAACCTTTTTAGGTAAAATCGTATTCTAGAACGATTTTAAGTGATTTAAATCTTTCTGAAATCGATGAAATCGTGTAAAATCATGTAAAATCGTTGGACTTTACTCTGATTTGATTTTACTTTTTTTTGTCAAAATTTATAAATCACATTTTATATTTTGACCCATAAAATTTTTTCTATGAATTTTTAATTTTATTCACATTCATATCTTGGTTATAATATTAAAGAATATTTAACATTTGAAAGTGGATTTAATCAAGTCGAATATGAATGTTCTAATGAAGATGATGTTGTAGAAGAATTGAAATTTTGATTAAGTTGAAGTTGAAGATGAAAAGATTTGTTTTTTTGAACTTGAAAAACTTATGAAACTATTATTTTTATATAATTTTTTGGATGTTACATTTTATGATTTGGTGGACAATTTATGTAGTTTGATACAAGTTTGTGAATATTACACTTTATTATGATGATATAGTATATTTTTGCTTTATAATTAAGTTAAAATTGTAAATAATTAATGCATTTAGAATATTATATAAATATATATGTCGTATATATAAATTTAATATAATTTTAATATGAGGTAAACTCTATGATTTTACGTTTCGATTTCACCTAAATAAAACGAGTCAAGGTAAAAACTTGATTCTGACAACCTTGCATAAAACATATTATGTATATGTTAGTTATGCTTTGAAAATGTTTTAATGGCCTAAATACAGTTTTTGTCGTCCTATTTAGATGTTTTTAACTTTTTGATCTCCTATTTCAAAATTTATCTTGGTTTCTCGATTTTACTTTCCTTGAAATTTTTTTGGCCATCTTTAACTTTTGCAAACGTGGTAGTGATGATTGAGATGAAAGAGATTATTTTTAATTACGTGAGTAGGATAATTTATCAGTAAATATTTTTTTACAGAATAAATTAATAATTAATAATTTTAATTAAATGTTTTAAAAATTTATTTGAAATTAATTAATATAAATTTCAAAAGAAATTTTTTAGAATCAACACCTATTTCTATAAAACATCTCTCCAATCTACAGTAGACACTAGACACCAAGTTATATTTGTGTAAACACTAAAAGTAAGGGTAACAAAAACAATGTGGGACAATGTTTTATTTAAGTATCATGGGTAATTCAAATATTAGTTAGTTTTTGTTTCCTATTTTGTGAATTTCTGATTTTTTTACTCATGTGCCACAAAAATGAAACAAAAATACCAATATGCCATGAAATAAAAAAAAAATACCAGTTTGCCACACTTTCTTTTGGGGTCCGTCCAAGGGTTGGCCGGACTGATGAAACACTTTTTTCTTTTGTTGGGGTCCGGCCAGGGGTTGGTTGGACTCTAACTAGTCCGTTTTTTTTTTGTTTTTTTAATTGATTTAAATGTTTTATTAATTATAATAAATGTTTTTATTAGTTATAATGATTAAAATATAATTAAAAATGTAAAAAATATTATAATAAATAAAAAAATAATTTTTTTATTATAAACAATGATTAAAATATAATAAAATATAATAAAAAACATTATAATATAATAAAAAAAAATTATTTGCCAATAAATTTTTTTTAATTGAATTTAAGGATTTATTAATTATAAAAATTGTTTTTTTATTATAATTAATGATTAAAATATAATAAAAAAGCCAATATTTATTTTATTCAATACATAAACGGGTACAAGGAAAAAAAGCCTATTTTTTCTTCTTTGGTTGGACCATATGTCCCCCAGTGAGACATTTTTTGGGTATCTTTGGTCTCGTACCCCTACGTAACGGTTGATCATTGTTTGGTGGAGGTTGCCTTTGTGGAGAATCGTCGCTTGAAAGATCTTACTTATAGGCAATGTGGCTGTACAATCTTACTTATAGGCAAAAAAATAATAATAAAATATATGTTCTCGTCCATCTATTGGCCGAACCTACACATGCTCGTCCATCTATTGGCCGAACCTACACATGTTCGTCCAACCCGTGACTTACTCATATTTTTAATAATTAAAATAGCATTTTTTTAATTTTTTATTATATTTTAATCATTAATTATAATAAAAAAACAATTTTTATAATTAATAAATCCTTAAATTCAATTAAAAAAAATTTATTGACAAATAATTTTTTTTTATTATATTATAATGTTTTTTATTATATTTTATTGTATTTTAATCATTATTTATAATAAAAAAAATTATTTTTTTATTTATTATAATATTTTTTACATTTTTAATTATATTTTAATTATTATAACTAATAAAAAACATTTATTATAATTAATAAAACATTTAAATCAATTAAAAAAACAAAAAAAAAACGGACTAGTTAGAGTCCAACCAACCCCTGGCCGGACCCCAACAGGAGAAAAAAGTGCTTCATCAGTCCGGCCAACCCCTGGACGGACCCCAAAAGAAAGTGTGGCAAACTGGTATTTTTTTTTCATTTCATGGCATATTGGTATTTTTGTTTCATTTTTGTGGCACATGAGTAAAAAAATCTGAATTTCTTGTATGCATGTGGTTAAGGGTGTTTACGGTGCGGTTTGGACGGTTTTGATGTAAAAAATTATCTGAACCGCAAGAGAAGCGGTTCGGTTTGGTCAAAACATAGCAATAAACCAGCGAAAGCGGGTATTGTTCATTGTTTTCTTCAAAAGCAAAATAATTTCCCTAAATCAATTTACTAATTATCTTAGCTAAACAACGAGTGAACGAAATTCAGTAATCACATTTGGTGTTTGAGGAATAATATATTTTTTACTACTTTGATATAGATGTGCACTTGCGGCGTGCCAATCATTAGGAGACTCAAGAATGAGGAGGCCTAAGTAAGCAGAGGCTACAATATATAGTATATAGGTCATCCTTTTAATGTTGCCACGACCACCTATTACTCTTCGGAGAAAGAATAAAATCCTGAATAACCGAAAGAAGATTAAAAATCAAATCCTATTCATAATCATAGAGGGAGGTTCTTCTCCAATTATGATTCCAGGCCCAGCCTTCACCATCCCACACCCCAATCTTTCCCCGAGACTAATCAACCTGGTCAGAGATTGAGAAAATCCTTAGGAACCTTGCACTAAGAGGAGTGATCCCGACCTAAGAGTATTTTTTAAAAGAAGCAAGAAAACCATAACCAACTTTCTTACAGAGATTAGCTATAATCCAGTTCGAGAGATCCTCAACTTTAGAGTCAAAGAGGGACATTCATCTCCACCAAGAAGAAACAAGTAGAAGACTAGTAGCTCGGCCACCCATGAAAGATGAAGTACAAATGATTATGTATCTAAAAGATAAAATACCACATCGGAGACAAAAAAACACCCAAGATAAGTCGTCACTTCCACTTTTTCAAAAGGGACAAATTAACCTACCAAAAATCACAAACACTGAGACCTTCAAAATTCTAAAGAAAATTCTAAAGCTTACACTCATCAAACTACCTCACCCAGACAATCTTAGAATCACTTTTCACCTATTTCTATAGAAATCATCCTTAAATTTTCCTTATCTTCTTCCACACCTTAACAGACGACATCTTTTAGAAAAACAAAAAGAAAATAGGAATATCGTTTGTCTTGATATCACGGAGAACATAATGAGTTTTTGTGTGTCATGTATATATAGCAATGTTATGCTTACACCCATTTCCTACACCAAATATTTACATTATATGCACTATTTACTGTATTTATACGGTGAGCAGTGTTTTTTTAAATAAAAATATATATTTATGAACAGTGACAGACATGTGAACAGTGTACGTGAACAATGCATGAACGATGACTTTTAGTAGTAAAACAAAGTTGGTTAATGAAATGATGAAGTTGGTTAATAAACACTCATATATTAGGAATAACTTAGTAGTAAAACAAAGTTGGTTAATGAAAAGCAAAAAGTTGATTAATAAAGTGATGAAGTTGGTTAATAAACACCTAGATATTTAAAATAATTTTTAGTAATAAAATAAAATTGGTTGATAAAAAATAAATGTTGGTTAATAAAATTATGAAGTTGGTTAATAAATATCTGGATATTAAAAATGATTTTTAGTAGTAAAACAAAACTGGTTAATGAAATATAAAATGTTAGTTAATAAAGTTATGAAATTGGTTAATCACACAATTTTAAATCCGTATATTCATTCTAAAAATAAAAAATAAATAAAATAATTTACTTATTTTTTAAAAATATTTATTATTACGATATTTCATTGTTCATAGTATTGTTGAACAATGAAATACTGTATATTGTATGTGTTTGGTGTAACCTTATTATAAGCATCAAGTGCCATTTGTTCCCTCATGATCCAAGAAAGTGGTGAATAACCTATAAGCAGGGGTCGGCCCTGGGCCAGGGCAAGCAGGCCCACAGCCCAGGGCCTCAACTAAACAGGGGCCTCAATTTGGGGGGGTGTGGCCATGAAATTATAGACTGAAATAAAAAATTATATATCTATTAGCGAAATAATTATTAAACAAGGTGATTGCAGCTCAGTGGTTTGGGCCTTGTCTATGAAACTTAACGTTCTTGGTTCAATTCCTGGCAGTGAGGCAAAAGCTTATTTTTCTTCTCAAATTTCTATAAAATTAGCATCTTTCAAATATTAATTATAAAACAATTTATATATAATTAATTAAAATTTATAATTAAATTTTAAATTAAATTTTATTCTCGATAATTATTTATTATAATCCTTATAGTTTTATTTTAATTTATTTTAGTATAAATTTTAGAGACTATTTATATGTTATAATTAAATATTTAAAAGTTTGTTATACAATTAATTTATTTATTATCAAATTTTTATGATGAAATCAAATTTATTATAATTTGTGCTTTGATTTATTATTTTTCTAATATAAAAACAAACTTTTTACGATTCAGGTAAACCTCCGTGTTAGGGTCTTAAAGTAAAAGAAAACGCCACTTTCATTTTTTTAGATGGTGGATGTTACTTAGAAATTGGAGCAATTAAGACACTTAATAGATTCTCATTCTTAATTCAGTTATTCATATTTCAATTTGAATTCTTTAATGACTACTTATCCGCATTGAAATTCTTTTTATTGTTAGAAACAACCAAGACTTCATATTTTTTATTTTGTCTCCGAAATTCTTCTTTATTTTGGTGGATTTATTAGGGGCCAATTTATTTATTTGTCCTGGGCCTCTAAAAAGTCGGGACCGGCCCTGCCTCTAAGCAAGATAAATAATAATCATGAACAATAATTTTATTTGGATAAAAAACTAATCAAACATATATAGCAAAAACTCTTACATATGAGTATTGAATATGATTTTTGAACACTTATCATAAAAATATTTATGTATAAATTATCTCTATAATAAAAGATTAAAATAAAAACTATTTTCATAAAACCTAAGACCAAAATATTTCATAAACTTTTTAGTAACTCAATATCAATATAGGTTTACATGTCCAGACTGATAGAGAATAATTATTGTCCACAAACCAAAACAGAGATATATAAACTTACTCTTATTTTGAGAACCATACAGATGGTTTCTGAGTGAACCCTTTTGAGCATATTAAAAAACTAGGAACAACTCATCATGACTAGCTGCATAGCAAATCAATTCTACCTTGACAAATTAATAAAAGAATACAACTCAGACTTTCAATACGGAAATTGGCTCAAAAATCAAAGGTGTTAAATATTATGATCGAAAGAGAAATTACCAAGTTAGCATGATGAACCTTGCATAGAACTTTCACCTCTGATGTAAATTTTGTTCTTGTACTTATCTGTCATTCTTATAACAGCAACTTTCTAGAAGGATTCAAGTAAGAGTGTAGGACAAAAATACATGCTTTATAGGTTATACTATAACTGACTTTAAATATATAGTCACGAAAACGGTTGCGAAGGAGGCTATAGTACATAGATCTGTATGTTCCATGTCTAAGTAGATTGGAAACAAAGAAGCCTTCTGTTGAGGAAAAAATCTCATCATATGCAGAAATTACCAGCTTATCCATGTCAAATACGTCAGGCCCTAGAATTGCAGTAATACATGTAAGCATATATATAATACATGCCAAACATAATTACTTTGATCTACAATACGATAAGAAGGTTTCTTGAAGGTTTTGAAATGGTAATCGTGTGATTGCTCGAGTCACCGTCTGTCTGCTTCTGATATCCATTTGTCACATCTGTATCTTCTAGAACCACAAAACCCTTGGGACAGCATATTTTTTTATGATTTCCGGAATCAGAGGAACAATTCGACTATCTAAGACACACATAAATGATGCTCATATTAGCTTAAGTCATGTAAGAAAACCTTCAAAACTAGAAAGCTCAGATATTATTTTATTAATTCAGTCACTTTATCCCAAATACCAATTACAGTAAGTCTCATACCAAATGTAGCCCCATTGCTCACATTCTACTCAATTGCCATGAAACAAACAATATGCCACTGCACAAAGTTATATATAGAACAAAACTCATCAAATGTAAGACTCTTAACACCCCTTCACAAAGCTATATAGTCCCTAACTTGTGTAGTGTTACCCGAGTAACTTGATATAAGGTGGCTCATGAGATCTTGGATAGGCTCTATACCTTAAAATTTGGGTTAGGACTAACTCTACGGAATAAAACCAGCTTGTAACGGGAAAAGTGTCCATCACTTGTATACACACATTGACAGATTATATCTCATCTAATGAGAGACTCTCAGCACATCCTCAACCAAAACATCCCTCTCAATTCACAAACATAAGAATACAAATACATAAGCATACACACAGGAAAATTCTAAGAAGAATGATTGAATAAGATTGCAATGAAGGAAAGACAAACCAGAATCGAGAGGAATATAATAAAGTGGTACTCTAATTGTAAGGCAGTTAAACAAACACTTAACATGCAGCTAAATTGAAGTTTGAAGAAGAGGGAATTGGAAGCCATAAAGTGGTACTCTAATTGTAAGGCAATTAAACAAACACTTAACATGCAGCTAAATTGAAGTTTGAAGAAGAGGGAATTGGAAGCCAAAAAAGGAGGATTAACGAATCAGATTGAAAAAAAATTGGGTTATAGATCCCACAAGGGGAAAGCCTTAACCGGATGTGTTAACAGGAAAGCCCGAAAGCTGTTCCCATCCCTGTCAGGGGAGATGCCAACCATCTCTCCTTTTCACGAACACAATATTTTACAACTGCACTTGGTTTATAAATGTAATAATATTGATGTTAATTACCGATGTGGGACTATTTGTTTACAAAACCCTTCAACTATTAGAATTGGGTGTCTATGCGTTGGGTCAACCCATAAAATCTGGTGAATTCCATCCAAAAATATTTAAAAGAATGGGGTGAGTTGGGTAATTTAGTGGATATGGGTTTAAAAATTAAAAAACCCACAAAAATTCACTGACGCATTAATCAAATATTTATTAATATAATTTTAATTATTATGATGTATTAACTTAGTTGTTGCAATTTTAGTCTCTTAACATTATTATTTTCATAAATCGTAACTTTAATTAATTTTGAATGTTTCACTTTTTAATTATTTTGATGCTAATACAATTTTATGTCATACAAATTTTAGTTTCTTACTAGTATTTTATAATAGTTTTTATTAATTGATGATATAGATTATTATTTTATGTTACTAAAAGATACTAAAAATAGGTGATCTAATTAATTTTAAGAAGATAAAAATGTTGAGTAGTTCTTTTATAAAAAAAAATGATGACTCATCATTTAGTCATTTAACTTTAATAAAATAAAAAAATTTATGGACAACAAACTGTCCAATTCAACCCAACTCAAAAATTAATAGGTTTGCCTAAACCAACTAATTGATGTAACGGATAGTTATTTTACCTCATCCAAATTGAAGTGTCCTATATGAATTGGGCATGAGATTTGCCCAAACCGACTCATGTACACTCCTATATACGAGCGTGAATATGGCAATTGTATTCTTATTTAGTGGATACATGAAAAATAAAAAATAAAAAATATCCGCAATGAATACTTGATGTAGGTGAGATGTCTGCTAGTATCGAAGGACAAGCTGTGCGTCAGACCAGTTCGGTAGGATTTGGGCAAGTTTCGTGCCTGATGTTAGAATTACTCGTATTATATCGTTTTGAAAAGGGAATCGGCTCGAGAGTTCAACACACTGCTTTGCATTGACCTATGAATTTTTAAGCCATTTAAGTTTGTTTCTGGCCCAAAATCAACAATTTACTATTTTATTTCATATTTGATTTTATTTTTGAATTTGATTCCGTTTTAGATTAAAAAGCCATTTGAGTCTCTTTAAATCCATTAGGATTATTTTGTTCTATGTATTTAAAGATCTTTGACGTGGTCATAAAAATTATTTTTCATTATAATAAAATTCAGAGTTTTTTTTCCTTTCTGAAAGATTTCAGAGTTTATCTGACAGGTTTTGCGTTTGCACTTCTGTATTACATTCTAAATTTAACACTTGTTATTCCTTTTGAGTTTTCGATTGCGTCAATACTTCAGAATAAATATGGACACTTGCACACATTAATTATTCATTAACATAATCGAATATGGATACATGTGCAGATAATTTAGTATTCAACCGCCCTGTAACCACAAACGGTAGATTTATATATTTTTAATTTATATTAGTATATAAAAATGTATTTCTACTACTTTAAAAATATTCATAACTATTAAATTATTATACATTTTAATATAAATACTGGTTTATTATAAAAATAAACAATCAAATTTTAAATATTTTGTTAATGTTGTTAGACATTTAAAAATATGTGACTTTTTTAATTGATTGTTTGTTTTTTTGTTAGATCTTCAAGTAATAAGTACGATTATAAGTATTTAGTCGGGGTGGCAGAATGGATATGCCCCTTTGAATATACTTATTTTGCTTGCATTTTTTTAAAGATAAGTCGAGGATTTAGATCTGCACTCTCTAATAGGTTCGTCTCGTTTCACCTCTTTTTTTTCGCACTTTTGCATATCCAGATATTGACTTTTTTAAAATTTTTAGACTAAAATAGTACAGTGTCTGCGGTCCCGTCCTTTTTTTTTTTTTGCGAATGCAGACATTAACATAAATTTTTGTAATTTTTAAACTAAAAATGTGTGGTATATGTGGACCCGCCCCCGCTCCATCCCATTTTTTTTGCGGATTTTTATTTGTGCATCCAATAACTTAAGTTTTTATAATTTTTAGGCTAAAAAGAGTAGTGTTGGTGTTTGTGGGCCCATCCTCATTTTTTCCAGGATGGACAAGGTTTTAAATCCGCACTATACTCAGTATTCAAACCCCCAAGATATGTCTTGAGTTTAAATCCAACTAAATGCTAGTGGAGGGTGGAATTGATCATCTTGAATTAATCGGTTAATGGATTTTTTTTTTCATTTTTTTATTTGTAAAACAGTTTTAAAAAATTAGGTTATCCAAACAAATATTTTTTTATTTTCTTTAAAATATTATAATAGATTTTTAAAAAATAATCAAAAAACAAATACATTTATAAAACACATTTTAAATACTCGAACACCCTTTACCAGTTACCACCCACCTGTTTAACCTTTTTTTGTATCAATGTGTGTCCATCTCTTACTTAACTAGTTCTTATGATTCTTACATCCAATTAGAGTCAAATTTGAGTTTATAAAAGAGATAGATTATGCGGACATTACTCAACAATTTTCAGCTAAAATTCAACTCATTTAATTCATAAAATAAGTTCAACGAATTAAATATTTAGTTGAATTTTGAACTATTTTTAAAGTGATTCGATTCATTAAAAGTCCCGCTTACTTTCCTTTTATTCGGATTGGTATGTTTTCGAGCAAATTGGATTTCTTTTCTCGCCCTAAGAAATAGTATGTAGAACTTAACTTCTCATGTTTGATTACATGAAAAGAAACAATTATTGACATTCCTCAAACAGAAACATGTATATATCCTTCATACACAACTATACAAGTCCTATCATAATTCTGTTTTTTCACTCACCTTACAAACGTATTTTACAAGTTGCAAAAGACATAAATACATTAGAATTACACGTTGATTAATGAAGCCCCAATTGTCCCAATTGTTACAAGTACTGAAGTAGACACTTCATTTTGTCAAAATTGGTTAAAAACCATGACAAGAAAAAATAAATTTGTTTATTTGAATTTATATTTTTACCAAGTTGACATAACATGTTTAGATTTAGCACAATCCTATGATGGTGATCATTTAGAAGATGGATCCAATAAACTTTTAATCTGACTCCGTACTTTATCTCTAATAGAAGAATATGGAAACTTATCTATCACTTCACCACCAAATGCAAATATTAGAACCCTTCTAGCTGCTTCTGAATCAATGCCGCGTGCTTGGAAATACAAGAGTTGGCTTTGTTCTAGGTCACTTATTGCAGCTCCATGGGAACACTTGACGTCATCAGCGATGATCTGGAGATTTGGTTTAACATTTACAGTTGCACGAGGTTCAAGAAGAAGGCTTCTTGTTAACTGTCCTGCATCTGTCTGCTGGGCATATCTACAAAAGAATATTATATTACTGATACAATGTGGCGTATGTATTTGTGAATAAATGCAAGACATATCCGATCCATGTTTGATCTTGTTGAGATAATCATAAAAACATGTTTACACATAGATCCACAATACAATTTGGCCTAAATTAATTTCTGAATGGTTGTTAAAAAAGAAGAATTACCTGTTAACCTTAACGTTTCCGTCAAAAACTGCTTGTCCCTGTGAATGAGTCACAATGCACTTATGAAGCTGACGAGAATAGCCCCTTGGATGATCAAATACAAGACTACTGTGAAGATCCTGTGTTTGATTACCAGCAGACAAGTGCAAAGTTGATAACTCTGTCACTGTTTCCGGACCTAGTTGTTTGATATGAAGATTATGCCTTCCTAGTTTGCCTCCTGTGCTTACCTCTGTAAGCTCGTATGTACTGGATGACTCCTACAAACAATTAACAAAGATTTACAAACCAATCATGCCAAATTTCTTCTACATATCCACTCTTGCATAACTTCGCAAAAATAGAAAACAAAAATGTTGGTTGTTACAAAACAATTGTTACACGAAATGCAAGAATAGAAGATATTTTCAAACAATTACTTTTCTATCCTCACTAGTAATCATTTACATTTCCCTTCCCCTGTGGTTAGCCATTATCTTAGTCAAAAGCCCATATGAAAACTTTCACACTACATAGCAAAGCCCAAAAGAAAATCACTCTTTTGAAGTCAATACTTGTTATAGATAATAAAGGAAATATGAGTACTTTCTGGGTGATATAAACCTAATGACAAATAATGGCAGTGAGATCTTCTATCATTTACTAAAAATAATTGTTTTGAAAGTGATTCCATTTTTTGCATAGGTCCGGGAAACCTGTTGTGTATGACTTGACTTGTATTCACTAATAAGCAGTTTATCGAAGCCATTGAAGCTAAAAGCGCAACTAGCATAGCATGGCAATATTACAATTGAATAGTAGTATTTAAACACTATATTATACCACATAACAGATAGAATTGCATAATTTAAAAACTTAAACAACTCCTTTTTAGTCGGAGACATAGTCTTAGGCACAATTGGCCAAACTTTGCAATCAATGTTTGAGTTGTTGTGATTTATCTATCTTCTAGGTTTACTCTTGTAACATAATCTTTTCATTCCATAAAAAATAACCATATATTCGACTTCAAGCCCAATTGCATACAAATCAAGTTCATGAAAATCCTATTTTTCGTAATCTTAACTCTAAGGCAATTATACAAACACTAAACATGCACCTAAATTGAAGTTCAAAAAAGATGATTAACCTGGCGAACAGAGGTCCATTTGATGTGTGCAGCAAGAGGTGACTGAGTCTGAATATAAGAATGCCTAACTTTACCCCCTTCCCCAATCACCACTTCCAAAGCAGCATTAGTCCAATAACACTCATTCTCATTCTGTTCATCATTAGAAAACTCTTCAATTATATCAACTTCTCCACCTTTCTCCACCACCACCAACACCCTCGGATTCGAAAGATACAAATCTTTCGAACCCTCCTTACTACCCTGCAACGAAGAATAACCCAAATGAACCGGAGTTTGAAGACGACAACCCTCCGGAACATAAACCACTGTCAAATCAGGAGCACCCATACCGTTAATTGACCAAAACAAATCACCATTTTCCAATCCACAAAGCAACTCCAACACCCTTTCAGCAATAGTAGAATCCAAATTCAACAAACCACCAACGTAAACCCCATCGGGAAATCCCGAGGTTTCAGACAGTGAGCTTATGAAGTGTCCATCAACGATGCTGACGTGGCAGGGGAATTGGGAGGTGGAGAAAGGCGTTATGGTTGGGGTTGGTGTTGGAATTGGGGCGGGGAGAATTTGGGAAGAGCGGAGGAAAGAGAGGTCGGTGAAACGAAAGGGTTCGTCTCGGCGGGAAGGCCATGAGGATGAGAGGAGAGATTCGGAGGAGGCTTCTCGGAGATTTTGGAGAGGTTGTGGCGTTGGGACGGAGTCTTCTAAGGCTTCGGCGAGGTCGAGAACGAAGGGGTCTGAAGAGATGGAGATTGCGTTGTTGAGGGAGACTCTGGTTTTGGTTCTGATTGTTTTTTGGAATTTGGATGAGGAAGAAGATGCAAATACGAGATTACAAGGTGCGGGTATCAATGCTATGCCACTCATTGTTGTTGAGTTCGGTTCCTAGTTTCTTCAACACTGACTCTTAACTGAAGAAGAAAAAAGAAGTGGTGTAGATGGTAAATATGGGATTGTAGGTAGTAGTAGCTTTAGAACTTTACTTAATGGGCTAAAAAATTGAGGATTACTTTATCCACACCCCATGGGGTGAGGAAACACATTCAAAATCCAATTTTATCCTTTTCGAATTTCAAATATACATCTCCTCCGGACGCACACAAAAAGGTATTATTAGTAAGACATATTTCGTTTATGTCAAAAATTAATTCGGAGACGCATCTTTAAATTTGTATTTATTTATTGAGCTAGTTTACTTAACTACTCAATGATATCATGAAGATGTATCTCCGAATAATCATTGAATGTTGATGGTGTATTTAGTTGATTGAACTAGTTTATTTAACTACTTAGTGACAATTCTAGAGATGCATCTCTGAAACTGTCTATGCAGTAAATTGAAGATAACATCACTTTGCATGTTCTTCTTCCTTATGACTAAACACCATTTTTCTTTAAAAATCCTTTAAAAAAAACCTCCTTCCATTCTCAATTAACTTTTTTCCTAAAATAGCATTCCTGTGTTTTATCACATCAAAAGGAGTATAAAAAGTTGGAATTTAAGGTAATGTACATGTATTTCCTTCCTCATTGCTTGCATTAATCTAGTTTCTACTATGTAAAAATGAATATTATGTCCGAAGATGCATTTCTGGAGTAGGTGGCATGTTATCTCAATATGCATATCCGGGTGGTTTTGACATCTGAAATTCAATACTAAATCAGTTTTCTGTTATGCTTAGTTGTAGATATGGTGCACCCTGATACATTCTCAAAAGCTACTATGTATATGAATGTTAAACCGGATGAAGTGGGGGATGTTGTTAAATCAGGTGATGTCGAATATGGTGTTAAATTGTTTGATGTTGAGGTGGATGTTAAACCGGTTGTTGTCGAGGTAGATGCTTGTGAACAATTTACAACTAAACAAGTGTTTGAGGATTGTGAACATATGTTCAGTAAATCCGCATGGACACCGCTAAATTGAGATTCAGTGTTGTAATTAGGAGGTATAAAAATGGTTCTTTCTGCTGGCCTAACCCACTCACCTAATGGAACATTCGTAGGTGGAACATAGGTCCTACTCTAATGTGTTCTATGAGGTATTCCTCTTTTGTCGAAGACGGAGTTTTTCTTTCTCCTGTCTTTACCAACCTGTCTTGGTTGCAGAGGTGCAACCTTCTCTAGTTCTTTGGTAGCCTTTATGTCAAATAATGCACTACAACATGGACAAAGCATTACGTTAGAGCATTTAATCTTGCACCTATTTGAGAAGTAAATCAGTTCTTCCCTAACTTTGGGATAAGCCACTTTCATCTACTCACTGTAGTCGAGCCACTTTCATCTACTCACTAGAGTCTTCCAACTTTTGAAATTCTCAAGTTCTGTTCTTAGTCTTTTGGATGAATACCCATAACTCTTTGGAACAATCATCAACTACAGATAGAAAATACCGTGCTCCTGAATGCGATGGACACCTTGCGAGCCCCCAAAGATCAGCATGGATGTAATCAAGGAATCCATGAGTTCTTTGTTTGCCTTTGTTGAACTTCACTCTGTAAGATTTTCCAAGTACACAAGTTTCACAAAATTTTCATCTTTTCGACTTTGTCTCCACCAAGCAGAGTTTGTTTCCCTTGTTCGACCAGACCCTTTTCACTGACATGGCCCAATCACATTGCCAATTTTTTGTATTTGACAAAGGTATGGTGGATACAAAATCTACATAACCACTTACTACTTCAGTCTCAAGGTATACAAGCCTTTTTTATTCAAGCCTCTCAAGACTTCCTTCGACCCCTTCAAGATTCTTAGGACATTTTTCTCTCCTTGGAAAACATATCCTTTCTTGTGAATTCACCAAGAGAAATCAAATTTCTCTTCAAATAAGGAACATACCTGACTTCAGTCAACAACCTTATTGACTCATCATGGAGCTTGAATCTCACAGATCAAACACCTACAATCTTACAAGCTTTGTTGTTTCCCAACAATACAGATCCATCATCTTGATCACATAGCTCCTCTAACAAGTCTTCGTTTGGAGTTATATGCCAAGTACAACCTAAATCCATAATCCACTTTTTACTTAAGTCACTACTTGAAACCACAAGAACATCATATGAGTCAAAATCATCTTGAACAATGGTTGTGCTGCCATTATGCTTACCTTTATGACATTTCATGCGTTTAGGGAACACTTTTCTTGTATGGCCCTATTTCTTACAATGATAACATCAAATACCAGATGCAACACCACTATAAGACTTTTGCTGACTATTACCCTTCTTCTTGTCGAACTTTCCATCTCTCTTTGTGAATTTTGCCTTAACCGACAGGCCTTCACCCATCGAAGATAGTTTGTATTTTTTTTTCATTTATTCAAATCCTTAGAATACCAGGATAATTGAACTTGATCAAAGTTTAGGGACTCTCTTCCATACAAATAGATTTTCTTTGAAGTGAGCATGTGATCTAGGCAAAGCACACAACAACAACATGGCTTGATCTTTATCATCGACCTTAACATCGATATTTTCAAGATCAAGAATCACCTTGTTAAACATATCCAACTGCTCAGTCAATACTTTGTCCTCACTCATCTTGAATGAATACAAAGCTTTCTTCAAGTAGAGGCGATTGACCAACGATTTGGTCATGTACAAGATTTCGAGTTTCGACCACAAACTCGTCGTCGTCTCTTTTGAAACCTGTCGAAGAACCTTATCACTATGGCTCAATAAGATGACGTTGTGGGCTTTCTCTACCAGTTGTTTTCTCCTTCTGCATTAATGCAGCATCCATGTCTGCGGTTCTCTTCAACGCTTCTAACCAACCCTGTTGAACCAGCAAGGCTTTCATCTTCAAGCGCCACAAACCAAA
The DNA here is from genome assembly GCF_029867415.1 of Vicia villosa. NCBI lineage: Eukaryota > Viridiplantae > Streptophyta > Magnoliopsida > Fabales > Fabaceae > Vicia > Vicia villosa. The sequence continues at coordinate 144,025,141 of NC_081181.1, read as the reverse complement.
ATCGTCCACTCTGATAAACTTTTTAATCTCATACTTTGTTGACAGTATTCTTTTCCATGTTTACCACACTAATTTGTTGTGAAATCAATAGCAAAAACAAAGTATAATATGTTTCTTTTCTTGGCAAGAAACCCACTAGGGTAGGTTATAAGTGTGTTTTGTAGTTAATTTCGTTTATAGTTTTGGTGCACTTACCTTCTCTTTTTCCTTAATTCATATGTGTTTTAGTGTAGATTACATAAATATGTATACTTTTGTATTTAATCGAGTTTTAGTGTATTCGTGTACCATTTGATAGTTTTCTATTCATTTTGTAGAAATTGATGCGTATTTGGAGCATGCGCAATAAAGTGTCGAAGACACGGCTTGAAACGCGCGATTTTGAGTAACTCATCAAAGAATAAGACTCAAAATCAAATAATAAAAAATCATAAATTTGGTTGATATTTTGTCATTGTTAGAAAGATAAATGAATAAGCTTTCCAACGCTTTGAACTGGACGTAGATCGGAGTTACGATTCTCAAGTTATGGCCGAAATAGTGCAGCATTTTCTACTGTTTCTACTGGTGTAGTTCGCCCGGCGAATCCAGGCTCGTCTGACGAATCTGGCAGGATAGAAATACGTTAAAGGGGACAAAAATCAAATTTTTAGGTTATGGGTTGGGTATTTTTGAGTTCCAACTCCATAAGCATCAATTTTTGGTAGATTGCGGCTTAGAAACAACATTGGAGCTTGCATATAGATGATCCAAAGTGGATTGCTCATCAATCGGCATTGACAAACTGCGAGATTTGTGGTTTATCTCTCTTCTTCTTTGTGTATTATTCAATTTTTGGGTTTTGTTGAATCTGTAAAGCGGCAAGCAACAAAAGATTTGGAAGTATTTATCTAGGAAATTATAATCTCCACAGGGACTAGTGTATTGAACTGCCGGTTCAACAGTTTCCACAGTTATGAGTTTGGTTTTGAATGAATTTAAATATGAAAATGGAAAAGTAAATATCAACACAAAAGAATTCATTCTTCAGAAAGGAAAGACTTATCAGGCATGCATATAATCTACTTATCACAAACTTAAACTTATTGACCAGTTACACTTAACCTACAATACTCATCAATGTCATCCAGCATCGCTCACACCCTAAGTCATTTCTAACCCAAAGTAGATAGGACTGCTATATCATCTCGGAGACGATCTCTCAGCACACCTCAACAACACAGCAGACATCCATATCAATCGTAACAACGATCTCTCAACCGACACAACCAACACGAAAGCATTAAGCTCTGACATCCATAAAGATTGTTAGCTCTAAATCTATCTCTAAAATCCAGAAAATAACATATAATCATCCTAGATAAAAATTCAAGAAGTCTATCTCTAAAATAACCTAAATCCCCAACACATAGCAAAAATCTAAGACAACAATTAATAAAGATTTGTAAACCAAGCTTTATATAACGCCATGGGCGACAACTATACATTAGTTCAAAGTAAATATATATACAAAACCCAACTAAGAGAAATACATAGAGAGAAATAGAGATAAAACCACAAATCTCCCGGTTTGTCAGTGCCGGTTGATGAGCAATCCACCTCCGAATCACCGAATGCAAGACCCAAAGTTGTTATCTAAGCTAATCCTAAAGAAAAATGGATGGAATTGGCATGGGAGCACAAAAATCCCCAAAACCAACCACACAAAACCTAAAATGTTCTAAAATGAAAATATAAACAAAATTTGTCCCGACGCGTTCGCCCGGCGAGGCAAATGTTCCGCCCGGTGAACGATTTTTATTCTGGCCACACAGCCTGCGCCACGTCATCAAGTGGGCAAAAATATCTTCATTAGCCCGTCGAACAAATTGCACCGCCCGACGACTCCTTAATCTTCCTCCCGACGAACGAGAGGCGGGCCAAGGTAGAAGCAATACATTTATTTTCCATGCTCGCCCGGCGAGCCAATTGCTCTGTCGGGCGACTCACACCAGTCTGCAACTTCTTATTTCTTCAATTGTTTCTTCTAATGGCTACTCCTTTATTGATCCAAAATTGCACCCTTGAAGCTTTATTGCTCAATGCTCCATAAATGCTCAAATACCTACAAAATGAATGGAAAACTATTAGCCGATACATAAATGAATCAAAAACTCGATTAAACACAAAATCTACATATTTATGCAATATACACTAAAACTCGTCTAAATTGAGGAAAAAGAGAAGATAAGTGCCGCAAAACTATACAAAAAATTAACTACAAATTGGCACTTATAAGGTTTGTATGTATATTTACTTTGAACTCATGTATATTTGTCACCTATTTAATCTGCTTTACAAATCTGTGTTGATTTTTGTCTTAGATTTTTGCTTTGTGCTCAGGATTTGGGTTGTTATAGACGTATACTACTCGAATCCTTATCTAGGATGATTATCTGTTAGTTTATGGATTCTAGAGATAGATTTAGAGCTAACAATCTTTATGGGTGTCGAAGCTTAGTGCTTCCATGTTGGTTGTGTCGGTTGAGAGATCGTCGGTACAATTGATATGGATGTTTGATGTGTTGTTGAGGTTGTTAATTCTCTAAATTATGTAATTGGCATTTATGTTTGGCTAAACTATAATAACAGCAATATGTATCATAGGATGTACAACTTGCAAATAAAAAACAGGTACAAAACTGGTAGAACAAGAAGATGTCCGATGGAATGTTGGAACATGTTCTAGAACAACATGTCCTATAAGATGTCTTATGAGGGAGCAGAAGACATCGCGCCTGCTGAGCTGGATTAATGAGATCCACTTCATTTTTAACAGATGCAGAATATTGAAGGGAATATTGTGCAATCCTATGTGGCGCGGATTTAAAGGTTAGCATAATCAAATCTGATTTCGTGGAGAATGTGCAGCTTCCAAATATGGAGATATTTTAGGAAACTAATGATTAAAGACCTTACTTGTAGCACAAGTAAATGTTGATTTGTAACAGCTGATTAGATGTGATTAGAAGATTAAGTCCAGTTGGGAATAGGTTATAAATAAAAGCTTTATAACCTAGGTAAGATGTCGTCCAAATTTATCAAGATGTAATCATTAAAGTTGAGTCTTAAGGCCATTCTCTATGAGATTTGGTAGATGAACAATCTGAGTTAACAATTATTCTATGTTCACACTCAGAAACCTTTAGGTAATGAGTTGTGTTGTGTGAACCACTTGGGCTGTGGGATGGTCATTGTTCTTCTTGAAGCCTTTAGGTAAGAGAAGTATTGTTCTTGGAAGAAGCTAATGAAACAACTCCAAGTTATGTTCCTGACTGAGTTACAAGCTAACAAACGGTGGATTTTGGCTTGAAACTTAGCTAGGTATTGTTCATATCATGTTGTGATAAGTATGGTCATGGGAGTGTGTCTTCCTGTTGGTGTTTTCTTGTGTGATCAGAGTTGTCATGGAGTGGGATCTTCATGAGGAGACTAAGCTATCGATGTAGTGGCTAAGGTGCATACTGCTAGACATTACTGCGGTAATTGGGAGTGAGAGGGGTTTCTCATATCTAGAGAGGATCTAGGTAGAAGGTTCATTGGGTATGTATTAAGTGACTAGTTGTAAATGGGGTATTTTATCTCTGAATTAATATTGCTGATAGTGGACTTTCTTCCTGGCTTGGAAGCCCCCATAGTAGGTGTGTTTGTCACTAAACTGGGTAAACAATTTTGTGTGTTTCTTATTGATTTTTAGTACATATTTTAAATGTTATACACCGTTCCATGTTTTCTGTCAAATTAGATGTCTCGACATCCAATTGGACATCTGAGTTCTGTCAAGCCAGAATTTAAATTGGTATCAGAGCAGGCATCCTACTCTATTTTCTAGGTGAGATCCTAGGGAAGATATTTTCTGGTTATGGGCAAGGTAGGTGGTACCTACTGAAAAGTTAGTTGAACTTGTATAAGTTCATATTGTTATTTGAATGGTACCTAGAAGTAGAGGATGGACTATTCGTGACATGGTGTGTTTTGGACCTGTCTGTTGTTTTTCAGGCGTGTAGCTTTGGTGATAAGCTGTTGTATGGTTTGATTTATTTTCAAACCTATGTTTTACCTGAAGGATGTTGAGGAGGTGTGTGTCTGCATGGTATTTGATGTAACCCTGGTTGTCCCATGTAAGGTATTCTATTGGAAAGGAATTTGGGTTTGGTCTCCTCAGCAGGTGTATCCTATGGTGATAGGATGTGTACAAGACTGTTTTCAACCAACTGTGTAAAGTTGCCAACGATACTTGAGCTTTATTTCTCAAGTCCACTCACAAAGGCACTTTAGTATGTGGTTGATGTATTTTTCAATAAGCCTATCTTGCAGACCATTGAAGAATGATTAGAGCCATTTATTTTGGTTTCTAAAAGGGTCTTCTTAATACTTGACCTAATTAGGAAAGTGATGCTAAGTCTTGTTGTTGTTGGTGTAACTGAAGCTTAGATTTTTGTGGACCTTGAAGGTGATCAAGCGTTGTTGTGTTTATCTATAAGCAGTGACAGCTACAGAACCAAGCTTAGTTTTTGTGTTCCATAAAAAGGGAACTAATGTCCTACCAGATGTTGCGACATCATGTCAGCAGGTGTGCGGATTCCTGCTGCATAACAAATGCCCTAGGTGTTGAACAAATGTGTAATGATCATATATGTATGGAACCTACTCCTTATTTGGAAGAGGAGGCATCTAGGTTATGTATCTAAGATGTTTGTCTAGAAAACATGCCTTAGATTGGTTGGTTGAATGATGGTCAACCAAGTTGTCTACCTCTTGGTTCAGTTTATTTTTTATTCAAGTAAGTAGGAAGTGCAAAGGCTGAGATTCAGTGTCTAAGAGAATTGTGTTATCACAGCCAGTTTTTTGAATATGAAGGTCAAGTTCATATGTCAAGGACATTCTCTCTAATATCTGGGAGATCCTTCTGATCAAAGGAGCTAGAATTATGGAATCTTGCTTGTGGCCATGGAACAAATTATGTTGAGAGAGCTTTCTGTGGGTGTGCACTAACCACATGTTGTGCTGCTATTAAGGAGAATAATGTTTTGTTCTCAAGGAGTTCATAGAAGTTGATGATGAAGAATCCCAAATCTGGAGTTTGAGGTTCTTTAGATGGTAGATATAATGTCTTGACATCTTTGTATTAAGAATTTATTTTTCTCAATATGTACGACTGGTGTTTCTCTCATACAAGATGGAGGTTGTTTACTAAAAGTTGATATCACTTGTCAAGTCTATGGGAACATGGAAATTTTGTTCAGATAAATTAGGATAGACATACAAGAGGTTGTGTGCAATGAAGATGCATCAACCTAAGTTAAGTTAATATTCTGGAAAATTATCTTACAGTCATGGTGTTATTCAGCCAGTGGTATATTGGTATCATCCAAGTTGCTTGGGATGAATTGTTTAAGGCTGAAGAATGGGAGAAGAAGACTTGTCTGGACAATTTGTTCATGATATGCTGATTAGAATACCATGGTTATTGTGGTCTGCTTGAAGAGGGAGTCTCCTTTTTGGTGCAGAAGGATAGCATCGTATAGCTCAAAGTCATACTGGTGGTCTGAAACTTGCGTGTAAAGAAGCTATTTGGTGTATGGTGACAGCTGCTGATGGTTCTTCATAAAAGGTTAGTTGTTGAAGTGTGATGCTCTTGTGGTCTCCCTCAAGAGTTTTCGTATGAAATTGCTATAGTGTTATCTCCAAAACCATAGTAAGAATGGATGATGTCGTATAAAATGTTGGAACATCATCTCGAGAGTTGTTATTGCCTCCTCGGCCAAGAAAGTATAGTGTTTTGGAGCACAGTTTAAGGTCATGCCACTTACCTAACTTGAAGTAATAAGTGGCATGGATGAATAAAGAGGGATCAACTAAGTGCCACATATATGCAGAAGAAGAATGTCAACCAAATACTTTGACAGGAGCTGAGTACTTGTCTGAGGATACTATGCATATAACTAATGACAAAATACATTGACGAGAGTTGTGTATATGTCTGATGTGTTAATGAAAGACTATAGTCTGAACATCATAATTTAGAAAGTGTTGAGAATCAAAATTCTCTCTATGTGGTTGTGTGAATTTATTTGAGAGCTTATCTCTTTCAGTGGTGTTCTGGTGTGTGACGACCTGAATTAGCTGCTGAAGGCATGATCTCTGAAGTTCTTCATGTGTCAAGGACTTCCATGCAAATCTTATGTCCTAACTTTAAGATAGAATATCTTGGAGGGTTCTGTTACTGTTTTGAAAAATGTCGAACAAGATATTAAAACATATAAATCAGACTTGGTTGTTCCTCTTGATGTTGCCTATGCCATATTATGGCTAAAAAGGGGGGAGAAAACTTGTATTGAAGACTGTGAAAATTAAATAAGAATCATCTTTCAAAGATGTGAAGATTGTCGAAGATGAAGACAAAATTATTGTTTCTTATGTTTTTAGTTTATGTTCTGCTGCTAATTGTGCTTAACTGTAATTGTTTATATATATATATATGTATGTATATATATATATATATATATATATATATATATATATATATATATATATATATATATATATATATATATATATATATAGTTAGCCAAAATAAGCCAAGCGGGATATTGTTAATTCTCTAAATTATGTAATTGGCATTTATGTTTGGCTAAACTATAATAGCAGTAATATGTATCATAAGATGTACAACTTACGAATAAAAAACAGGTACAAAACAGGTACAACACGAAGATGTCCTATGGAATGTTGGAACATGTTCTTAAATAACATGTCTTATAAGATGTCTTATGAGGGAGCAGAAGACATCGCGCCTGCTGAGCTGGATTAATGAGATCCAATTTGTTTTTAACAGATCCAGAATATTGAAGGGAATATTGTGCAATCCTATGTGGCGCAAATTTAAAGGTTGGAAGAATCAATTAGATGTCGTGGAGAATATGCAGCTTCCAAATATGGAGATATTTTAGGAAACTGATGATTGAAGACCTTACTTGTAGCAGCAGTAAATTCTTATTTGTAAAAGCTGATTAGCTATGAATAGAAGCCCAAGTCCAGGTGAGAATAGGTTATAAATAGAAGCTTTATAACCTAGGTAAGGTGTCAGCTAGAGCTGTCAATATGGGCTACCCTGCCCTAAACGGGTCGGCCCTAGCGAGCCCTGAGCTTTTCAGGGCTGGGTCAAAAAGGGCCTGTATAATATGGGTTCGAGATTTACTACCCGAGCCCGGCCCTAGATGGGCTTCGGGCTACCCGGCCCTAAATGGGCTTTTTATTTAAAAAATTAAAATAAAAACTCCATAATATTTTTATAAATAAAATTAAAAATTACGTTGTTTTAAACATAATACATTTTTAAATACTATATTATCTCTTATAAATACTATAATGTGTCTCTAAATACAATATATGTCTAAATTGTATAAAATAATACTTGAATATTTATTATAAGAGAAAAACTAATATAATACAATAAAAAAATGTTGATTATATTAATGTATAATATTTAAAAGATAAAGATTGAATAAAATAGAGATAAAAGTTAGTGAAGTGAGAAAAATCAATGTGCTATTTTGGAGTAAGATAATATAAATATTAATATCTTTTTTAAAATTTATAATTATGCGGGCTTGATGGGCTACCCACGGCCCATATGGGCTAGCCCTAATGGGTAGTGGGTTTTTCAGGGCTGGGCTAAAAAGGCCCTGACAAATATGGGCTCTAATTTTAAGGTCCAAGCCCTATGATTTTTTGGGCCTGGCGGGCCGGCCCATATGGACTAGCCCATTTTGACAGCTCTAGTGTCAGTCGAATTTATCAAGATGTAATCCTTAGGGCTAAGTCTTAGGGCCACTCTCTAGGAGAGTTGGTAGATGAACAATCTGAGTTAACGATTATTCTATGTTCACACTTAGAAATCTTAAGGTAATGAGTTATGTTGTGTGAACCACCCGGGATAAGGTGTAACGACCGTTTTTCTTTAATTATTTATTTATGTGAATTAATTGTGCATTATGTGTTAATTATATGTTTAATTGATTTTATGTTGTTTTATTTGGGAATTGTTAGTAAATAATATAAGTTAATAAATTAGGAGAGTTATTGGGCTTAAGGTAGTATTAGTAAGTGAGGGGTGTTAGTTAAAGCCCATTAGTAATTTAAGATAGTAAGGGTTTAACTAAAACAAGGGTTTTAGAGGAAATAGAAATTAGAAGTTCATTTTGGGGTTTTGGTGAAAGAAGAGAAGAGTAGAGTGAAGAGAAAGAGGGGATTCTCAATATTGAAGCTAGAGTTGTCTTCAATCCAAACCTAAGGTAAGGGTGAGATTCTTTCATGCTAAAGGGATGTATGATGATGTTTTGGGTGGGATTTAATTGTATGTTGCATCCATGGAAGTTGTGTGTAGAGATGTTAAGGTCTATGAACAAATGCTTGATTTGATGATTTGAAATGTGTTTAAATTGATGTTTGATGATGTTATGACGTTATAAGACCCATAATATGTGTTGTATTTGTGTTTATACCATGTATTCTGTGGTTGTTCGTGATGTTTGATGTTTTCCAACTTGATTGGGTTGAGTTTAGGGGTTTTGGGATGGGTTTCGTATGCTGTTTTCTGTGTTTGGGGTTTTCTGAAAATCGCCAGTTCGCGCCGCGGACCCTTTTGCGCGCCGCGAACCCCTTGGCAGAAACTTTGGAAGTTCTGGATCTGCTCAGTTCGCGTCGCGACCCCTTGTTGGCGCCGCGAACTGCTTGGCAGAAAGTTGGAGATTTTTGGATTCGCTCAGTTCGCGCCGCGAACCCTTGTGCGCGCCGCGAACTGCTTGGCAGAACCTTAGGAAATATTTGATTCACTCAGTTCGCGCCGCGAACCCTGTTGGCGCCGCGAACCCTATTTTGCAGAACTTTTCCTAAACTTTGAAATGCTGTATCTTTTGAACCGTAACTCCTTTTTAAGTGCCGTTTGAACCTACGTGAAGCCCTAATTGATGTCTTGCCGTAGAATATGCTTTGTATAACTTTGAATACTCTTGGAATCTTCTTGAATTGGATTTTGTTGACATTGGATATCCGGAATTGATTATGTCGTTTAAGTTGATCATGTCGTTTACGTGGATTGTGTTGTTCGAGTCGATTATGTCGTCAAGTGTGATTGTGAATGTGCATCATTGAGTCACATTCATTGCATTGTTTGAGACGGCCCTAGTGGCAAATGTTTGAGACGGCCCTTGTGGCGAATGTTTGAGACGGCCCAATGGCAATTGTTTGAGACGAGAGTTTTACTCCAATGGTACCACATGCATTTGCATTGTTCGAGTTGCATAAGTAAAGTCGTATGATGAGTCGTATTTGAATATTTGTGTGCGCATAACATGAATGTTATCTTGTGTCAATGTGATGGTTGTTTCGTTGAGCATATGTGATAAATGACTATCTATGCCTTAATTGAGATTGATATTATTGTTGTCGGTAAGATGTTGAATGATGTGAATAGTAGTAAGTGATATATGTTGAGAAGTGGTGACCGATGTATGATTATTTCTCCGCTTTGAATATTATCATACGCTTCTTTATAATGAATGATATCTCACCCTTTCTGTTTGAATGTTACCCTCCGTTGGTAACGTGCAGGTAATGACGCGGAGTAGTCGTGTACCTATAGCTCGAGTCGGTGTGTGTCGATGCTCTGATACGTAGCACTCGGGGAACGTTGGATTACTTGTTTATGTTTTGGTTTCTTGTGTTTATACTTGTTAAACCTTGTCCTTAGATTATGCTGAGACTTTTTAGATGTATCGTGCCGTGTTTGGCCGTGATATTATGAGTTGTATTGTTGTTGACATATGATTTTCCGCTGCGATGCAAGTACTTGATTGGCTGACAATGATTAATGATTTCGATATTGTTCTCCTGCATGTGTGTTATGTATCTAAGTGATTGAGCATGATATATGTATGTGATTTTGTTGTTTAAAAATGTGACGCTCTGAATCGTTATGTTCTATTTGCTTGAAATTTTGTACTCTGATATTCCTCTTTATTGCGGGGTAGATTTGGGGTGTTACATTAGTGGTATCAGAGCAGGTCGGTCTTGTCCGGCCATGTGTCATGTCGTAGTGTAGTCTAACAAGCTTATATTGTTGTTTGTGTTGATTACTTTTGTGTTGTAGTGAAGACTTGTGATGGCTGGGAGGAATGATGCTGCAATAGCTGCTACTTTGGAAGCAATGGCTCAAGCTTTGGAGAACCAACCAAATGGTGGAGAGAGTGCTGCTTCTCGGAGTTTGGCTACCTTCCAAAGAGAGAACCCTCCTGTGTTTAAGGGAACTTATGATCCTGATGGCGCATTGACATGGCTTAAGGAGATTGAGAGGATTTTCCGTGTCATGGATTGCACTCCTGAACAGAAGGTTCGGTATGGGACTCATATGCTAGCAGTTGAGGCGGATGATTGGTGGCTAGAGACCCGTAGGAGATTGGAAGCGAGTGGTGAAGAGATCTCTTGGATTGTGTTTCGCATGGAGTTCTTAAGGAAGTACTTTCCTGAAGATGTCCGTGGCAAGAAGGAAATTGAATTCCTTGAGCTAAGTCAAGGGAACAAATTTGTTGTGGAGTATGCTGCTAAGTTTGGTGAGTTGGCAAAGTTTTACCAACACTATGATGGGCCGAATGGTGAGTTTTCCAAGTGCATTAAGTTTGAGAATGGGTTGCGTCCAGAGATTAAGAAAGCAATTAGTTACCAGAAGATTCGTATCTTTGCTGATTTGGTTGATTGTTGTCGAATCTATGAAGAGGATAACCATGCTCATTATCGTGTGATAAGTGAGAAGAGGGGAAAGGGTTATCAAGGTCGTGGTAAGCCTTATGAAGCTTCGAGTGGAAAGGGCAAGCAGAAAGCGGTTGAGGGTAAGAGAACTAGTGGGGGAGATGCTCCTGCTGGTATTGTGTGCTTCAAGTGTGGCAAGGTTGGTCACAAGAGCACGTCGTGTAATGTTGATGCTAGAAGATGTTACCGTTGTGGGAAGTTTGGTCATGCATCGTCCGATTGTACGCATAAGGATATGGTGTGTTTCAACTGTGGTGAAGAAGGCCATATTGGAAGCAAGTGTCAGAAGCCCAAGAAGGAACAATCTAGTGGGAAGGTGTTCGCCTTGTCGGGAACTCAGACCACTAGTGAGGATTCACTCATCAGAGGTACATGTTTCATTAATAGCATTCCTTTGATTACTATTATTGATACCGGTGCTACGTATTGCTTTATATCTGCTGATTGTGTTGATAGATTGGGTCTGATGTTATCTGCTATGAACGGAGAAATGGCTGTCGATACTCTGGCTAAGGGATCGGTGACTACTTCTCTTGTGTGTTTGAAGTGTCCAATGTCGATTTTTGACAGAGACTTTCTTGTTGATTTTGTGTGCTTGCCGTTGAGAGGTTTGGATGTGATCTTAGGGATGAACTGGTTAGAGCATAACCGTGTTCACATCAACTGCTATGATAAGTCTGTGAGGTTTTCTTCTCCTGAAGAGGAAGGCTTGGAGTCGTTATCGGCCAGACAGTTTCGTTTGTTGATGAAAGAGGATGTTCAAGTGTTCGCGTTGGTTGCTTCGATGTCTGTTGAGAATCAGGCTGTAATAGAAAGGTTGAAGGTAGTATGTGAATTTCCTGAAGTTTTCCCTGATGAAATTCCCGATGTGCCGCCTGAGAGAGAAGTTGAGTTCTCTATTGATCTTGTACCTGGTACTAGACCTGTGTCTATGGCACCGTACAGGATGTCCGCATCTGAATTGTCTGAATTGAAGAAGCAACTGGAAGAGCTGCTTGAGAAGAGGTTTGTAAGACCTAGTGTGTCACCGTGGGGAGCTCCAGTGTTGTTGGTTAAGAAGAAAGATGGAAGTATGAGACTTTGTATTGATTATCGTCAGTTGAATAAGGTGACAATCAAGAACAAGTATCCACTTCCAAGAATTGATGACTTGATGGATCAATTGGTTGGTGCTCGTGTGTTTAGCAAGATCGATTTGAGGTCGGGTTACCATCAGATTAAAGTGAAAGATGAGGACATGCAGAAGACGGCTTTCAAAACACGTTATGGACACTATGAGTATTCCGTGATGCCCTTTGGTGTTACTAATGCACCTGGAGTATTTATGGAGTACATGAATCGTATTTTTCATGAATATCTGGATCGTTTTGTGGTGGTGTTCATTGATGACATTTTGATTTACTCTAAATCAGAATCAGATCATGCTGAGCATTTGAAGTTGGCATTGCAAGTCTTGAAAGAGAAGAAATTGTATGCTAAGTTGTCCAAGTGTGAGTTTTGGTTGAAAGAGGTTAGTTTTCTGGGGCATGTCATCTCGAGTGATGGTATTGCCGTGGATCCGTCTAAAGTTGATGCCGTGTTGAGATGGGAAACTCCTAAGTCGGCTACCGAGGTTCGAAGCTTTTTGGGATTAGCCGGTTATTATAGAAGGTTCATTGAAGGTTTCTCTAAGTTAGCCCTTCCGTTGACTAAGTTGACTTGTAAGGGTAAGGCTTTCGTGTGGGATGTTTCTTGTGAAGATAGTTTTACCGAGTTAAAGAAAAGGTTGACGTCGGCACCGATTTTGATATTGCCTAATCCGGAAGAATCGTTTGTGGTCTATTGTGATGCTTCTAAGATGGGTTTAGGAGGTGTGCTCATGCAAAACGGTAAAGTTGTTGCTTATGCATCAAGACAGTTGAGAGTTCATGAGAAGAACTATCCTACACATGATTTGGAACTTGCTGCTGTAGTGTTCGTGTTGAAGATTTGGAGACATTATCTTTATGGTTCTAGATTTGAAGTCTTTAGCGACCATAAGAGTTTGAAGTATCTGTTTGATCAGAAGGAATTGAATATGAGACAACGAAGGTGGTTAGAAATGTTGAAAGATTATGATTTCAGTTTGAATTATCATCCAGGAAAGGCTAATGTTGTTGCCGATGCTTTGAGTCGCAAGACTTTGCATATGTCGGCAATGATGGTTAAGGAGTTAGAATTAATTGAGCAATTTCGAGATATGAGTTTGGTATGTGAAGTGACTCCTACGAGTGTTCGATTGGGTATGTTGAAGATTAACAATGATTTTCTGGATAGTGTCAGAGAGGCCCAGAAGTTGGATGTGAAATTGGTTGATTCGATGATTGGAGTCGATCAAGCTGAGAATGGTGATTTCAAGTTAGATGCGCACGGTGTGTTGAGGTTCCGTGATCGGATTTGTATACCTGATGATGTGGATTTGAAAAGATCTATTCTTGAGGAAGGTCATAGGAGTAATCTGAGTATTCATCCCGGAGCTACGAAGATGTACCAAGATTTGAAGAATTTGTTTTGGTGGCCTGGAATGAAGCGTGACATAGCTCAGTTTGTGTACGCATGTTTGACTTGTCAGAAGTCGAAGGTTGAACATCAGAAGCCTGCTGGTTTAATGCAACCGTTGGAAGTCCCTGAATGGAAATGGGATAGTATTTCCATGGATTTTGTGACAAGTTTGCCGAATACCGTGAGAGGACATGATTCGATTTGGGTGATTGTTGATAGGCTTACGAAGTCGGCTCATTTCATACCTATTAACATCACTTATCCGGTTTCGAAGTTGGCGGAAATTTATGTCCGTGTGATTATGAAGTTGCATGGTGTTCCTTTGTGTATTGTTTCGGATAGAGATCCGAGGTTCACTTCAGATTTTTGGAAGAGTTTGCAAGAGGCGTTGGGTTCTAAGTTGAGGTTGAGTTCGGCGTATCATCCTCAGACCGATGGTCAAATGGAGAGAACGATTCAATCTTTGGAGGATTTGTTGAGATCTTGTGTTCTTGAGCAGGGAGGTACGTGGGATACTTATCTTCCATTGATCGAGTTCACATACAAAAATAGTTACCATTCGAGTATTGGGACGGAACCTTCTGAGGCGTTGTATGGTCGGAGATGTAGGACTCCGTTGTGTTGGCATGAATCTGGTGAGAGTGTAGTACTTGGACCTGAGATTGTGCGAGAAACTACCGAGAAGGTTAAGTTGATCCGTGAGAAGATGAAGGCTTCGCAAAGTAGGCAGAAGAGTTACCATGACAAGAGGAGGAAAGATTTAGAATTCCAAGCTGGTGACCATGTATTTTTAAGAGTTACGCCAACGACTGGTGTGGGAAGAGCCTTGAAGTCGAAGAAGCTAACTCCTCGTTTTATCGGACCATATCAGATTTCTGAGAGAGTTGGGAATGTGGCGTATAGAGTGGCCTTAGCGCCTAATCTTTCGAATTTGCATGACGTGTTTCATGTGTCGCAACTTCGAAAGTATGTTTCGGATCCTTCGCATGTGATTCATACGGACGATGTGCAAGTGCGGGATAATCTCACGGTGGAGACTATGCCTATAAGGATTGAGGATCGCGAGACGAAGACGCTTAGAGGCAAAGAGATTTCTTTGGTGAAGGTCGTTTGGTCGGGTGCTACCGGTGAAAGTATGACGTGGGAATTGGAGAGCAAGATGCGCGAGTCGTATCCTGAGTTATTCGATTGAGGTAATTTTCGAGGACGAAAATATTCTAAGTGGGGGAGAGTTGTAACGACCGTTTTTCTTTAATTATTTATTTATGTGAATTAATTGTGCATTATGTGTTAATTATATGTTTAATTGATTTTATGTTGTTTTATTTGGGAATTGTTAGTAAATAATATAAGTTAATAAATTAGGAGAGTTATTGGGCTTAAGGTAGTATTAGTAAGTGAGGGGTGTTAGTTAGAGCCCATTAGTAATTTAAGATAGTAAGGGTTTAACTAAAACAAGGGTTTTAGAGGAAATAGAAATTAGAAGTTCATTTTGGGGTTTTGGTGAAAGAAGAGAAGAGTAGAGTGAAGAGAAAGAGGGGAATCTCAATATTGAAGCTAGAGTTGTCTTCAATCCAAACCTAAGGTAAGGGTGGGATTCTTTCATGCTAAAGGGATGTATGATGATGTTTTGGGTGAGATTTAATTGTATGTTGCATCCATGGAAGTTGTGTGTAGAGATGTTAAGGTCTATGAACAAATGCTTGATTTGATGATTTGAAATGTGTTTAAATTGATGTTTGATGATGTTATGACGTTATAAGACCCATAATATGTGTTGTATTTGTGTTTATACCATGTATTATGTGGTTGTTCGTGATGTTTGATGTTTTCCAACTTGATTGGGTTGAGTTTAGGGGTTTTGGGATGAGTTTCGTATGTTGTTTTCTGTGTTTGGGGTTTTCTGAAAATCGCCAATTCGCGCCGCGAACCCTTTTGCGCGCCGCGAACCCCTTGGCAGAAACTTTGGAAGTTCTGGATTTGCTCAGTTCGCGCCACGACCCCTTGTTGGCGCCGCGAACTGCTTGGCAGAAAGTTGGAGATTTTTGGATTCGCTCAGTTCGCACCGCGAACCCTTGTGCGCGCCGCGAACTGCTTGGCAGAACCTTAGGAAATATTTGATTCACTCAGTTCGCACCGCGAACCCTGTTGGCGCCGCGAACCCTGTTTTGCAGAACTTTTCCTAAACTTTGAAATGCTGTATCTTTTGAACCGTAACTCCTTTTTAAGTGCCGTTTGAACCTACGTGAAGCCCTAATTGATGTCTTGCCGTAGAATATGCTTTGTATAACTTTGAATACTCTTGGAATCTTCTTGAATTGGATTTTGTTGACATTGGATATCCGGAATTGATTATGTCGTTTAAGTTGATCATGTCGTTTACGTGGATTGTGTTGTTCGAGTCGATTATGTCGTCAAGTGTGATTGTGAATGTGCATCATTGAGTCACATTCATTGCATTGTTTGAGACGGCCCTAGTGGCAAATGTTTGAGACGGCCCTTGTGGCGAATGTTTGAGACGGCCCAATGGCAATTGTTTGAGACGAGAGTTTTACTCCAATGGTACCACATGCATTTGCATTGTTCGAGTTGCATAAGTAAAGTCGTATGATGAGTCGTATTTGAATATTTGTGTGCGCATAACATGAATGTTATCTTGTGTCAATGTGATGGTTGTTTCGTTGAGCATATGTGATAAATGACTATCTATGCCTTAATTGAGATTGATATTATTGTTGTCGGTAAGATGTTGAATGATGTGAATAGTAGTAAGTGATATATGTTGAGAAGTGGTGACCGATGTATGATTATTTCTCCGCTTTGAATATTATCATACGCTTCTTTATAATGAATGATATCTCACCCTTTCTGTTTGAATGTTACCCTCCGTTGGTAACGTGCAGGTAATGATGTTGAAAGTATTTTGCGGTAAATATTTTCGGTAATATATCGTATCCACAGGGATTGGTTAATATTACTGCCGTTCTATAGTTGTTTATTTTGAGTTAGGAAAATTTAGTTTGTTTGTTTGATGATTCTAATTATACCAAGAATAAGCAATAAATTAAAAGCAAATAATAAACTATTGTTTAACGATTAGAGAAACATGTTGAATCTTTAGGGTTCATCAATCTATTCTATACAATTATTACTTAATTCCCAATTGAACAATCTTTCGAATCATTATCTTCACTTATCCTCAAATAAGATTCCATCTCTGCAAATCAAATTAGATAACTTTTACCGGTATGAGATTCGATCTCTCCAAATATCAATAACGATAACAGTAATTAAGAACGATAATTATGAAAACCCAATCCCAATTCCATCTCTGCGAATTGGTATTGAATCAATATAGAATCCTAGGGCAAAAGTTAAATCCTTTCTTTCGATCAAAGACTTAACGATAATTAAAGAATAAAAACAAGATTTCTTATTGATAATGAATTCAAGCAATTGTTCACAGGAATTAATTAATGGTATTGTATATTCATAGATTAACTACTACCTTAGATTCAACAAAAGGGGTTTAGCTCTCCATAGACATGAAGAACAAACAAGATTTCATGGAAGGATTCATCTTCATCAAGGGAATGTCTTCAATTGATGTTGAATTCTCCGTCGGAAGTTGTTTGCTGCTCTGAATTAGGATTGCTCTTCAAATTTCGCTCACAACAGAATAATCTTCACTTGGAAGCTAGGGCTTCTATTTATAAGTTTTGGGCTTTTAACGCCGAGGCCGCGGCGCGGCATCGGACTGGCGCGGCGCGATCAAAAACAGAGACTTTGGCGCGGCGCCTCACTGAACCTCCGCGGCGCGCCCTTTGCAAAACTCCACTCTTTCTCTTGCCCTCAGCTCTTCCAGCTTCCTTTCCTCCTCATGTTCTTCTCAAGCTTCAATTTAGCTCTAAACCTGCAACAATAGTACCCACAAGTGATTCGATTTGCTTTACACACGAACTAAACCTTTTCAGTTCAATTCTTACTAAAAACCTATGGATCTATCAAAATTTTGCATTTATTTAGAGAATAAATCACTTATATTAACACATGAAATTACCATTAATTCACTCCTAACAAACTCTCCCCAACTTAGAGCTTTGTTTGTCCCTAAACAAAATTACTTACCTCCAACAAAACATACCCACAATCATGCAACAAGTTTTTCAAAAAGTTTTTTTTTTCTCAAGTGGCTCAATCCAGTAACTAAGTCAAATACTCCTCTTCTACCTGCAAACTCAGAATATCCACAAGAAACAAACTTTGGAAGCAAATTACCTTCAGAAGTTCAGAACACTACGCAATTGAAATTGAATCAGCACTAATCACTCTCATCAGAAAATATGATGATTCAAAGAAGGGTTAAACACTCATCCAAACAATTAAATCAACAAGTATCCACATCATACGTTCACCAAATTGTTCGCATCAAGTCTTGTGGAATCTGAGAATCAGAAGGTCTTTCTATGGTTGTAATGTGGTTCAGATTCAAAGAAAAGAAGATAATCAAGGGTTGTTCCTAATATAGGGAAGCATCCAATTCAAAACTTATTTCTTTTTCTCTAAACTCTAATACCTGTCCATCTTTTTCATTCATTCGTAGCTTGATTCTTCTTCTTTTTTTTTTCAACAATCGTTATTCAAACGTTGTTACTTCTTTTTTTTTTTTTTTTTTTTTTTCAAGCTACGAATTCTTTTATCTTTCACCGATTTCCATAGATACTTACTCTTCTTTTGAATGTGACTCTCCCCAACTTGGAGATCAACCTGTATTCAGATTATATGAATGCTCCCCTACTTTCTAAAAAGGTCAAAGAGAAAACACATCACCAAATTCGATGGTTGATGGTCCAAAACAGAACTTTTTATTGAGATCAAAAACTCACCAGTTATTTACTTGGTGCATATTATGATACTTACCTTGATCTCAGGCTCAAAGAATGGTTAGCAAAGGATCACACTCTCACAGAAGAAAATAATTTTTACGGTGGATTCGGCTCAAAGCACTCTCAATTCAAACAATGCCTAAATCACTTCCTCAGATTCCACAGACGATGCAACAGCCGGTTTAGCATGATACGAACAAGTCAAAATAATTGATGGTCTCCTGCATATAGTAAACAATGGAAAGCTTTCCTCACAATGGTTAAGGCTAAGCTGATCCAATAAACAATAGTGTACCAAAAAGAACTTCTGACAGTATTTACTAACACCTTAAGTTTCATTGCATACATTAAGAGTTTGAGTTCGAAATTTCATACCTGCTTTGTCACTTTTATTGAAAAAGAAAGTGAAAAATTAAATTTTCAAAAATTTCCACTCACTACCACTTTTATGCCTGTTGCTCCATTGTTGGCATTTTTCTGAGATTCTCATCTTGTTGTGGGACTACTTACTCTAAGTTAAGCTAGATATAAAAGAAAATAAACTGCAATATTAATGCTTAAATAAACTTCAAAAATAAAAACTAACAAAGTCATAGTGACCTTACGGTTCACCAGAGTGCGGATAAAAGAAACATAAACAAACTAAAAAAACAAACCGCATCAAGTATCATTATCTGATCAGCTATCAGAATAAGTCTCCTCACCACTCTCATACAAATATCACCTCTCACTCAAACATGGAATCTATATCAGCATCAATTCCTTCATCCTCCTGCTCTGGGTGAGCATTTTCAGCATCACCTGTACCTGTACCACCCGTACCTACACCCTCCCCAACTGGAAAAGGGTTGGTCTCCGGCCAACCACAGTATGCGAAATAGCTGTCCCGGGTTGGGAAAGTTCTCTCCTCTGGAGCAACAGACAAGTTTCGGAACTGCTGCTGCATAGCATCATGAAGAAAAATCTGGGACCTCCTATTCGCCTCAAACATGGCTGAATAGTAGTGATGGGCCACCAGAGGATCAAAAGGGGCTGACTCAGTAGTAGGCGGTGCAGCAGCAGCAGCAGACGGACCAGCCTGAGAAGCGGCAGCTTTCTGATCCCTGTAGAATGGCTTTCCACAGAACCTGTCAATAAAAACATCATCAATAAAGGTGTTAATCACATGATGTCCCTGTGCTGGAATCTCCACCCCGGCCTCTCTGCACAAACCCATAATCAGACCAGGTAAGGGTAGCACACATTTGGCATTTATGCCATGCTGTGTATCACTCAGTGCAGCCCGACGCAATTCATTCGAAAGAATGAATGCAACATCAACAGTGTTGTCGGTCATAATGGCTGTCGTCAGGAATGCCACGTCCAGAGGAACCGTGGTAACATGGGTCCTTGGCCTAATGTTATACAGGATGATTGATAGAATGCCTCTTGCATGGATGTTCAGATCCTTCCTGTTGTAGTGGGTCGGGGTTTGCTGGCGGCTAAGTTCCGGTCCTCTTCCTGGGATGCAGATTGTGTCAGTTATTAACTCCACCAGGTTTGCACAGTTTACCACATTTTGCTGATAATAGCACTTCTCATTCTCGGCCAACTGGAGTGGCTCTCCTAGAAAGTCACTGATGGCAGCTCTACTAAAATCCACAGTCTTCCCCCTTACCTGGGATTGATAAGAATATGCTACCGATTCATCTGTGGTTTTGATAGCATTGGCGTAGAATTCCTTCACAATGTCATAATCAATGATGGTGTGCGGTTCAAAGACCTGCTGCCAGTTTCTGTACTCAAGGTGGTCCCACATAGATGCATAAGGACCCCCTCCTTTTCCTGCAGTTACAACCACTTTCTCAGTCAGAATGGTTCGGGAGCCAAGATCCTTAAATCTGTTAGCTTGCTCCCGACCCAGAAATCGATCCGCTTGATTGATCACAGGACGGGCTCCCCTAGGACCAACACTGGTTGACTTAGTGCGTACTCTCTTCATCTGCAATTATCACAACAGGTAACATAACAACAGATAGGGTTAGACTTGCAAAAACAAAATTTTAAATTTTTCTCCAGCCGCGGCGCGGCTGCGACTTCCCGCGGCGCGGCTGCGGCGCAACTGCAAGGGTTTCCCTGAAAGGGGTTGATTTATACACTTCTAACAACCTTCATCAGACCACAGAGAAACTTTTTAACAGTATATCACAGTTATCTACCCTAGGGTTTGCAAAAATTCCTATTTAATCCTAACCTAGGATTCTAGGGATTCCTTTGAATCAAGCAATTTAAACCACAAGAATAGGGAAGAAGAACATACCTTGATATTGATTAACACAAACGAGTGAGGGTGAACAAGATTGGTGAGTGGTTCTGCGGAAAGTTCGGTTTTCGCTCTGAGGAGTAAGGAAGGTTGCCAAACTAGTAATGAGGGGAAAAAAGGGCAGATTCTGATTTTAAAAAAAACACATTCTCGCGCCCTCGCGGCGCGACAGATTACCTTGGCGCCGCGCCAAACTCTCTGTTTTGGGCCGCGGCGCGCAAGATTGCCACGGCGCCGCGCCAAACTCTCTGTTTTGGCTCGCGGCGCCCCCTTTTAGGTCCGCGGCGCGGGCTTTTAATTTTTCAAAAGATTTTTTTCAATGCCTTAGTTCCCCCACTTAGTAGTTGATACTCCTCCTTACTCTTTTTGCGTTTGACCAAAAATAAAGAACAGAAAATAAAATAAAACAAAAACTTACTCAGTTGGGTTGCCTCCCAACAAGCGCTTCGTTTAACGTCGCATGGCTCGACGGTCCAACTCTTGAGACTAAGTGCTCAAAAGCGAGATTATGCAGACTTCTCTGTCAAACTCTCCCCCAAGATAGTTCTTTAACCGTTCTCCATTAACGGTTCAACTTTCTTTACTTTTACTATCCTCTATAGTGATGGCACCGTATGGCTTAACTTCTTTAATTATGAACGGGCCTGACCACTTAGACTTCAGTTTACCTGGGAAGAGTCTGAGCCTAGAATTGAATAGAAGCACAAGGTCTCCTTCTTTGAAGTCTTTCTTCTTGATTCTCTTATCATGATACCTTTTCATATTCTCTTTGTACATCTTGTTAGATTCATATGCTAGGTACCTGAATTCTTCAAGCTCATGGAGTTGGTTCTTTCTTTTCTTGTATGCCAAGCTATCATCCCTATTGAAGAAACGCAGAGCCCATAGAGCCTTGTGTTCTACTTCTACTGGGAGATGACATGCCTTACCGTAAACCATTTGAAAAGGGGATGCACCAGTTGGTGCTTTGTATGCTGTCCTATATGCCCACAAGGCATCATCAATCCTTACCGACCAATCTTTTCGGGATTCTGACACAGTCTTCTCTAAAATATTCTTGATTGCTCTATTTGAGATTTCTGCTTGCCCGTTGGTTTGGGGATGATAAGGTGAAGCTATCTTGTGGTTGATATGATACTTGTCCAGCACTTTCGCTACCTGTTCATTAACAAAGTGGGATCCACCATCGCTTATGATTACCCTAGGCATGCCAAACCTTGTGAATATGTTTCGATTTAAAAATTTTAACACTGTTTTGGCATCCGCCTTTGGTGTAGCGATGGCTTCTACCCATTTGGAAACATAATCCACTGCAACTAGAATGTATTCATTAGCAAAAGACGGAAGGAATGGCCCCATGAAATCGATTCCCCAACAATCAAAAACTTCAACTTCTATCATAGTTTGAAGTGGCATCTCATCTCTTTTACTTATCCCACCAACTCTTTGGCATTTATCACAATTCTTTGCATGGTGATGGGCGTCCTTAAAAATAGTTGGCCAGAAAAACCCGGATTGAAGGACTTTTGTTGCCGTCCTCCATCCATTAAAATGTCCACCACTAGGAGAGTTATGACAATGCCACAAGATTTGTTGGGCTTCTTCTTCAGTAACACATCTTCTTAGAATTCCATCTTTACCTATCTTGAATAAGTATGGGTCGTCCCACACATAGTATTTTGCATCGGCTAACAACTTTTTCTTTTTGTTCCAGTCAAAATCTTCCGGTATCATACCGGTTGCTTTATGATTAGCCAGATCGGCGAACCATGGTCTTGTTTGCACTTGAAAAAGTTGTTCATCCGGGAATGCATCCTTTATTTCAGCTTCTTGGTTGGTGATATTTACATTTACCAAGCGGGATAAATGATCTGCTACCACATTTTCTGAACCCTTTTTGTCCCGGATTTCTATATCAAATTCTTGCAAAAGGAGGACCCATCGGATGAGTCTTTGCTTAGAATCCGGTTTGGTGAGCAGATATTTTATGGCCGCATGGTCTGTGTAAATCACCACCTTTGAACCAATGAGATAGGATCTGAATTTTTCAAGAGCATACACTATTGCTAAAAATTCTTTTTCTGTAGTGGCATAATTGACTTGAGCGTCGTTTAAAACCTTGCTTGCATAGTGTATGACATGAAATATCTTTCCTTTTCTCTGACCTAGTACCGCACCTATGGCATAATCGCTAGCATCGCACATTAGTTCAAAGGGATTTTTCCAATCAGGTGCTACGATCACAGGTGCGGTGGCTAGCCTTTCTTTTAGGTTATTGAAAGCTTGAACACAGGATTCGTCAAAGTTAAAAGACGTACCTTGGTTGAGTAAATTACTCAAGGGCTTTGCGATTTTTGAAAAGTCTTTAACAAACCTTCGGTAGAATCCCGCATGACCTAAGAAGCTTCTGACCCCTTTGACATTTATTGGAGGTGGGAGTTTTGAAATTACCTCCACCTTGGCTTGGTCTACTTCAAGTCCTCTTGAGGATACTTTATGTCCTAGTACAATCCCTTCCGTTACCATAAAATGACACTTCTCCCAATTTAGGATCAAATTGGTTTCAATGCACCTTTCAAGCGCCACATCCAGATTATTTAAGCATGTATCAAATGTCTTCCCGAATACCGAAAAGTCATCCATGAAAACTTCGATACTCTTTTCAATAAGGTCTGAGAATATGGCTTGCATACACCTTTGAAAAGTGGCTGGGGCATTACATAAACCAAATGGCATCCTCCTATATGCGAAAATTCCAAATGGACATGTAAAGGCTGTTTTCTCGTGATCTTCAGGGTTAACCACAATCTGATTATATCCGGAATAGCCATCCAAGAAACAATAATAGTTCTGCCCTGATAACCTCTCAAGCATTTGATCCATGAATGGTAATGGAAAATGGTCTTTTCTTGTGGCCTTGTTGAGTCTTCGGTAGTCTATGCACATTCGCCACCCGGTCACGGTTCTAGTTGGGATGAGCTCATTCTTGTCATTGCGAATCACTGTCATGCCTCCCTTCTTTGGAACCACTTGCACCGGACTTACCCATGCACTGTCAGAGATTGGGTATATCATTCCTGCTTCCAGGAGTTTGACCACTTCTTTTCTTACAACCTCTTTCATTGTTGGATTTAGTCTTCTTTGCGGCTGAGCTACCGGTTTGAAGTCTTCTTCTAACATAATTTTGTGCATGCAGTAAGCTGGGCTTATACCTTTCAAATCTGCTAACACCCATCCAATGGCAGCTTTATTCTTTTGAAGGATTTGGATGAGTCTTGCTTCTTCTGTCGTGTTCAACTTTGAGCTAATAACAACCGGCTTTCTTCCCTCTTCATCTAAAAATACATATTTCAAATGATCTGGAAGTAGCTTTAGTTCCATCTTTGCTTCTTTCACTTCTTTTTCTGGCTTCAAGTCTTCCACTTTGTCCTCATTGATCGATATGTTGCTACCTTTCTCCAGATCTTTTAGAAACAACTCAATCTCTTTTTCTTCCTCTTGTGTAAGTGCATTGAAAGAATCAACAAGAGATCTCTCAAGAGAGTTAGAAAGGTGCATTTGACTTGCCACCTCTTCCGCAATTTCTTCAGTTATATCCATGCGGAAGCAGTCATTCTTTTCTTTGGGTTGTTTCATGGCATCGAAAAGATTAAAACAAACCTCCTCATCTTGGACTCTTAGCTTCATTATGCCATCATCGATATCGATCATCATCCGGGCTGTTTTCATGAATGGTCTTCCAAGAATAATAGGTGACTCTTTGTCTTCCTCCATATCAATCACCACAAAGTCCACCGGGAACAAAAACTTGTCGACTTTTACTAGCATGTCTTGTGCAACTCCATAAGGACTGGTGGTGGATTTGTCCGCTAGTTGTAGCGTCATTCTTGTTGTCTTCATCTCAATATTTCCCAGCCGCTTTACTATCGATAAGGGAATTAAATTGATGCTTGATCCTAAATCGATCAATCCCTTACCAATATTTTGATTCCCGATTGTTACCGGCAATGTGACTCTTCCAGGATCTCTCGCCTTTTGGGGTAGGCGTGATATTATGGCACTACATTGTGCATCAAGTATAACAACCTCTTCTTCTTCCGGCCTTTTCTTCTTTGTCAAGATGTCTTTCATGAATTTGGCATATTTCGGCATTTGAGCAATAGCTTCAGAGAATGGAATATTGATTTGTAGCTGCTTAAAAATTTCCATAAACCTAGCATATTGTCTTGCATTGTCTTTCTTTGATGGAGCATGAGGGTAAGGCAAATGTTGACTTGGAATTGGGTTGCTCGCCATCTTTTCTTTAGCACTCCTTCTTTTCAATTTCTCCTTTTTAACTTCTCTATTCATGTTTTCTTCCTCAGCCCCATGGTTGATGATTTCATATTCTTCATCTTCCCCATCATGTTTTTCTTCTTCCTTTTCTAAATCATCCTGACCCTCATTAGTTACCGTTCCATCCTTACCTCCTTTTTGTCCAGACCTCGTCACCACCGCTTTGCAATGTTCCTTTGGATTCTCTTGAGTATTGGCCGAGAATGTTGCATTTGATTGATTAGTTGCAATCTGCTTAGCGAGTTGGCCTACTTGAGTTTCCAAACTTTTTATAGCTGCATCTTGATTTTTCTGATTTGTCATGGACATTTGTATGAATTGATTCATGGTTTCCTCTAACTTCGACTGTCCTCCTTGTTGTGATGGTGGTTGAGTGTAAGGTTGGAAGGCTTGTTGTTGATACCCTTGATTTTGAGGTCTTTGTTGGTATCCTTGGTTGTTCCTTGGAGGGTAACCTTGTTGATATGGATGATTTTGATACTGATTCTGTCTTTGCCCTTGATTATTGTTCATGTAATTTACTTCTTCTTCCACGACTGGTGGACAAAACCCTGTTTGATGATCTCCCTTGCATAATTCACACTTGGCAACCTGATAATGATTTGAAACTCCATTCAGCTCTTTGAGTTGTTGTGGAAGTTTGGACATTTGTTGTGTCAACAGCTCCACTTGTGAGGTTAGCAACTTATTTTGAGCAAGTAGAGCATCACTATTGTTTAATTCCAATACGCCGGGTTTCTTCTCTCTCACCGTTCGGTCATGATTGCCTTGACGATCATTTAGAGCCATTCGCTCTATTATCTGAGTAGCTTCTTCAGGTGTTTTGGACATGAGTGACCCACCAGCTGTGGCGTCCAAGAGAGTCTTGTTTGTAGCTGTGAGACCATTACGGAACATATGGATTTGATCAACATCTGTAAAACCGTGTCCTTTGCACTTTCTCAACATAGCTTTATACCTTTCCCATGCTTCATTCAAAGATTCATTACTTCCTTGAGAAAATACTGCTATTGCTGTTTTTGCTTCGAAGAAACGGTTTTGAGAGTAAAACCTTTCCAGAAATTTTTCTTCCAAAGTGTTCCAATTAGTCATCACTGCTTCGGGTTGATCCAGATACCAATCTTTGGCTTTAGATAGTAAAGAGTGTGGGAACAACCTCTTAAATAATGTTTCTTCATCAGCTTGAGCGACACCAGTTGTACATGCTAACTCATAGAATCTAGTCAGATGTGTATAGGGGTCTTCATGGTCCAATCCGGCGAAAGGACTTGCACATATCAACTGGATTATACCGGTCTTCAATTCTGATGTTCGCCCGTTGGCGGCAGTTCTAGCGAACTGCGGATTCAGTCGTGGACTGTTTGCACATGGTCCAGGAGCAGCCATTATAACAACAATTGGTTGCTCGGTAACTTCGATTTCTTCTTCCTCAAACAATTCGTGAAAGAAGAATCCTTCTTGCGACTCGTCAATTGTTTCAAGCTGTTGTTGTTGTGACGACGTCGTGGTTGCGTTGTCTCTTGCCTTTGCTAAGTTTGCTCTTCTTCGTGCTTTGCTATTTAACCTCCTAGCGGTCCTTTCGATCTCGGGATCAAAAAGAAGTTGGTCACTAGGAACTTTGCTGCGCATACACGAAATTCTGCAAAAACTAACAAACAGGTGAAACAACCAAATCGATAAAACAGTAACAAAAACTCAAAATAAAAACTATTGCAATGCGTGCAATATTGACACCAATCCCCGGCAACGGCGCCAATTTGTTGAAAGTATTTTGCGGTAAATATTTTCGGTAATATATCGTATCCACAGGGATTGGTTAATATTACTGCCGTTCTATAGTTGTTTATTTTGAGTTAGGAAAATTTAGTTTGTTTGTTTGATGATTCTAATTATACCAAGAATAAGCAATAAATTAAAAGCAAATAATAAACTATTGTTTAACGATTAGAGAAACATGTTGAATCTTTAGGGTTCATCAATCTATTCTATACAATTATTACTTAATTCCCAATTGAACAATCTTTCGAATCATTATCTTCACTTATCCTCAAATAAGATTCCATCTCTGCAAATCAAATTAGATAACTTTTACCGGTATGAGATTCGATCTCTCCAAATATCAATAACGATAACAGTAATTAAGAACGATAATTATGAAAACCCAATCCCAATTCCATCTCTGCGAATTGGTATTGAATCAATATAGAATCCTAGGGCAAAAGTTAAATCCTTTCTTTCGATCAAAGACTTAACGATAATTAAAGAATAAAAACAAGATTTCTTATTGATAATGAATTCAAGCAATTGTTCACAGGAATTAATTAATGGTATTGTATATTCATAGATTAACTACTACCTTAGATTCAACAAAAGGGGTTTAGCTCTCCATAGACATGAAGAACAAACAAGATTTCATGGAAGGATTCATCTTCATCAAGGGAATGTCTTCAATTGATGTTGAATTCTCCGTCGGAAGTTGTTTGCTGCTCTGAATTAGGATTGCTCTTCAAATTTCGCTCACAACAGAATAATCTTCACTTGGAAGCTAGGGCTTCTATTTATAAGTTTTGGGCTTTTAACGCCGAGGCCGCGGCGCGGCATCGGACTGGCGCGGCGCGATCAAAAACAGAGACTTTGGCGCGGCGCCTCACTGAACCTCCGCGGCGCGCCCTTTGCAAAACTCCACTCTTTCTCTTGCCCTCAGCTCTTCCAGCTTCCTTTCCTCCTCATGTTCTTCTCAAGCTTCAATTTAGCTCTAAACCTGCAACAATAGTACCCACAAGTGATTCGATTTGCTTTACACACGAACTAAACCTTTTCAGTTCAATTCTTACTAAAAACCTATGGATCTATCAAAATTTTGCATTTATTTAGAGAATAAATCACTTATATTAACACATGAAATTACCATTAATTCACTCCTAACAAATGACGCGGAGTAGTCGTGTACCTATAGCTCGAGTCGGTGTGTGTCGATGCTCTGATACGTAGCACTCGGGGAACGTTGGATTACTTGTTTATGTTTTGGTTTCTTGTGTTTATACTTGTTAAACCTTGTCCTTAGATTATGCTGAGACTTTTTAGATGTATCGTGCCGTGTTTGGCCGTGATATTATGAGTTGTATTGTTGTTGACATATGATTTTCCGCTGCGATGCAAGTACTTGATTGGCTGACAATGATTAATGATTTCGATATTGTTCTCCTGCATGTGTGTTATGTATCTAAGTGATTGAGCATGATATATGTATGTGATTTTGTTGTTTAAAAATGTGACGCTCCGAATCGTTATGTTCTATTTGCTTGAAATTTTGTACTCTGATATTCCTCTTTATTGCGGGGTAGATTTGGGGTGTTACATGTGGGATGTTCAGTGTTCTTCTTGAAGCCTTTAGGTAAGAGAAGTGTTGTTCTTGGAGGAAGCTAATGAAACAACTCCAAGTTGTGTTCCTGACTGAGTTACAAGCTAACAAACGGTGGAGTTTTGATTGATACTTAGCTAGGTATTGTTCCTATCATCTAGTGATAAGTATGGTCATGGAAGTGTATCTTCCTGCTGGTGTTTTTCTGTGTGATCAGAGTTGTTATGGAGTGGGATCTTCATGAGGAGACTGAGTTGTCGATGCAGTGGCCGAGGTGAAGACTGCTAGACATTACTGCGGTAATTAGGAGTGAGAGGAGTTTATCATATCTAGAGAGGATCTAGGTAGAAAGGTTATTGGGTAGGGATTAAGTGAAGAGTTATAAACGGGGTAGTTTAGCTCTGGATTAATACTGCTGATAGTGGACTTCCTTGTTGGCTTGGTAGCCCCGAGAGTAGGTGTGTTTGTCACCGAACTGGGTAAACAATTATGTGTGTTTCTTATTGCTTTTCAGTACCTGTTTTGAATGTTATACACCTTGCCATGTTTTCTGTCAGATCAGATGTCTTGACATCCTATTGGACATTTGAGTTTTGTCATACCATAATTTCAGAGGTTGGCTGAGAGATCGTCGCCGAGATGATATAATAGTTCTCTCTACTTTGAGTTAGAAATGACTTAGGGTGTGAACGATGCTAGATGATACTGACGAGTATTGTAGGTTGAGTATAACTGATTGATAAATTTAAGTTTGTGAGAAGTAGATTATATGCATGCTTGATAAGTTTGTGGGTTAGGAATGAATTCTTTTTGTGTTGATATTTACTTTTTCATTTTTATGCTTTAACTATTTAATCCAAACTCATAACTTTAGAAACTGTTGAATGGTTGTTCAATGCACTGATCCCTGTGGAGACGATAAATTTTCCGGATAAATATTTCCAACACTTTTGTTGCTGGCTGCTTTACCGCTTCAACAGTAGGAAAGATGAAAGCAAGAAGAACACAATGAAATTGGTTATAAACTGTTATTCTTTACTTTCTCTTTGAAACAATATTTCAAGTGTTACAGAATAACAAATAACCTCTGTCACCCTAATTAGGATTTACAGTGTGCAATGATGAGAGACTAGTATGATATTTATAATAAAACTAACACACTAAACTAATAGGTTTTTTCCACACATACTCATTACACAAGCTAACTTAGGAAACAAGTTAATTTTAACAATTGGGCTTAACAAACATGTCAAATTCGACATGCTAACAATCATAACATTTCGACTACTACATACTTGAGTATAATTCGACTGCAACATTGCAGGCCTTCGACTACAACATGTGAACTGACTTCGACGACATGCTAAGATCTTGTCAAATTGTCGAACTAAAAAACTACTCTACGAGTCTACGACCATATTAGAATTTGATTCAATATCTCACTCACTCCTTAGCATGGAGAGAAACATTATAGCTAAGAGACAAAATATATTTGAACAATACAACTATTAACACAAAGCTTACATCACATGCTAGAGTAATCATCTAGTACATTCATATATGAATATTGAGTCCAATTATAGGTTATTGTAGAAGATTCCTAAAACTTTAAAGATCAATTGACATAGAGGTAACCAGAAGTCAGATTCCATCAAAATGCTCAAAAGGCGAATACAATCATCAGAACTACACTCCCAAATGCCAAGACACAGATATTCGCAACCTCAGAAATGTGCTGATGGAGAATGGGTTCTACTCCTACCCCCTCAACGTTCTAGTAACGGTTATCCAACTTGTTAATTTCTATTCAATAGAGATATTTTAAGAAAAAAGGGGGGAAATCTCGTCCGCATAACCTATTTGTGTGTCATTTCGTTACTTGCATCTTAGTGTATGCTTGGATTAATGGGGAGGTTGGTAAAATTATGGTTTTGTTGAAAGTGTTAGGTATAGCTTTTACCAAAATGTTGTGATTCGGCCAATTCAATCCAATCATGCGCTAAATGTGTTTGTTTGGTATCTCTACGAGTTGGTATTTGTCCAACCTGCCATAATACTCTTCTGTTTCACAATATTTTACACATTTTATTCAATAAATTTGTTATACAACTTTTTTTTTTTAATTTCTTATGTATTGATCACTTTTAATATAAATAATAATAATAATTTACTATTAATTAATACGAATAAATTGATGAAATCACTACTATATTACTTTATTTTTTAAACTGGTGTGAAATTGTGACAAATATTATAGAAAAGAAAAAGTAGCCAAGATACTTTTAGATTCATTTGCTAAATCGATCGCGGAGGTCCCATGAATATCTGTCGGAAAACTGTCTCCATATCTTGCTTGACAGTGGGAAATGTGTTTCACGCTTCACTCCTCTACAGTATCTGTGTTTATGAACAAAGTCAAATGATTTTGCCATACTCTATTTCCTTCTCTATCTCTTTGATAAAATATTCATTCAACTGTTTCGTCACGTTAGTACTAGTAAGTTTTAATCAAAGCTATGAAAGTCAACAAACCACAACCTTTTTTAAGAGAGAACTCACTATTACACTAAGGTTATCATGTAGAGGGGTTTCTGTGCAGTGCAAAATTGGCATTGTGTGTGAAGGGACAAACAGACAAAAAGGAGTAGAAAAACACAACATGATAAGGTCAATTTTCCACTTCCCCAACATAGATAGAGTTGTTAGCTTCTCCCATTATTACTTTTTGCTATACCACTCCGAACAAATATCAAACATTTTTCCCGTTTCAAATTTCATTTCACGGTCCAAATTTATCAACACATATACTAATAACAATATATCGATTTAGACTTATCAGTATTAACGGCTGAATAAAACTTAACTTGATAAATATCTTTTATATTTTATATTATAGAAGTTATTTATAAATTTTAAAAGTTATCATTTCTTCAAAGAAGTGATCAGTTGTGCTTCTTCGATCTTTCTTATCTTCACACCAATCAATATTTGAATAGTAAGTAATCGTAATTTCTCTTTTAGAATATCGTGAAAATATAATTCCACAATTTATTGATCCATTTAAGTATCTCAGAATTCTTCTTGCGGCCTTCATGTGTGACACCCTTCGTTCACTCATGTATCTGCTCACCAATCCAACTGAGAAACTTATATTAGGTCGATTGTTTCACACATATCTCAGAGATCCGACAATTTATTTGAATAAAGTTACATTGACTTTGTTCTCTTCTCCATGCTTCTCCTGTTTCAAATTTGGTTCGATGGACGAATATGCAGGATTATAATTATTCATCTTGAGTCTCTTAAGTATTTCTTTGACATACTTCCTTTGATGCAACATCATACCTTGCTTGGTAATTTAAAATTCCATGCCTAAGAAATACGAGAAGTTTCCCATATCCGACATTTCAAATTCCCTCATCATCAACTCTTTGAACTTCGACAAGTTCTCTATGTTATTTTCATTTACCATTAAGTCATAAACATATAAGCATATTATTGTTATATTTTGTGCCACAACCTGAACATAGACACCATACTCAGACTTGCATTTGACGAATCCCAGTTCAATTAAGTATGATTCGATCTTCTTGTTCCATGCCCTAGGTGTTTGCTTAAGGTCATAATTGTGCAACTTGTATATTTTCCTTGCTTCTTCCTAATTCACAAACACGATAGGTTGTGTGATATAGATCTTAAAGAACTAAAGTTTGTCCAACAAGACTTCAAGACTATGAAGTGACTGGTAATGATGAAGTAACACCATGTGGAGATTTAATTCATTTTTCTTTACTTGCAGGTGCTGAACCAGTCAACCATAGAGAAGTTTTAAAGAATAAATAGTTGAATTCAATTGTGGTTGAAGAGTTACAAGCAATCGAAAGAAACAACATATGGGAGTTTGTTGAATTGTCAACACACAAGTTAGTTACTTGGTTAGAAAGTTAAGTAGCCAAAGATAGATAGTTAGGATTATAGTTTGTCATGTTAGTTACTTAGTATACAAGTCACTTAGTTGTATATAAATACACATTGTAATTCAATCACCTTTAATAATAGCAATTCTTATTCTTCATTCTCTTTTCATTAAAAGTGTCTCACGTCCTAACAGTGATAAATCATATTCCTATTTTTCTAAACTCAATTTTAAAAAATAATATTTTTTAATTCATTAATGGATGAATCAAAATAGTTTTTGGCTAGAAGATTCTAGAGACACAGTGCTACACCTTCATCATTCAAATCGTCGAAATAAGGTCTGGGAAAAGATATATCATGCTCGTATTGTACCATGATTTTGGGATTCTTTATCTTCTCTTTCTCAAATTGGAACTTAAGAAGGTTTAGGAAACGTAAAGTATTTAAGGTTTTTGTAGGATTTTCAGTAGAATATACTAATGAGGAAATTAGTTAATTCGGGGTTTTTCTTCAATTTTCTCTAAAGTCTCGTCGAAATCTCTTCAAATATTGCAAGGTTTATGATCATGTAGCATGCATGAGGGTTGTTGGCACTGATCACCGGCATGGTTCCCTTCCACGGTTAGTGTCAAAGCCATTCACACACTCAAATAAATAATCTCATACCTAACTGACTACCTAGAAGAAATCATTTATCATGTCAGAAGTATATTCCACCAACTAAGTCCCTTGTTAGTTGGAGATTGCTTCAAAATGTAATTGCAAGTTATGATAATTTGACCATAAAAAACATTATGTTGGTTTCTCAATGTTCATTATGTAAAAATCATATAGAAGATGCAAATCATCCCTTTCATTAATCCTCATTCACTTTGCAACTTTG
Source organism: Vicia villosa (assembly GCF_029867415.1). Taxonomy (NCBI): domain Eukaryota; kingdom Viridiplantae; phylum Streptophyta; class Magnoliopsida; order Fabales; family Fabaceae; genus Vicia; species Vicia villosa. Next base: position 143,992,088 of record NC_081181.1, on the reverse strand, counting down.
AAATTGAAAGGAAAGAATGATCTCCATGAGATGGGACAAGACATGCATAAACAATATTTTAAAATCATGGATAAAGGTTAGAGTAAGCAGGTTAAGCATCTTTTTCTAGCACGACTATTCTAATTATTTTTTTGATAATGACAAGGTTCAATTCCAATCAACACTTTGATATGTGGGAACAAAAAACAGTGGCAACCAAAATAAATAGCCTTTAGCAATAATAATCAATAAATAAAAAAATATAACAGAATAAGGCGAGAAAAGGCGAAAGATTTGTTTACCCAATTCGATCAAAAGTTTTACGTCTGGGGGAGAGAGCAACTCTCCAATTTACTATACTCATAAATTTGTTTCAGAAGATTACATATGAATTACAAAAAAAAATAGATTTTTCCTTTAGAGTTCCCAAGAACAAACTCTGAAGACTCCCTAAAACAAACCCCTATTTTCTATCCAATTTTGGAACAAAATATGTTTTACTCCCTGTGTTTTGATGATAACAAAGTACTTAAGGAACAATAGGGAATACCAACATTTGTTTAAGAGTGCATGATCATTAAACTAGTATTTAACTAGGTTCTGATCCAGTTAATTGGCTTATAAAGAAGAAGCATATAAATCAAATTCTAATGGATTAGAATCTGATTTACAAATAAAACATCAGCACCATATTGTCTCAGTATATGATAAGTTGGGAACATAGTACAATGCCTTTTAGTTTGTATTCTGTGTAAAAGCAGTTTCATCTTGCCCACTGCCAGAATTATGGAGAAAGCCAACTAGAGGTTTTAGCGCAAGGCTTAAGGTTGTATGACACGATTTCTTTAGTCTACTTCAGCATGTTGATGGATGCCTTATTTGAGAAAGACACAATGGATAAAGATATTATTTAGAATATGAATATCCTTATCGTACCTACCCTAACATCTCTCTTTTTGAATCCGCTTATTCAACAAAGATATTTGTCCAAGCATGCTTTAAACGTCTCTTTTTCTTCCTTTATAGAAGGAATTGAAGATTCAAAAGAAGCAATAAGAATACATATAACAAAATAAAACATGAGTTGTTTCGCTCTCTAAGCTATTGTACATAGTTGTTGTATTGCACATAGACTTGAGATTTTCTTACACTTGTATATCTTAGAAATCTCAAGTAACAAGGTATTTTCTTGTGTTGTATTCTTTGTGCATGTAACTGTATATCAGGTACAACATATTATAACCCTAAATTTTTTGTTTAGAGTTTGTAAAAGACTTAAATAGTGTGTTTGAGCAAGGAAAACTCATGCTGAGTGGTTAAACAAGAAAGTATCTTTTTGGTTGATTGATCAAGGAAGTCCTGAACGGGTGTGTTTAGGCAAGAAATTCTCTTTTAGGTTGATTGAGCAAGGAAGTCCTGAACGGGTGTGTTTAGGCAATGAAGTCTCTTTCAGGTGTGATTGAGCAAGAAGTGTTGGAATGGTGTGTCTAAGCAAGTTGTAATCGGGTTCTAATTATAGTGAAAAGCTCTTGTGTAACAAGGAGACTGGACTACTCTCGTTATAGAGGAACCAAGATAATATTTGTGTGTGATTTACTTATTGCTTATGCACTTTAAATTATTCCGTTGTTGCTTAATCTAGCTTAGAATCTAAACTTTAGATTCAAAAGTTATTGTTATAAAAAAGAAAAAGTTATCAGATACTCAATTCAACCCCTTCCCCCTTGTGTATTGTTCTCATATTTAGTTGGCATCAAAGCACAATTTGTTGTTAACACTTAATAGTTGTACAGAAAAAGATCATGAAGTGAAAAGTATACTAGATGAAAGATACTGGTGATAGTCAAGTTATTGGTACTAGTATTCCACATGATTATAGTGCTCCTAAAAAGAGTCATTATTCTGGTAAACCACCTGCATTCAGTGGTGATTCTATTCACTTTGAATGATAAAAGAACAAAATATACACATACATTATTGGGCTTGATGATGAGCTCTGGGACATCCTTGAGGATGGTATTGATATTCAAGTGAATGGTGTGGGAATGGTTGCTGATATTCGAGGAGTGAGGTTTGAAACCTTTTGGGAAAGGTGTCTCCTATATCTCGTCTGAGAGTGGTTGGGGAACAAATTCATTTCATCCGGTGGATTAGAATCATGTTGGATCTATCTTATGCATTGAACATTATCTTCAAAAGTTCGGTTATGGCGGCGTTATTTTTCCACGGCGGCACGCAACTCCGCCAAGGTGTCGGTATCACCGCTAATGCTGACACCCTCCGACGTAGGAGATGGAGCTCTGCTATTGACCATAGCCAAAGGTGGTTAAATGTAGGTGTGAAGGGTAATAGCAAGAAGGGTGATGGTGGTGATAGGGAGTATGGCCCATGTTAGTTTTACAAGGGCACCAAGGTGAGCGTCACTGTAATGGTAAAAAAGTAGAGGTGTACATGTTCTCCCTAGCACCAAGGTGAGCGTCACTGTAATGGTAAAAAAGTAGAGGTGTACATGTTCTCCCTGCCAAGTGTACATGTTCATGCAAGCGTTTTATTATGTTTTGCTAATAAATTTGGGGGGGGTTGTTTCATTAATTGCTTACAAAATAAGTCAATAAATCATTATGTATTTTTGGCACTTATCAATTCTCTACAACTTATCTTATTTTGTTCTCAATAAAATTCATACACAGTTCAAGCACTCCACCGTAAGACCGAGGATGAAGAATAGCAAAACCTTCAAGTAGTTCTCCATCAAATCAAAGTTCACTCATTATGTGAATGAAAAAGTTTAATCTCAAATCAATAGAAAATTATTATTAGAGGAATAAAACTCACTTACAATAATTTGTATGACTTTTTATTCACAATTACATCTTTTCACTTTATTTAAATAATATTATTTTCTATTAATCGTTTTACTTAACTAATTGTTGTTCCAGTAGTTAAATATTTATTTTAGATAATGTAAATGAAATCCTAAAGTTGTTTCATAATAGTCTAGTTAATATAATAATTTTGAAAAAATTTATTTTCTAGATCTCATTAGACCTTAATTATCCATGATCTATTTTAAAATATGCATGTTATGATCTTTGATTATTAGCTGTTTTTTCTTCTCCTTTCTAACATTCATAGTGTGAAAGCAAAATTGAGAGGGATTAAAAAACTAGAGCTATACAATAAAAGACAAAATAGGAATCACATCAGGCAAAGGGAACACAATTAAGTTCCTTTCACCTTTTTATCTTCTAAATATGTGGCAAGGGACATATATGTCACCCTCTCCCATTGCTGCTTTGTCTATTTTGTATCTACCAACCCACATAAGCAAAGGAAACTAGACCAACGTTTCAAACCAAACCAACATCTAAGTGCTCATTAATTAATAATGAGAAAATAATTTGTAGTATATGAATCCTGCCACTTTTTTCCATTTCCAACTGTTGAAAAGCAAAAGCTTTAGTTTTTCCTAATCTCAATCTCAACCATCATACATATTGCTTTACATTTTTTCACTATCCCAAACATCACAACAAAATGATGTGTTAAAGCAAGCTTTAGTTTTAACCTTTTGTTCTTTTTCTCTTATTCATAAAAAACATTCCACTAATTACTTACTGTACTTTCTTTACTGATCAGCAACAAGCTCTTAGTTGGTCCCACTAATAGTAGTTTAACACCTCAATGTGAATTCATGGGAAGAAAAGAACCTCTAAAAAAATTTAAAAACTCATGAAACACTTTTGGAGATTTTCCTTTTGTGGAGGTTGGACCCTCTTGATGACACAATCATCTGAATAAAAAAAGAAGGTAAAGTGTTCAATCTGACTCAGGATGACATGGAAAAATCTTTAGGGTAATGGCACAAACAAGGAATCCCATATTCCATAATTATTTGTTCTCCTTACAAGAACTTTGTGAGCAAATTAACTTGCTTTGTACAACTTGTATCATAGTCATAATTTATAAAAATTTAAATGTAAGCAAAATAATAGATAATAGTACTAATGGTTTTCCATACATACATTTTCACTTGACCCTTAAAGTCGTTTCAAGTAAAGTACTAATCAGTTTTTAAGATGATTTGTTTTGCCATCCAAAAAAGGGTAGCGGCGCAGTTTGTTGTTCGATTTCTATATAATCTTTATTATATATATCAGCTTTCTTTTTATTGAATCAATTGTTTGTTTGTTTGTTCAACTCAGGTTCTGATTAAATAGTCCATACCTCTTGGAAAGAGAGAAAGAAAACAGTTATTAAACTTGAACTTTTAGGTGTGAACATGAATAGGTTTGAACTTTGAAAGTGGTGGGCCATTTTACTTTGGAATTTTGGGTCCTCTTGGGACAAGCAATCTCAACTCTGAAAATACTTTCGGTGTCTCTGTGTATAATTTTGGACTATGTGTTCCCTTCCCAAATCCTACTATATATACCACACAATCACTCTCCACATTCTTTCCCTCTACTCTCTCTTCCATCACTCACTATCATCAAACACACTTCAACAACCTTTTGGCTTTTAATTGTAAAACCTTTACTTTTCAAGTTTCAATTTTGCAGCTGAATTAGTTAAAGGGTTATATTGCTTAGCCTGGTTCATAATTTACTTTGGGGGGTGAAATTGGTTCATAATAAGAGCACTTGAATTTGTTTTAAAACAATGATTCTGGCACATAATGGATGCACACTGTTGAAATGTCATTTATCTCTTGATAAAAACTATATTGTATACAAAAGTTTCTATTTTTGGATTTTTCAGATTTTTGATAGGTATAGTGCTCTTGGTACTTAGTACATTGTTTGTCCTAAACAATCTCAGTTTCACTTCTGTTTTTTTTTTTTCTTTATTAGTAGTAAGGAACATAGAAATATAGAATGGGAGGGGCTTCATTGCCGCCGGGTTTTCGTTTCCATCCAACCGATGAAGAACTGATAGGATATTACCTGAAAAGAAAAGTTGAGGGACTTGAAATTGAGCTTGAAGTTATACCTGTTGTTGATTTCTACAAATTTGATCCATGGGAGTTACCTGGTAGGTTATCTTCAATTTCACATGTTGATCATTTGCATGATTGCATAACGTGTGTACTTAGTGTACTACTTTAAAACTAAAACTAAAACTTTCATGTTAAGTGTGAACTGAGACTTTATGAGAAAGACAGAAAGTAGAAAACAGTTCTTGTTTTATTTTTTTTATTACTTTTCCTTTGATTGGTTAATCTTTGAAAACTTTAAGGCTGTAAAAGCCGGTTTAATAGGATTTTTTTAGTCAAAAGTTGGAAATGCTGAAAGAAATTGCTAAAGAAATTTATGAGAAGTTTAATTTGTGGTGTGTGTGGAAATCATGCAGAAAAATCTTTCCTACCAAAAAGAGATATGGAATGGTTTTTCTTCTGTCCACGAGATCGCAAGTATCCAAATGGATCAAGAACAAATAGAGCCACCAAAGCTGGTTACTGGAAAGCCACAGGAAAAGACAGGAAAGTTGTGTGTGAGGCTAGTCCATTCGTTTGCACCGAGACTGTCACGGGTTACCGCAAGACCCTGGTTTTCTACTGTGGAAGAGCGCCTTTAGGCGATCGAACCAATTGGGTCATGCACGAATACCGTCTCAACGATGATCCTAGCCAAGGCTCAGAGGTAAAACTCTCTTTTTAGTGTATGTTTGGTTTAACGACATAAACCACCTGAATCTTGACTTTGTCAAACATTGTTGGTAAAAAATGTTATACTAAATTTGTCATTATACATTCAAAGTACAAACATGTTACTTCACCTTAAAACTCGATTTTAATCAAATCAATTATTATCGGTCATTTTGTAGGGTGCTTTTGCTTTGTGCCGAGTTATTAAAAAGAACGAGAAGGCGAATGATTCCCTAGGGCATGGAGGAAAGAGGGTTAAAGCTAATGACAGGAGCAATTCCATTTCCACCGATGGGATGGAGGTTTCTTGTCAGGCAAGTCAAATGTGCAGTGGAAGTGAGAGTCATTATTCAAGTCCTATTAATTTCCCAAACAATGTGCCTAATATGGCTGGATTCGAGCAAGCTTCCTCTGATACCAATCCTTCAACCTTCTGGCTCTCCCCTGACATGATTCTCGATTCTTCAAAGGTACTATTATAAAAGACGGAAAAGTAAACTTGATAATTAAGACTTAATAGGTAGATATTAGTTAAAGATGTTCCTTCTTACCTTTTTCCTCTTCCGATTTTTAGGAGTACTCTCAAGTGCAGGTACAAGATCTCAATGGATGTTTCCCACAACAACATGACTTATTGAGTTCAATGACACCTTGGCAATCATTTGAACATACTGAAATCTCACCATGTTCATCCCACTCAAATTTTAACGCGGACATTGAATTTTCCGATGCACTTAGTCGAATCGGTTGCATTTCACCCTACACGGGACAAGGAAACTTCATGGACTTGCCTTATGAATGCTATGATCAAATTCCTTCATTTAGAGATCCAAACCAGTTCTGAAAAGAAAAAAGGAATAAGAATAACATTATCCTTCTTTTCTTGCATTACAAGTTACAAGATGTTTAATTTGGTATGAAGGTCTAATTCGCAATCAAATGAGAGTTTATGTGAGGGATTATAACTCTAGAAAGGATCTCTGAGACAACGCCTTTTTATGTCCGTCTTTGAGTGATAAGCTATGATTAATGAATCCAATCCCTTCAAATGCACCAGACAAATACTATTGAGTTCTCAAACTTCTCTTCACTTAGTCGATTTGTATTGTATTATTATATTGTGTAGGTTTCCCGGGTGACATCACTTTTTTAGATTTCATCCGAATTTGGTTTAAATCGGTTTATTGTATTATTATATGTGTGGATTATGCTTGTGGACAAAGCAAGACTCATGTTTCTACTTTTAGTTACGGTAGCCGCAATTTATCTTTTATCAGTGATTTGTTCTCTTCAATTTAAACTAAAGCTAAAGATGAATTTCACTTTAAAAGTTGATAAGATATAACAGTTCTAAAGCTCCTTTAAAAGCATCATATATTCATAAAAATTATTCAATAATGTTTCAATAAGATGTGAAATATAATTAAAAATTTGTTTACATTGTAGTGAACAATTACTAAAATGAAATTAGAAAGATCATAAAGATTTTGTTTCTGTTATTTAATAAGTCTATTCAATTCCATGTGAAGGTAAGTTGTTCCGCGAAACATCAACTAGAGGCTCCTCACAAGTCACAACAATCTCATCACCAGCTCTAAACTCTTTAAAGCCAGATAATCTTCCAAGTTCTTCGATTTCCTCGATAACGAAATCCAATTTCGCAACTGTTTCCACAAGCAAAGACGCAAAAGCAGCAAAAGGAAGCGCCTCGGAGAATTCAAGACTAGTAATAGCGATTTTACTCAACTGAGGTCTCAAAGATTTTCTCTCGTTTTCCTTCGATTGCATTAGTGAATCTCTTTTTGTTTTCCATTCAAGCAACGCGGAAGAGTCGGTTTTAACACTCGATAAAGAGAATCCAGAGGCTTTTCCGTGTTGACCGACTTGTGCAGCAGCTATTTTGAGCATGTTGTTTGCATGGTTGTGTTTGTGCTTTGAGCCTAAGAAGAGACGAGGTTGAGACTTTATCGCATTGTTTAGATCCTGCAGAGCTTCATGAAGATGATCCGACAGTATTTCGGGCGAGCAATGGCGACGGTTTCTTATGCTGTTGGAAAGTTCTATCAATACTTTCGATACTTCTGCTGCAACCCTTATGCATGGATCCTTAAACATGGCTCTTACTGATCTTGGTGTCTAAAATTTAAAAATTCAAATTAATAATGAATTTAAACAATAGTTTTAATGGGATTAGAATGAGTAAATCAGCATTTTTGTCTCCGAAATTGCAACGGCCGAAATCTTGAGTTACCTGAATTTCTGATCTCAAACAGCCATGTAGAGCGACCACGGTGTAACTGAATTGGCGAAGAACAGCTCCAACTTTTACATACTGTTGACATGGAAATTTGTGACAGTACCTAGAATGCCTTGGTTCCCAACTTGCATGCAATGCCTTGATCAATTCGAAACAGAAACAATAAGTCCTTTTTCGATTCTACGTAAAATTTCAAAGGAATATATTAAAATGAGTTTAGATATGACATATGGAGACTAACCAGCATTTCATCAATGGATTTTGAATCCAAAACACTCTTATAACCTTTGTAGATGGGATCCTCAGATGATTTGCTATCTTCAGGGCTATCGGTTTCGCCATAAAAGTATACATTGACACAAGCTGCAAGATTTTACCTTTACTATGTGTTGATTTAGATTTACAAGGTAAAATTCACAAGGTATGATATTATGATAATTTGCTTTTCATGTGGAAAAAACAAAACATGGATTATAAAATAGTAAGACTTTCCTTGTAAAAGCCTATGAAGCACTGATACACATATGAACATCATATAGGACACTGATTACAAAACATGTAGGCATCGATGAAATGAAGTAATCAAATGGAATCCATATGTGTCGGTGTGTATTGGTGTCTCACAGAGATACATATCAGATACCAGACACACGTTCAATCTGAAGTGTCGGTGCTATGTAAAATAAAAGCGAATAGAATTTTTGTGATACCGTTACTAAATGTCTGACATCTGATACATGGCTCACACATGACATCAGACACATGACACCAGATACGCCTTCAAGCTGAAGCGTCAGTGCTACATAAGTAAAAGCAAATTGAATTTTTTTAACATGATTACTAAATGTAACTAACAGTTTGCATACCCTCGATAGATTTAGCAAGGCCTTCAAGCTTGAAAGCAGTAGAATTATGGAGATCTTCTCCTGACCAATTTGGAAACATCAACAGGCTCATTATAAGGCAAATGGCACAACCTACGGCAATGGTGAATAAGCGATCGTGTGCTATCTTCAAGACGTTTTCCACACGATAGCTTGACAAAGCAATCAAATTAAAAGTCATGAGAAATATAACTAGACCATAGTCATAGTTCTTCTTTATATAAGGAATGAATCTCATATAAGTAGCTAAAGCTCCTGCAATAACAAAGTCGCATGCATGAAACCACATATTAAGAATAATATTTCGTCATCACAAACTTGTTTTTTTGTGACTGTTATAAAAGGTCCTTGTTAAGGTCTAAATCTATGTAATGTACCTATAAAAAAAATTGAAGCACCAATGATAACAGCTTGAGAGACTCTATCAGATGATGCATTTCCTATATATCCAACCATGAATGCCAACAATCCAGCTATCAGTGTCCCCAATCCTCTGTTAAGACCTTTGCATAAAGTTGCCCCTGCCATCAAAATATGAATAAAAGTTTCAAAAATAAAGGTCTTCAAGTTCAAACACATGCATGCAGTGAACACACATGTATTAGCCGAACCGTCTTTAAGGGCGTGCAAGACAGGTTACTGCAAAGGATCTAAAATTTGACTCAGTTTACTGTGGCTAGAAAGAGCCTCAAAATATATGTCACGGTTAAGCCATGACAAAATAGATTTTTACACACGGCCTTCCAAATGTTGGTTTGCCCGATAACAGAAGTCTGATAGAAGGTTGGCCCGATGACATAGCAGGTGTTACAATAAAAAAACTAACTACATATAAAATAAAACTAAAATTTATATGGAAAAAGATTGAACTGAAAATTGAGAGAGAAACTTGCCAGCAGTAAACTCAAGCACAACCACCACAGTCATGACAGCCCAAATTGCACTCTGTCCCATCTCTTTGTAAATAGGCTCCAACAAATACAACAAAGAAGCTAAAGTGAGAGACAAACCAACTTTAAATGCATGAATCACCCTTCTTGGATCTTCATGTCCAACATTCCATATAACCTTCCAACTTAAACTAGGATATCTCTTAAGCCTCTCACCAAAAACATTCACACTTTTGTTCCACTTCACAGTGGTTTTTTCATTCTGATTCTCACCCATTGTCATTTCTTTCCCACTTCCAAAATGAACTATTGGGAACATTTCTAGTTAGAAGTCCCAGTTTTGGTTGAAGAAGCATGTTTGTAATTTATAATAAAGGGTGGGAAGAAGTTGGCAATGTCATTTTTTTACATTCACGTGTAATCCATTAAAGTGATAGTTAAAGTCATAGCTTTATCAAAGTGTTTTTTTTTTTTTTTGTGGTGAATAATTACTTGTAACCTTGATGATTTTTTTGTCATGCTCATGGTTTACTTTTATGAAAATCAATATTTGGAGGGAATATGCTAAACCACTAAAAATTGGCAAAGAATGCTTGAAATTTTCCTCACCATAGCAATTAAGGTGATTACCCGACCAAGCCCACGTACTAAAAAGTACAAAGCATAAATTATCGTTAACATATCTAGGCTGCAAATTTTTAAGGGTTGATATAGTGGTGAAGGCTTGGTTAGGTCTTCAAGAGTGTATTTTTGAGTTCTTTCAAGGTCTCATGTTCAAATCCTGCTAGATGCAAACAATTTATGTGTTCGACCAAGTCTATAAAGAGCTTTTCCTGACATTAAACGGGTCTCTGCAAGTGGACGGTGGAATTGATTTCTTTGGATTAGTCAGTCAAAATACCAGATTTAAACTAGAATTCGAACTAAGATTTTATATAATGATTCGTCGTTAATTAGAGTTCGAGTTCAATTACTTAATTGCATTCATGCATTGTTGTTAACAGTTTAACATAAATGATCAATAACTCTGTGATGACTTTCTTGAGTTTTGACTTGTTTGCCTTCACGGGCAAAAAAAACTGAAAACATAATTTGGAATCCATATAAAAGAAACAGTCGTGTGAACTGTCTGCTTATTAACTTTACTTTTTTGACTAAATATGTTGTCCTCAAACAGTTGGGAGTTGATTTTGTTTTGTTATATTAGTGAGCAGTTCTCTCGTGCATTTCCAACTTCTCATGACTTCGTGCATCCATTTGAAGCTGAGGTTTCACCATGTGGCAGCGTAAACAAGTTGCCACTTGTATTGTTCAGAGTTGGTTGCAATAATTTCATTAAATTTAGGTACTTTATGCAGCTACTATTGTCCATAGTCATACATCAACAACCCCTAACAACTGGATCTATTCAAGAGGTTTTTATTGGTTGTTTACACTTTGCTGTGGATGGGAATTTCCCAAGAATGGGACCTTATGCAATACTTGTTCAAAGCACTAATAAAATTTGGAAATTTGGGGAGTTTTAATCTTTCCCATGCTTTGTAAGTTAGTTTACTCATAAGTTAGTTTCACTTTTACAATTATAATGGTTGAGTGAAAAAAATTGATATATATTTGTGGCTATTTTGTTAAGAAAGATGAATATTATGTCAAGTCACATTATCACTACACTCACATTATATCCGTTTCTATATCTTTTTGTAAGGATGCAAATATACCCCTCAATCATTATTGAAAAATAGGTGGATTCATTAATGCAGGCATCTAAATTTGGTGCAAAACAGCTTCTACATAGATCTTCAGCCTCAAATAAATAGGTGAAGAAAATGTTGGACATTTAAAAAAATTCAGAAACCAAAGTTGTGGATTTAAAAATGAAGCCAAAATGGTGAAGAATGTATCCGGAAAAAATGGAGAAGGGTGTAAAAATAAGAGAAACAAAACTGTATTAAAGACATTTTTATTTTGGATTATTAAGGTATTGTTTGTTTGACAAACACCATGCCTATCATCCTAAATCTCCTCAGACATGATCCTGCTCAGCCAGATACACCCTTTTGTTACATCATTCAATGCCTGTAGCAAAAAAAATTCAACCACCAGACTAATAATTTAAACCAGATTCCGTAATCTTAGAGATGAGATTTCTTAACTCTTTCAGTAGTAAGCTTCCTAAAATTGTAGTACATTTAATTCCCGACATACTTTCATCAAAATGCAGCAATTCCCAGGCATATATTAATAGCTAGTGAAAGAAGTAAACATTGAGGAAAAAGGAAAGTAAGCCTCAGTTATAAATGAGCGTTTTGACTACAGGTTCCAACCATATGCACAACAATCAAAGTTCGACAAATGAATAGCCATATCTCCATTTCTAAGAGATTACTTATACCCACTGCAACCTTCCCTGGTGTTCCACACACTGCTGAAATTTCCCGTCTGATGACAGGACCTGTTTCTTCACTTTAACTGGCATAGTGTCATGCTTCAGTTTAAACCTTGCTGTTGCTTTATGATGATCTGCAGATAATGCAGGAGTCTCTGATGAAACCTCGTCAAAGAATTTATTTGCTATATCTCCATCTTCGTCTATCTTAAGATGCTTTGCATACCACCCCAGACCCTGATGAAGTAAAACACAAGAACCTAGAAACATTAGTCCCCAGCTAGAAGCAAATTAATTGAATATGTAAATTATCTAACCATAAAGCTCACATAATTGGAACAAGTGAAAAATGTATGCACCAGATTCAGAGGCTCCGGTTCAAAAAGATGTGAATTATATAATCGAGAGAGTTAATGCAGAAAAACATAATAATAGGTAGCAATGGAGACAAAAATATAGCATGCTAAACAGTTAGGCTCAAAGTTTCAATATAAATGCTTTTCTTCACCAATATATATACAATTATGAGAACTTTTTAGAAGAATTAATATTTAAGAACGCTTTATGAAAGTATTTCCAATACAAAAACCCTTAGTCACACTAGTGCTTAACAGGAGTTATAAGGTTGGCACGGTGATTGGATGGAGGAGTTAAGGAGTGGAGTGATAAAGAAATTAAGAGTTCGATCCACACCCCCAACATAATACTAACACATTTTCCGTTTAAAAAAACACTAGTACTTAACAATTTTCAAAAAGTGATGAATACATTTAGTCATATTAGCTTAACTGGCAAGGTAATTTGGTTATTTCTTCCATTTATTTTTTGAAGATTCATTTATAAGCTACTAATTAGAGACATTTACATATGAACACTTGGGCTGAACTGAACCTGGAGAAAATAAGGAATAAAAACCAATACCAGCTCCTAAAAATGATATAAACCAAGTTTCACACCCCTCTATCATCTGCAGATAATTGGGTCTTTATACCTTGACATCAAATTGTTCGATTTTCCTAACATGTACAGACATATTACTTAAGATTGTGAGTGTACAAAAAAAGCTGCCCAGTAATTTGCAAGCATAACCAAACAACGCTCCCATTATACATGCTAGAAAAACTACTCAGAGAAATTATGATTAGCAAACAAGGACAGACATTTTTTGAAACAGGGCATGCTAGAAAGCAAATCATCTTAAATTTCATCATTACCAACTCATATTATGAAATAATGAACTTTTCAAATTCTAAAACATGTTTTGGTTTGAGAAAACTTTTAGTTTCATCACACTCATGTGCTGTAAGAGAGAGAAATACGAAGCAGATTAAACTTGATGCTACACAAAAATAAACTAAATCCAGTAGAGTATAATTCGAGTGCAGAAGCCCCCGATTTTAATACTTTGACATACATTACACCATCTGCTATATTCTCACCTAATTATGCTCCAGCACCATATAAATAAAGTTAAGATGCTTTCAATCCCATTGATATGCTGACAAAAAACTCAAGAAAACATCCCCAAACAGCTAGCAACAAAAGGATTTCCAGCTCGGCTACTAGTATTTAATCGAATAAGAAAAGAAAAAAAATGGCTATCCACATTGGACCCCTCAAACTTACTATATTTAATAACTATTTACTGTTTTCCGGATTAGATTAAAATAGTCCAACTATGGGTGTTGTTAAATGGTGGATATAGTGCAGAGTAGTCAATAGCAGCCAATAGAGATCCCGCTATAGCGGAGCAGAGGCCAATCGTTATGGGAAGAGCCTTAGCGGTACAGAACACTATAGTGGCTGCTAAAGGGTAAATAGAGGGATAGCGGAGCAGAGCGGTTTCTGGCCAGCTATCCTTTTCCCCTCTAAAAAACTAAAACTACCCCTTAAATTTTTACAATGTTTTAAGGGTGATTTTGGGGTTTTCATTTTTCAATCAAATTTGAGTTGAGACTCAGCCTTAACCTTCCTTCAGAGTCCTTTATGCACTCAAGAGTAATGTGTATTTTGATTTATGAATATTTTATGAGTTAAGTTATTTGTTTAGTAGTGGCTATAGGGCTATGGCTGGTGTGTAGCAGAATTTGGAGAAACGGCTAATTTCCGCTATTCGCAATTAACAACACTGCAATAACATACTATGAAGGAATGAATGACATAACATCTAGAAGTCAAGCTTATTTCAACTCTATCTAGAGGTAGGAACTAGGGATGAAACAATTTAACTGCTGTATAATCTTCACAGAGTAAAATACTAACAATCTAAAAAAATGCAATAGAATGATTTAAGTTGTCAACAATTCAGATTCAAAACATGAACGGCAATTCATTTAATCCTGATCCAAGTAATTGTTAACGAAGACGGTAATTCTATGTTTCCCCAATTGGATTTAAAAGTGATGAAATCAATTTGAATAAGAGTGTATGGATGGAAAGAAGAAAGGACCTGAACTCCGCCGTCGCCGGAGACGGAAGGAGTGAGAATGGGACCAAGTTGAGGACGATCTTGTACAACCTGAACGGGGACGCTAAAGCCTCTACGAGGAATACCGGTATCTCTGACGCGAAAGTTCGTGGGAAGAGGTTGACCGGAGGGCTGATCGTGGTTATCATCCTTAGAATCGTGATCGTGGTCGTCGTCTTTAGCAAACCCTAAGAGTCCTCCAAAAAACTTTCTGAATATTCCCATCAATTTAGAAGGAAAACAATAGAAAACGACGGCGTTGCAGCACTAAGAAGGATATGAATCGGTTTTCTTACTCGGGAAGACGAAAAAGAAACAAGACCCAACCAATGCACATCAAGTAGCAATACTAATCTTACTACTACCAACTATCGACCCGTTTCCACTTTATACTCCATACTTTATCAAATTTAATTAATTTATTTATTATTATTACTATTATGCTAATTAATAATTCATATAAAACTTAATTACTATGTAAGTTCGTTAGTTAAAAAAAAATCAAATTTCTGTTTTGTTGATGACATTTAAGAATTGCACAATTCAATATTCAATTTGTGTGACTTCTCTTTTCTTTCTTCTTGTCTTACACTATAACAAGTTTTGAGTGAAACAACAACAAAAGTTAAATGGGTGTACTTGAGAGGTCTCGGGGGTGTCGATTTATTTACTAGCATGAATTAAGATGATGTATTTTTGAATTGGTTAATTAATGTTAGATTTACTTGGCTCTTCATGGAGAATTTAACGTGGCACTCTAAAATTTGAATCTTACAACTTCAATATTTTCATAATGTCAAAAACGTTTCTGATGAAAAAAAAAAAAACAAAATAGTCTAATGAAATTCTCTATAGGAGTTTAAAATTTCCGGTATGCATTACCCATAGCTTAAAATCAATTCTATAAAGATCTGGAACTAGTTTATTGCATTATGTATAAATAGCTTTAAATCAATTCTATAAAGTACATCTTGACGGTTCAATATTCAATTTGTGAGGCCCTTTTCTCTCTTCTTGATATAACACCATCTTAACAAGAATTGTGAGTGAAGCAGCAAAAGATCTATTAGTATCGTAACAATTAATAAAAAGACTGTATACCATGTCTTGTAAAGAGTAGAAGTGAATAGATTTCAGAGTCTTTATTCTCCTGAAAGTTTACTATTTATAATGAACATCGGCTATGAAATCAATTTCTCTATAAACTCCCTTGAGTTGCAGAGTCTTTGGAGAAACATCAACACCAACTTATAAATCTCTTCCACCAACTTCTTATAAGATTAGCTTACAATCGTTCAAGAAGGAATTATTGATTTATTTGTAATTAGTCAATTGTTAGCATATTAAAAATCAATATTAATTCATAGAAAGTAAAAAATGGATTTTACCCCGATGTTAGATTCCGCGCACGTACAAAATGATTCATAAAAAAACAGTTAGAATGACCAAATAACCATCGAGGAGATAATAACCACGCAGAAGAGTCAAACTAATTACTGAGCAAAGTAAATTTCATGCAGTTTCGTGCTAGACCAATTCATTATGCACTAGTATCTGTTATGAGTTGTGCCATTATGTACGAGTAGATTGAAATGTAAAATAGCCAACAAATCTGTCTTGGCCTAAAGAGAAGTGTAAGAATGAAAATTTGTATTTGTTTTAAGCAAAGCATGTTCAGTCTTACATTTCGTGCTCCATTGTTTCTTTAAATTTATTATTCTGGCTAATGTGCACTGCTTGTTAAAGGGATTAAAAATCATGTAATGTTTGTAGTCCTGCTTGTTGTTAATGTATTTCCGTAGAGCATTACCGTTTACTATATAACTTAACCTTCTTATTATCTTCCCTGGAAGCGATCTCTCACCTTAATAAATATAAACATGCACCCAAGAGCCAAGAATGTATTGTAATTTGTAATATAATAAAGTAGTACATATAACAGCGCAACATGAGATGTGACATAAAAGTTACATAATGCATCACTCAATAAACATTATCATTAAAATACAATGTGTACATGGGGGAGATAGAGAGAATCATTTCAGTTTCCAAACTGGCTTTGGAATCAGTTCACACGCAAAATATAATGAATGAGAAAAAAAAACTATGCAATATCGGGACACCTAGATTGAACTGCATCCTTAGCTATTTGAGACTGCATCAATCTCCACCAATTAATAATCCTTGACGTTTGAAACCAGCAAACCAAATGTGTCTAGCACCTAATCTCGTATGATCCTGCTTTTGTAATATAGCGAACCCACTCAACAGTGTTGTACCCACTCTTTTCCCACACCTTCAGACGGAGAGTAAATTAGATGAAACCACTGTTATACAAAAGATGTGAAATAAAAATAAATAATGCGCATATGACTGAGATACCTTAAGAAAACGGACGCGTAAGCCTGATGCTGTGAACATAGGAACCTGCAAATAGATACCAGATGCTTTTATCAAGATGTAGTTGAAGAAGTGCATATGTTGCAAATTGTGTCTATTGTCGTAAACTAAAGCAAAGTAGTATATGAAAATCTAATAATGAATACACAGGTCCTAATCCAGAAGTTCACTCTATAATGCATATATAATTAACCTGACATTAACTAAACTAAGATAAATTGCATATTCTACATATTTCACGTATAAGCTTTCACAAATACTTTCACAGTAATCAGGAAGCTTCATCTTATTTTCATGAGATTTGTTGAAGTATCTGATGATAACAAACCTGAAACTCCATCTGAATTGGTGGTCTAGTCCATGATTTTTTTTCAGTCATTGTGGAGATAAGTTCAATTTCTGCACTCAGAGTCGGCTCAGTTTGCCCGGGAAATTTTCTTATCCTGCAAAAGATTGATATTCAATATCAGAACAGCTATATACCAAAAGGAAGATACTAAATACCAAAGTAGCGGTAAGAAAAGACCAATTTCAATAACAAAAACAAAATAAAGTGAGACACGTACTTCCAAACCAAACAATCAATAGCTGCATTATATTTTGCTCGACCAGATGTGACTGTGAAACTTGTTTTGGCTGTTTGTTTCGGCACGGGAATTTTGATAACGACACCTAGCGCAAACATCTTTGCACCAAAGACACTCTTTACCTGAAAAAACATGTTAAAAATGAATACTAAGTAAGGAACCAATGGATGATATTTAACCTTCATTAGATTTGATGTCCAACATTAAAATTTCCAAACCTTAACGTTTACTTCCATCCGTGTTCGACCAAGTTCCTTGATGGTTGGTAATACTTTGAAGGGAAGATTAACACCCTCGGTGATACGATACCTAACAACATAAAATTGTTTTAGCCAAAAACCCGGCACCATTAAGAATCCATTACATCCTATATTACATGTGAATTTTGTAAAACCAAGTGATGCAAATTGGTAAAGTAGATTTCTTGGAAATACAAAAACCAGCTTTAAATTTCATGCTAACACTCTCTCAAGAGGGAGGTTACTGTCACTTCAGAGCTAAAAATACTATCAAAGAAAGAAAATAATCTGGTAAGACAAAGGTTTTAGGATATAGATTAAAGAAGAGTTAGTTAGAGAGCATAACAACAACAATATAAGTTTTCTCCAATTCAGTGACAACGAATACATGGACCAATTGACGCCAAAATATCCTTTCATAAATCATGTCTAATGAAAGACTACTTAAATCCAAATCCTTTTTTTTAATGGTTTGATGTATAGTTTTCAAGGTCAAAGAATGTATAAGCAAATTTCTAATTAAATGGGACTAGGAGTTGAGGAAAATGTGAACAGCATGATAGCATATAGGCAAAATCACGCATACGATCCTTTAAAATGGACCCATTTTCATAGAAAGGACAAAACTCTTTCATAGAAGACTTGAATCATAACATAGAGATGCAATAATCCCTTTTCCCTATCAAAGTTTGATAGTGATGAAGATCTACCAAGAAATAGGATATCAGTTCCCCAGTACTAAAGTCAACAGAAATTGCATGTGATATTTTTGGTAAAGGTTCATAAAATAAAATTTGAAAAAACAGGAATCAACAGTCATCAGCTTACTTCATTAGTTCAAATTCACCATCTGGAGGCACAAAACTAACAGTCTTCTCCGAGTTGAACCTCGTCAAATTTACACATTGATGGAAAGTGACATCATCAAGCTCAATAGTTTTGCCACTACAAAACAGATTTTATTGATGATAAAAAACAATACTATCAGAATATCAACACACTAAAAGGACCAAATTGGAAAATTGGAAAATAACATCGAAAGGAAAAAAATATGGGGAAATCATATCCAAATGATAACTACCTTTTAGTAGGACGTGATTTAAGTTGTGACTCTTTCTCAAGGCCAATCTTGTCATTCAAACCCAACTTCAAATCAGGCATTCCAGAAAGAAAGCACTTCATAAGAATCTTCCCCGTTACATCACAGCGCAAAACAACGCCTAAAACCATAAAACAATTAGCAGGCAATCTAGCAAACAGCAACATACAATCAAAGATCATGATCATAACTCACCTTTTGACGACATAAGAAGATTCACACTCTCCACAATATCTAGGAAGACCTGTAATATGCAATGTTGTAAACTTGAAATAGAATGGAAATAATCATAAAAAATAGATGTCAGATGGTATAAACTCCACCTCATTCTTTTTGTATACAAGGCCTTCTCTCCGCCAACCAACAGCACCAGTAACTTGTAACGTTGCATTTGGAACAGGTCTCTCTGATGCCTGTTGCCCCCAATCAATGCACACATCAAAAAATGAAATAAAGGATCTAATGGAATATCCAATAGATCAAACATATTGAGCAATGCAAACAATAAAACAGAGAAAATTGAGAGGTATACACAATGAAC
The DNA here is from genome assembly GCF_029867415.1 of Vicia villosa. NCBI lineage: Eukaryota > Viridiplantae > Streptophyta > Magnoliopsida > Fabales > Fabaceae > Vicia > Vicia villosa. The sequence goes on along the minus strand of NC_081181.1, from coordinate 143,972,712 downwards.
TTGACACATTTCGAACAGGTATCAGTGGCAGTCCCCTCCCCCAAAAAAAAAATTGCAAAGAGAAAAATTCTTTCGCATATTATTTGAAATTTAGTATATATCAATCCGTATATATTTTATTCTACAAGATTCCCTTTTACAAAAATAAATCATGCATGTATGATCCTGAACATGATTGTGTCCTATCGCATTTGCTACCATGTCCTTGTTTCAAGGTATTTACAATAGCACGTGCAAACTAACCTTGGATGAAAATGGGGATCGGACTCCTTCCTGAGTGATATAAAGCTTTAAGATCTCCGGTGAAAGGTTTTGTGGATAACCAAAGTCCATGATTTCTGCAAGTACTTGTAAATACTTATCACTAACCCATCCAATAATTCAAATGATAAATATTTTGTCACAAACAAGAACAAAACATCGTCTTTTATAGTTATACTGAACCTGTTTGAAAAATAGATAAAAGCACAAAAACACCTTATACAGTTATGAAGCAAAAGCACTGTAGCAGATTCAAATACAAATGTGTGAAACACCAGCCACTTCCATTGCAGTTCCTTGGGTTATTATCTATTGGCTTAAATAGGTTGTTTATCCCTGCAAATATACCATTTTTTGCTTTTAGTCCCTATACTTTTTTTTTTGTTTTTTAAAGGATAGATGGAAGAAATTATTTCCACAGCCTATTTAACGAAGAATGTGAGATTCTATCGAGACTCTAATAGGTTAGACATTAGAGAGGAAGATCAAAGTTATATCCTCTAGTGTCAGTTTCAAGAACACGAGGTAAAAGAAGCCCTAAAAAGGATGGATAATGGCAAGGCAGTCGGGCCAAACAAATATCCATTACGGTATGGACAAATCTTGAAGATAGAGACATTGGGTGGCTCACAAAGTTTTTTCATGAGATTATGTCAAAGGAAATGTTGGAAAGTGGAGAAGCACTTTAATTTTGATTTACAAAACAAAGAGATACAAAAAAAAATTGCGCAATTATAGAGTGAGTAAACTTATAAGTTGTATCATGAAGTTATGAGAAAAAGTAATTTAACAGAGACTAGACTATGAAAAGAGACTCAAGTTACTGGTAATCAATTTGATTTTATGCCTAATAGGTTGACCATGGAGCAATCAATTTACAACAGCGTGTGATGGAGCGATATCAAGATGGATCAAAAAGGCTTGCACTTGGTTTCACTGATTTGGAGAAGACGTATGACAGAGTGTCTAGAAAGATTTTGTGGAAAGCTCTAAAAGCCAGCATCAAGAGCCAGCATCAAGAGGCGTGTTTTTCTATGTGCTATATTAATACTTGGAGTCGAGGGAAGAATTAAATGGAAGGTTGGAGACCTGGGGACAAATCATCGAAGTGTATGGTTTTTGCCTGAGTAGAAGCAAGACAGAGCTTATGGAATGTTATTTTAGCAATAAAAAAAAAAGCATAACATTTTTATTCTTAGAGGTGAGAGTTGAAGATCATATCATACCATAAGTTACACAGTCAAATATCTTGGGTTCACATAGTGCAAACACAGAAAAAGAAAGAGATGCAAACCAATGAATGCAAATTAGGTGGTTGAAATTAAGGAGGGACTCCAGTGTTTTAAGTGACACAAAAGTACGGCTCAAGCTGAGAAGAAATTTGTCGTACAATTGTATAAGTGTTGAATGGAATGAAGTATTGGGCGGTAAAGAACCAACATGAAAATAAAATAAGCGTAGCAAAGATGATGTTATGTTGAATGTGTAGTAAGACTAAACGGAATAGGATTAGAAATGAAAACATTGGAGATAGTTGGGATAACACATCATAAAAACTATGGTGGAAACTCGGTTTAGGTTATTTGGGCATGTAGAGAGAAGACCTGTAAATTTTATGGTAAAGATAGTAGATCAAATATAGGGTAGTCAAATTACTAAAGGCAAAGGAAGACTTAAAAAACTGTAAGAAAAACTATTTAAAAAGATTTACAAATCAATGAGTTGGATAGAGATATGATTATAATAGAACATTTTGGTGTGGTTTAATCGATGTAGTCAACCCCATTTAGTGGGATAAGGCTTGGTTGTTGTTGTTTAATCCTAGCAAATATATCGATTTTTTGCTTTTCTTCTTTGTTTTATTTTATAGTCCATGTAAAATTTGTACTTGTTGAAATTGGTGTCTGTAATATGTATTTAATCATTATGTAGTTCATAGTTGAGGGACTAAAGTAAATCATCTGCATATTCCAAAGATCAATTTCAACGTAAGCAAATATTTGAGGGACAAAAGAAAAACAAGGACCGTAACAAAAAGTAGTACATTTGCAAAGACTAAAAGCAAATAGATCTTTTTAAAAGGATTAAAAACAAAAGGTGTTACATCTGCAAGGACCAAAAACATATTTAAACCTTGTCTATTTTAACCAAGGTAGTTTCCATTAAACTCTCTAGAGATGATAGAATCTTCAAAACTCTCACGAGAACTAGCTACTGAATGCTAACTTACTACCCATGCCCAAGGCATATTCCCATGATTCCAAAATATCCAACTTCTATTCATCACTGTCTGCCATTATACACTCTCCGGCAATCTCTCAATTGCCACTTGTATAACCACGCCTCTCCCGTTACTTTTCCTCCACTCGACCCTTTTCCCCCCTTATATAGAATGCATCTTACAGATCTTACGGCAATAGCTTAAGTGCTGCACTACTTGGCTGTTAATATTAGTTGATATACTAGGTCCACAGGGTCCATCACTTTCAAATATTCACATATGTAACTCACTAACTCTTCAATTCATATATAAGAACATAGCTAGAAAATATCCCTTATAAATACCGAAATTATTAACTAAAACCCTTTCATTGACTTTCAGAAATAGCAGGCATAACAGAACAATATCAAAAACATTGAAGGAATTTAATTCATCAACATGCAGATTACATACCGTCTAGAAGCTCATAAATGAGTACAAAATTGTTGCGAATTGCATCCTCGTCAAAGGCACCACCAAAATATGATTTGAATAATGCAACAGCCTGCAACGAAAAAAAGACATACAACAATCATTTATATAATCACATGCAAATGTTAATCATAATCAAGTATCAAGAACAAGATCCCCAGAGAAAGTTATGTAAGCACAAGAAACAAAGACCTCAAAGCCTTTGCCTCTAGAGACAAGTCATCATAGTTTGATGGACAAAGCCAAACATCTATCTAATAAAGGGTAATGAAAAACAGAGTTTAAATACCTCCACTACAAACTTGAAAGCACAGGCTACATTAGCATTGGTGCTGACAACAATCACAATGTAGACATTGCTTATCCTCATGTAAAAGAAAGAACAGCCACCAATCTGCTTCACAGGACAGGTACCAAGTTCTTTTGTTTGCATTATATGCGTCCGAAAAGCATCAACCATATTTCCCCTGTAAAGCAACCAATTCCAAGGGTTTGCCAAAGAGGCATTAATATTATAAAAGCAAAAAAACTCACTATAACTAGTCCTAGCTGCAATACACTAAAATGTTCAGCAAATCTGCCACAAAAATTGTTCAAAAACTGAAATGATAACATAACATACTTCAATCAAAACATTCTCAATAGTTTTCCTATAAGCAACCAATACAATTTAACATGTATCCAAGCTCGAAATGAAGAATATGATCTAAACTAGGTCATAGCAAGTTTGAGAGTGCGGAAAATTGACACGGTTCATTTCATCACTAAGATCTCTACTGAAAGAGAGAGGAAAGAGATTTTACCCAACATCGTCGCGATAAAGACGATTGATGAGAACGTCACCGCGGAGGTTCAAGAAGTAAACAGCGGAAGCAGCCACCGGCATCTCCGATCCAGTGTATCAACTTCCAATTTCACCGACGAAGATCTAGATCAATCAGAAACGGTAGTTTCGCAGCGGATCTGGGGGTTTGAGGAAGAGGAAGAGCAACAGCGAAACGTCGTCGTCGACGGTGAGATGAGAAAAGAAAGCGTTAACAAAATGAGGAATATTCAGGCTCCGTTATGAGTCGTCGGATTGACGGGTCAGGCACACCACACCAATACCCAACACCGTTTAACAATACACCTTCTTTTGGCACGTGCGTTGGTGGATATTTTAGTTCATTTTTGTTAGAGTATTTTAGTTGTCATCGTATAGAATATAGAAAAATGTCTTCTACTACCATAACAAAATTATAAATAGATTTTTTAATTTTTTTTATGTTAGTTATTACAATGTTTGATGTTAACTAGATTTATAAACTCTATTTTTTCTTTTATGTGAAATAGAAATGGGATATGTTTAGAAGCTAAATTTAGACAAATACTATAAATATTTTGTTATCAACATCAGTAAAAATATGAATTGCTTTTATTTTTCAAAAAAAACATTATTTCTTTAATCTTCTGAAATTGATCAGGAGGGATCGCAAAAGTATATTCTCTTTATTATTTTTTATAAGTAAATTTTGATTTTTTTTTTTTTTAGGTTCATTGAATAACTGATGTATTTGGACTCTATATATGTTAGATACATCAATTATGCAATGAATCTAAAAAGTTAAATTTTGCTTACAAATAGGAATGGAGGGAGTAGGTTTTTGGAAAGGATGATTGGCCACTATTGTTGGTGGTTTTAGGTTTTCTTGTGTTTTCCTCTTTTTTATGTTATTCATCGCCCCCTTTTTTACGTTGTTGAAGGTCTAATTTATAGTGCAAACCCTTCCATTTCACTAGATACTAAATAGTTATGATTCATGGTCATAATATACGTAACTGTCACATTCATTAATGTTGGTCGTAACATATGAATGACCTTTGAGCATCATAATAGATATTTGGCTCGTGTCACCATTTTCCCATAGTATAACGCAGCATCCGGGTTATGGTACTTGTCATCGTATCGTCCTTCAATTGTAGGTGCACAATCTTGGCCCATATCAGGGCTACCTAACAAAATTTGGGATGTACATAAGCCCCCAAAGCACGAGGATTGTAAGGGTGAAGTGTTTTGACTTTATCGCAGGTTATATAAACTTGGCATAAATGTATTTTACGTTTACGCATTTTAATTAAGTAGTTTCCTATAAATTCATGGTCTTGATAACTTGTCCCCTTTTCGAGGGATTCATCTTAATGTATATTGGGAAGAATTACGACTTTATTAGAGTCGGAAATGGCCATGACTTCGATGGAGAAGCCAGAGAACCCTGATGGTTTTCGCAATGTAGAAAATTTAGAGGAACCATGTGGGATTTTGATCTGTTGATTTCGTATAACTCGGTATATTCTAGACATAGAAAAGTCGAGGAGCCCCCGTGGGATCTCGACATGTTTAAAATCATAGAATCCGGTAGGTTATAGACATAGGGAAGTTGGAGAGCCCGAGTGGGATCTCGGCATGTTAAAAGTCACAGAAGCCGATATGTTCTAGACATAGGGAAGTTGGAAAGCTCTAGTGGGATCTCAACCTATTAAAGTCGTAGAACCTGACAGGTTTTAGAAATAGAGAAGTAGGAGAGCCCCAGCGAGATCCTGACCTATTTGAAGTCAATTTGAAGTCATAGAACCTGGTAGGTTCTAGATATATAGAAGTCGAAGAGTCCTAGTGGGATCTCGACATGTTTGAAGTTATAGAACCCGGTAAATTTCTAGACATAGAGAAATTGGAGAACCCTAGTGGGATCTCTACATGTTTGACGTTGTAGAACCCGACATGTTTCTAGACATAGAGAAGTCAAAGAGCCTCAGTAGGATCTCGACATGTTTGAAGTCATGGAACCTGGTAAGTTATAGACATAGAGAAGTCTGAGAGTCCTAATGGGATCTTTACCTTTTTGAAGTTTCGTCTTAACTACGCCAATGCTTGGCCTTATTATTAGAATCGCAATAGCCCATAGGTTGTTGAATATCATTAGTAACCAAATCCTAAAAGACTTAGATGTATATAGGTTGGCAAACCCCAAATAGATTCTGTTTCATTCTTCTTTTTTTACGTTTTATCTCGTTGATAAATAATTGATTTGTTTGAGTGAAAATCTAAATAGAATGGTCATCCCTAGGCAGTTCTTATCTTATCCTTAGTTGAAGTTTGTACCGTATAGATTCAAAAAGCTCAGGTGGGCGGGGAACTATTATCAGGGGATCCTGATGGATCTCAGCGTATTAAACACAGATTGGCTCATCCCAAGTGGATCGTGATGGATCCTTGTGTAAGGTCGAGGATTTGTTAACCAAGTTTCTTAAGATCAGGGGTATTTTAATTTGGCCAGGCTAGGGGTATATTAACATAGCTGATGTGCCAGAGGTATTTTAACATAGTTTTGTAAGGTCACGAGTATATTAACATAACCTGGCCAGAGGTATATTAACACAGTCTAATGCGCCAGAGGTATGATAACATGGTTAATATACCAGAGGTATGTTAACATGGCTTTTTTAAGGTCATAGGTATATTAACATAACCTGGCCAGAGGTATATTAACATCGCCGATGTGCCAGAGGTATGTAAACATGGTTGGTGTGTTAACATTGCTTTTTTAAGGTCGGAGGTATATTAACATTACTTGGCCAGAGGTATATTAACACATTTGATTTTCCAGAGGTATGTTAACATGGTTTTTTTAAGGTCAGAGGTATATTAATATAATCTGACCAAAGATGTGTTAACATAATTGTTGTGCCAGAGGTATGTTAACATGGCTTATTTAAGGTCAGATGTATATTAACATAACCTGGCCAAAATTATATTAACATAGTTGATGTGTCAGAGGTATGTTAACATGGCTTACTTAAGGTCATGGGTATATTAACATAACCTGGCTATAGGTATATTAACATAGCCTAATTCCCCCCGTAGATGTCTTCGGTTAAATCCCCATAGTGAAGGTTGTGGTGTCGTTTTTTTACCTCCCCGTTTCACTTGGGAGGACGGCACGCTAGACCCTTCACGCGAAATTTGGAAGGAGAATGCGCCCGTGGCGGGATGAATTTTGTTTCAGTTCTTCCTACGATATCACACGAACTTTTTAATTATCCTACGAGGAGGAAAGGGGAAAAAGATCTCAAATAAACCCTAGGAGTTTGTTAAGTGTGGGGATTCACCTAGACTAGAAATTCTGGAGTCCGGGGGGTCGGTTATACATAGGGAAGAGTTTAAGTACCCTACATATCCATAGTACTCTACGGGAACCTTCTCTGTGTCTATATGTTTGTGTTTGTTGCTTATTGATTGGGAAAGTTTCTCCTTTGTGTTAGGAGAAGGAATTGAATTGATTTAAAAAAGACATACTGACTATTTTTGTTTTTTTTTATTAGCTCGCTGAGATTCCTTGTGAACCTCATGCCTACATATCCCTAATGGAAGTCAGAGCTTTTTGTAGTTCGGAGAACTAATTAGGGAAATTAATATTTTTTTGGGTGCCTTGCTTGAAGCTCAAGGTTGAAGCTTGAATTAAATCTCTGTTTACAGTAAAGAGACATGAAATCATCTTTACAGAGAGGTATTTCTACTATTCCACCACAAACATTTTTAAAGTGACAGAAAAGCTGAATTCATTTCATCAAGATAGGGAGCCTACTTGGTTGATCAAGTATGATAGCCACATTCCTCTTGAATGAAAGAAGGATTATCATCCAAATTAGGGAAAGTGTACAAGTCTGGGTTTGTTTTCCTCAGAGCATGCCTTTCAAAGTCCTAAATGGGAGAATGTTTGAAATTGAAATTGAAATTGAAATTGAAATTGAAATGTTTGTTTGTTTGAATGTGGTGAGATAGGAGAAATATCTCTCTATAGAGATAAGCTATGTCTATCTATTGTTTGAAAGATTTGATTTTTAGCTGACTTGTATGAGGCCCAAGATTGAGGCTTTTGATTGATTGATTATTTTATTGACTCTGGGAGATAACTCTATTGGGGATTGACTTAAACTAAGAAGTTTTTGTGTTCTGTACAAAGCCCAGAATTGAGGCTGACTCTTTATTGGGGAATATGTCTTTTTACTGACTGAGACTGGTGAGATTATCTTTTTGAAGAATGAATTTTTAGAAGCTAACCCTTTCCAGGGAATTTGGATTTTTTAAAGGAGTGATTTTGGAAGCTAACCCTTTCCAGGGGTTTTACTCTGCTGGAGAGTTTGTCTTTTGAAAGAATGAATGGAGGCTGACCCTTTCCAGGGGTTCATGAATGATGGCAGAAGGATTATCTAGTTGAGACTTCTTGTTTAAAGCCCAAGATTAAGGCTGACATTGACTGAAGATAAACAAATATGGATCCTAGACTCTGCTAAGGAAATTAATGAAGATAATGGTGACAGAGACTGCCCATGTCTCTCATTCCAAAAGGTGTACTCAATGTGAGATTGAGACATTCTTAGCTTGTTTAAAGTCTGGTTTGAAGAATGGAAGAAACTCACCAGAGTAGGCTAAAAGGTGACTAAAGACCTGTTCCTATGTTTATAAGAAACCTGATGGGTCCTTGTATACAAGCTCAAGAGGAAGCTGGGAATGCTTTTAGGAAGCCTGTGGGTCCTTGTACAAAGCCCAAGAGGAGGCTAATCGAGTGTCATCGAGGGTCCTTGTTATAGCACAAGAGATAGCTATGTGGTTTTGAACTTAATTTGGCTTTAAGCACATGGGTAAGAGGTTTCACCAGGAATAATTCCTCTTGGGTGGATGTGTCCTAGTTTTGTTCTAAGGCTTTTTCAAGATGTTTCACCGGGAATAATTCATCTTGAGAGTTTGAACTAAAGATCTCTAATTAGGAAAGAGCCTTCACCGGGAAGACATTCTTAATCCTAGGCCATATTCCTATATATATATATATATATATATATATATATATATATATATATATATATATATATATATATAGTTTAACTGTCCTAAGGTTTACACTCAGATGTAGTTCTAATATATAAACAGTTTATATTTGACAGTAATTTAAATAAAGACTGTAAATTGAAAGCTTGTAAAGCCTAACCTGGATGGAGTGGAGGCCTTTGAAGATGTATGTACAAAGCCTCACCAGCAGTTTTGTTGTTTTATTGATAACAGTTGAATATTTATGATAAACAGTTAAAGGTTTTTGAAAACAGAAGAAGTGGAGATGGACATAGGTCACATAGGTATCTGAAGAGTTTCACCGGGAATAATGCCCTTCAAATACCAGAGAAATGTTTTGAAAACAGAAAGATTTTGTAAATACAGTTTTTGAAAACAAACTATAAAAAGAAAAAGGTGTTGAGACTTACACTCTATTAGATGCCCACTTGAAAATGATTTACTGTTTATGAGAAACAGTTGAGGAGATACAAGGTTTTGGTGTCTGAAAACCTGGATCGTTTGTTTGATTGGAGATTGAAAATAGTTTTAAATTTTTGACAAAAAATCAACTTAATTAAAGTAAAGATAAAATCTACACCTAATTAAGACCTAAATGGCTTAGGGTTTTATCACAAAAATATTCATACAATAATTAGGTTAAAAAAAAAATAAAACATATATTTGAAGTATTAAGAAAATACTTAAAAATACACCATTTTAAACCTAATAAAAATACATGAAATAAATAATATTTTTTGTGATTTTTTGATTGTTCATAAAATAGATATATTAAATGACAAGTGTGTGAAAAATGAAGAGAAAACGATTTAATTTGATAAGTGAATTAATTGTGTGAAGTTTGTGAAGAAAATGAAGGAAATTAGTGATAAAAAAAATAGTTTGGTCTTCACCAAGGTTTGAACCTGCGCCCTCTAGGACACCAACACAAAACACTTACCAACTGAGCCAAGCGCGTGGCTTGTTAAAAGAAGGAGCGTGATTGATTATATGTGAAACATTGTTCTGAAATGACTAAAAAAAATAAAACCAAAACAAAAGGTCCGAGGGGGGATCGAACCCCAGACCTTAGGCAATAAAGACTTTGGACGCGCGCTGTAACCATTAGACCATTACGATGAATTCGTAAATAGCACACCCACCACTAAATTTATTTTAAACTTAGACCTAAGAATTCAAAAAATGGCGCCATCACCATTATCATCTTCAACCTCTAGCTCCTCCATCTTGGATTTCTGAACTCTCTCATCTCTCAACCATTTTAAACGATTCAAACATCAAACTTGCTCGTTTTTAAACAAGGAACATGATTATGATCACAAAATTCATTTATTATAAGTGTAACTAAAGAATTTCAGTATGAACACGAAGAACACATAAACCCTAATTTTAAAATTAAATGATGAACAAGATGAATAAATGAATGATGATAGAGGGTTTTTAATCCTTTGATGATGCTGAACAAACTGGTATCGAGATATATCAAGAAGAGTACTTAAATATGAGTGTTAGAGTTTGAAAAAATACCTCTGAAAGTGGAGGTTGATGGCTATGGTGGAGAACTTCTGGCTATGGCTGAATGATCCTAAAAGCATCCTAGGGACTCAGTGATGCTAACTGAATGCTTATTGTAACTTGAATGCTTTAGAATTGCCCTGCTCGACTCCCTCGATTTGAGCTTCAAGTGAACATGGAGGTTGAGGATTCTGAACTTACAGATGAGCTGCGACCATCTGGATAGCTTCACCACACCCTAAGGAACCTGTTTGGATGCTTGGACTTGCTTGACACCTTCTGAATTGCTCTATGGGCCTCTAACTGCACAAGCTTCAAAATGAAAGCAACAATGGTGTTCCCCCATTTACATAAATGATCCAGAGGTTTGGATCAACTCCAATGGACCTCCTTAAAATGTTAGAAGGCTTACTTTCAAAAGAGAAGCTCTGGTTTGAAGAATTCGATTCTTCTTGCCAAAGAATTTTTGAAAACTATAAGCAAGAGGGAGAAATGAAGAAAGCAATAAATTATGGTTGCTTTGGTGTGATTAATATGAAGGATGACACTTCTATTTATAGGAAAAGAGCTCTGTACAGATTGGAGGAGTGAGCTTGCTTAATGAGAGAGTTTTGGTTTCTTGGCCATGAAGAAATTCAAAGAATCTCCAAAATGCAATGATGGCCAAACCGAGCTAGCTCCCTATCCATTGATCTTATCTGATCTTAGGGAACATTTCTGATATGTAGAGGCTTTCTATTGGCTTAGGAGAAGATTCCAATTGATGAATCATTGCTTACCATAAATTCTCAAAAGTAATGATTACATAATCACATGTTCTTGTTTTTGGGAATCTTCTTCAATCCTAATGCCATGGTGGAAGTGGATGCATGGTATGTTTACAGATTTATTATGGGTCGTGTAGCATCCATTAGTGAAGCCATTTGCACAAAATTGCAAAGTTTCAAATTGTACATGACCTATAATTTCACTTCATGAGGCCAACTTTGAACAAGTATAACTCCTAGCTCAAAATGAATTTGGAGAAGGTTGAACACAATTTGGAAATCCCTTAACATGTACTTCAATTCATTAGTTTGGAGTTTTTCCAAAATCATTTGGGAAATTTGTGTAAAACAGGCCCAAAGTTTTAAGAAAACTAGGTCAAAATTCTTAGAATTTTTCAAAGTTTTTCATGACCTATAACTTCCAAAGTCCATATCTCTTAAATGATTGATCTCTTGAAGAAAGTTCCTTTGTGAGAAGTTGTTTTATTTGATGAGATCTACAACTTTCATGTTGGAAGTTTTTTGAGTTGTGTAGGTGAAATTTTGAGATCCATGAACTAGGTCAAAATGCACTTAGTTTGACTTTTGTTGACTTTTTGATCCTTGGTGAATTTTCTTGATTTTCTTTGGCCAAATGACTTCAATAATCATATATTGATGATATTGGTCCTAAAAAGTCATAGTTTGACCAAAAAAATTGAAAGTCAAAGGTGATCTTGTACAGTTGACTTTTTCCAAATGAAGTGAAATTTTGGACTTTGGTAATGAATCAAGTCCTTCTCCTCAAATGAGTGATATGAATGGATTATATTGAGGTGATAGAAGTTCTTGAGTCATGTTTTGAATGGTGGATCCATGTCCTGATTAAAAGTCAACTGTGCAAGTGAATTAGGTCTGAAAACCCTAATTGTCGACCAGATGAAATTGATGACTGTAGATCTTGAATGGAAGTGTAATGCCCTATGGATATTGTCATATGGATCATTTGAAGATGATTTAAGCCCTTGAATGATGCCCTGGAGCTTTTTTTAGGGTTTCCCAAATGTGGTCCCTGATTACAGTCCTTGATGGGCTCAAAACCCTAGATTGATGAACTAAGCAAACCTGAGTCCAGATGATTGGTGTCTAATCAATCATAGGTGAATAGAATGAATATTTTTTAGTCCTATGATTGTATTGGAGATTAATCCTTTTATTGATTGATCCTTTGCCTGAGCTCTTTTTGTCCTTGAACATCCTCAATTAAGTGCCAGATGACTAAGTGACTGCTCTGAGTATCTATTTTGAATTTGATGAAAAGTCTGGAGATATGACATCTTAGGTGGGGTCAAAATTAGGGTATGACAGAGGTCTTAGGTTAAATGCCCCGGTGAAGGTCTTCATCATTCTGGACCCTCACTTTTGTGGAAAGTACGTCTTTATTCAGACTTTGTATCTGGTGAATGACACATAAACTGTTAAAAACACAAATGACTCATAGTACTTAGAACATGTCATCTAGTTATGTATATGATTTTTGCTCAAACGAGACCCCAATATGATATCTTGGTTTCATTTGGCCATGGTGTGAGTCGCTCTCTTACTAAAACAAAGTCTTCATAATCTTCAGAACTTGTTCTCCAAAACCTTGTCTTTTGAGTCTTAAGAATTTGGTCTTCAGAACTAATTCCAAAAATGTAAGAGCTTGAGAATCTTCAAAAGCTCCCTTATTAGAGTTAGAAGCCATTTGATGAGCATTATATCATAAGCAGAGTCAAAGAGTGTTCCAGAACTTAACTTGCTTTTGTAAGGCACACTTTGTAACTATTCATAGTCAAAGTGTGTTGATTCCAAAAATTGATGATGTCAGATGCCATAGTATCAGAGTCAGAACCTGTAAGCAAAAGCTACACACTAGACAAAAACCATTAGGGTACAAAATTGTTCTCTGAGAAACAATGTATTGTTATCATAAAAACTAAAGGGCAAATGCATAACTAAATCTTGTTCTTACAGTGATGACATGTGTTGAATGTCTTATTTATTAAATTGTGTGTTACAGAGTAAATTAGTTTGATGTCGAGTAACATACTAAATATATATATATATATATATATATATATATATATATATATATATATATATATATATATATATGCTTGACATGCTTTATTTTATAATAATAAGTGCTAGATTTTTATGGTGTTACATTATACAACTACTAAGGCATTTAATCTCCCTGACCTTGCAGGGCGAACATGCATACATGTACTTTTTAATCAGTACAATTTCTAATATTTGAATCAGGTTGTACTTGACTAAATTGAAAATAGGAGGTTACTAAAGAACTTATAAGATTATAGGAGCATTTGGATGGTGAGTGCTAACCTTGAATGATTTAAGAATAATAAAGTCAATAATAATAAAGTCAGTAATAGAAGGACTAGCTTCTAGCTTTGTAAGATTACATACAAGAAAGGCATTGGTGGTAATTATTGCTAGAATTGTGCTATGAGTAGGTTTTTAATATTTGAATTTGATGCATCTTCTTCAATACATATGATATTTAGGATGCTAATGATTGTTGACATAATGAAGAGATTGCATTGTGGACTCCAACCTATGTTGCCAACCGTTAAGACGGACTTTCAGTAAGGTTGATGTTTTAATAAATGACGGAGTGAAGCCAATTCCGTAAGTTCTGTGTAAAGGGACACTAAATAAATATATGTATAAAATTTTTAAGATGCTTGTAACAAAATCTACACATAAAGGGAATGTAGGATTTTTTATAAGATATATTTTTATCTATAGGGAGATTATTATGAATAAGTCTTCATGCAAGAGTAGACTTTGAAGAAGGTATAATAGCATTCCAAAATATTTGGAACGTGGCTTTGGTTTGTTAGCTTATGAGAAGAATTGATAAGCATCTTTAATGGTGAACTCCCTTGTTGTAGTGTGTTTCCATGCTAATTGATCATTTTTATGCTCAATATGGATAATGACATAACATATGTCGTTCACAAGGTTTGGGAAGAGAGTTTGCAGATCAATAGGCACATTCTAGTTAGAGTAGACAATGAAATCATTCACATTGGATTGAAGATCTTGATGAAGGTGACAAGGAATTCTCAAAAAAATTTAACCAAGGGTCCTTAATTCCAATCATGAAGCCAAAAATTAATGGTGACGCTATTTTCGATAAGCCAACTTCAGTTCTCAGTCAAGTTTTGAATATGAGTCTTGAAATCACTCAAAGTCTAAGAAAAATATATGATAACCAACAAACTTCTTACCTCACATCACCCTATTTTTTAGGAATCTAGCCAATGATTTTTGGAATGCAGTTAATCCCAGCCAAACTTGAAGTTAGTAACATCATTGTGATTAGAAAGTGAACTGAGGCCAAGGCCACCTTCTTCAATAGGGATGCATATGGTGTTCCAAGCAACAATTGTCATTTTTTTGCTATTTAATCTCTAGTCAAAATGAAGTTTCTTAAAAAATCTCTCTTTAAGTCTTTGATTAGGCATATTAGCCAGTAATATATTATAATAGAATAAATAAACATCCCACATTTTTGATGAGTTAAATTTTGCATGCAAATGATAATAAATAAGGCTTCCATGCAACTAGTTTGATATTGATCTTGTCCATGATTGGTTTAAAGTGAAAAGCCTTTGATATACCCTTAATAACGGGGACAACAAGATAAGAAAATGGAAAGCTACGAATGTTAAAATCAGGAGAGTTATATATATATATATATATATATATATATATATATATATATATATATATATATATATATATATATATATATATATATATATATATATATATATATATATATATATATATATATATATATATATATATATATATATATATATATATATATATGTTAGTCTATAATGAATCGTGGAGCCCCGTATATTTTTTAGGATTGATCACTTAGCCCAATATTTGGGTACATTTAGTTAAGAAAGTAGATAACGCTTGAATATTTGATGAGATGCCTTTGCAAAAGAGCATGACATCATCTAATGGGGGATATGTAAAGGGATATGATGCATTTGATAAGAGTGACTTTATTTGACATCACCATATTTGTAAGTCCCTTGTTAAGCACTTCTTTATCTAGATAAGAGATCAATGGAGACATGTGGAATCCTTTCCTAACTCCTCTAAAGCAAGAAAAATAGCCTTTTGATTACTGTGAATGGAGATAGATAAATTTGATTAATGGAGAATGATAGAGGTCCAAGTGCAAAAAATGGAGCTTAAGCCAAAAGCTTTTAAAAATTTTAACAAAAAATTCCAATCAATGGTGTCATATTCCTTGGCATTATCAATCTTGGGATTAGGGTTACCACAAAAAAACTTGTTGTGTAACATATTTATGGCCTATAAAGTAAGACAAATTAAAGATTTGATCTTTCTATATTTAATGAAACCTGTTTTCTATTTTGAAATGTTGTTTGGAAAATTTTGAGCTAATTTGTCTACATGCACTTTAGAGACGATATTGAACTTGAAGTTAGTCGTATCAATTGGTGTAAATTGGATTAGAGTGTATGCATTAGGAATATTTAAGACGAGCACTAAAATTTACCTCAATTATCCATGGATTCAACTGATTCAAGAACACATCATCAACATATCAACACATACAATTACAATTCACATCATGGCATGTAAAAACATAATAATCATCACATTTTTTAACAACATTCATCATGAGATATTTCATAAGTTTCATCATCAATCAAGAGAAAATAAAACCCTACTCTACTCTTCCCTCATGCCAATCACAATTGAAAATCATTACCCACTCTTACCTTGGATGTTTTACAAAAATTCTAAGCTTGATTTGTTGTTATTCACTCTCTCCTAACCCTTGTTCTTCTATCCTCACTCTTGCCTCTAGCCTTTTTTCCATGTACTGGGAAAAAAAACTCTCCTCTAATCCCTAACTTTTCTATTTACAAAAGTCAACCTTCCAATTGGGTTTTTCCCTTTCCACACTCACCTACTCCCCTAAATCTCTATTTTGTCCTCATTATTCTTCTTAATTTCCACCTTACCCCTTATTTCTTCATTTTTTAAAATTTTAATTAAATAAGTCACACAATTTATTTTTATTTCAATTATCAAATAATTCTAATTACTCTCCACACCTTTCTACCTTGTGATTACACACTCTCGTCCGCCAAAATAATTTAATTCATAATTCAATTAATTTGCGCAAGATTCATAAAAAAAACTAAATAAATAATATAATCTTAATTGGTGTGTTACATTTTCCCCTGACCCGAGTGTCGTCTAGTTCATTCATTATCTTTATAATCTAACAACTCAGAACATGTTATACCATGACCGGAACCCGAGGAAACAATCTAATGCATCATTTGACCACAAAGAATGTTACCACTTAATGTCCTTAATTTTGTTTTTATTTTAATTTTTAAATTATACACATAGCAAGATGATTAATATATTTTATTATTTTTCAATATCATTTTTTATAAGACTCTCAATGAAGTAGTATTAATTAAATATATTACATTTTTCTTTCTATTATAAAACAATTAATAAATCAATAACTAATATTACATTGAAAATTTAGTGGATCAAAAGAAAAATAAAAAAGAGCTTTAAAATTGATAAATCAATAAAAATATTTTTTTGTTATAAATATTACAAAAAAAAAAATCTTGAATATGTTATTTCCAAAACAATTGCTTTTTTTCTCTAAATTTTGACTACAAGAGAAATAAATTAAAAAACATAAATAAAAAGTGGCACCAAAGTCAAATCTTAGCACTACGACAACCTCTAGTGAAAAGACTTATAAAAAAATAGAAGGAGTGATATAGGAGAGTAGTTTAGTCACAAGACCAGTGTGTTAAAAAGTGAGAAAATATCTTCTCTATATATAGAAAAAATATGGCTAAAAAGATAACAAACCATTGAATTTATAAACTTTTAATTAGTTAAAAACATGTATAATCGATTAGCTTAAGAAAAAAAAGGAAACATTGAATTTCAATAACACTTAATAATTAGGAGGCGTTCCACTTTGTTTTAATCGATTAGAATGAAGGCCTAATTTATTAGACAATGTATTTTGCCTTCCTAATTGAACAGACAAGCTTCTTAGTCATTTAAACACTTTCCTTGATTGGTTTTAAAAAGTTTTATAAAAAAAATGAGAAATTTGAATTTTGTGTGTGTGTCTATTGCGTTACTACCTCGAGACATAATCTTGTTTCATTTACAATTGGCTAATAACAAACAATATAAAATACTAATCACATGATCAACCGAGCTTTAACAACTTCACATCACAACTTCAAGTTCACATCTTCACAACTTTAGGTTCTTTTGCTTCATTAAACTTTATTTAGCATTAGATTTAAACTTTGTCCAAAACTTTCAACTAGAACTTGAGATGATTTATCTTGTGCTTGCTTATTTACTCATGAGAATTTAGATACATTTTTTCGTCATCAAGTTTCTTCATCAAACCCACTAGACAATATTACCTGCACAACACATAGAACTGTAATTTTCACACTGAAGGAAATAAGCCTTTCTTTTCGAAGCCAAGAGTTGTGCCTCTATGATTTTCTTCTCTTCTATATCGATGACCTCTGAAACCTCAAGCTAAATTTTCTCTTCATTTAAGAATTATATTTGATCATGAAGATATCTCTTAACCAACCAATGATTCTCAACAACCTTTTTCAAATCTTACTGAGAGTAACGAAAATCCATTTCATACACTTTATTTGCTTCATCAAGTTTTAACTGGAACTAAAAGAGGGTCTCAATATCTTTCTGAGATTCCGATCTCGCTCGTTCCAATTCAATATATAGTTGTAACTCCGTTAGCGTTTGAGTACCACCAGAAGCAAGGAGGCAAAAAGTCAAATCTAGTAATTTGGAAATCTAAGGAACACATTAAGTCATTGCATATTGAAGACCAAGAGGCCCCAAGTCAATAATCCATTATAAATCTACCTCGGGAACCATAATTTGAATCCGCGATGGATCAGAATGAAGAGACATTACAAATACAAAAAAAAAAAGAAGGAAGGTAGACCCGTTATCAGAAATAATTTAGTTAAGACTTTCTTTAGCAACTGAGAGCAAATCAACCTTGGTTAGTTTGGGATGAGGATAATTTCCTTCGACACAAGTATCGTTCAACAAATTCCCTTTTTTGTGTATCATCTAGCAACTTAGAATTTGTTATAACAAGATCAGTACTCGATGATGCAGTCTCACGTGTCATTTTACCATGAAGAATGGTCTTACCTAATTTCCTGCTACCAAAATAAAAGATAAAAGTAATTAAAAAAAGACGGTACATTACAAATTAAAACCATAAGAACTTATTGATATCAACCGAGGCAATGCCCCTCACAGGAGAAAGTAAAGATAAAGAAGTAATGAGGTATGATAGAACTCTTCAGCTTAAAGAATTAGCAAAACCATTCGTCTTCTATAACAAAGCAAAGTCTCTTTCCTTTAGTTTCTATAGGACGAAGTGCAACTTCTTCAGATGCCTTGTGAAATGGTCGTTTGACAAACAATGAAAAAATGTGGTTGATAAGCCGACAATGAGATATATCGAATCATGGGTAGATCATGGCAATGGATAAATAACTAAGAAGCACCAATACAAATCTTCAATATGGGGTAAATATCTAAAAAAAAATTGTGATGGCATGAATCTAGGCCATTGAACTATGCTTACTGCCAAGAAAACTCCAAAGTAACTTGGAATATGACACAAAATACCCCAACTTAAGGTCTTATTTGAAGGAAAACACATAAGTTTTAAAAGGCTGGAATATGGTTCCAAGTGGGAGGGAAGATCATGGAAGAATCCAACCTTAAACTTGGCAACCTATATGTGTCAAATAAGGCAAAAGAAAAACTAAAACCATAATCCATTAAAGTAACATCATACACAGGGAACCAACATAAAGAAAATCGTTTACAAATTTAGTCATTTGGACCTAGAAGAACCATGGCCCAGTCCCTGGGATTGTTAAAGGAGGTTTGAACATCAAAATATTTAAACCCATCATGACTCAAGTAAAAGAATTGACATCCTAGGTACATTTTATTTACACTGGCACCCACATGTCCCATTTATTTTGAGATGATAAGTCCACAAGAAGGAAACCACAGAGAATCACTCATAATTACATATTCAAGGAAACTGGTATATCATAACAATATTCCTCTAGAAAATTCCTGGAAATTTAGAGTTTCTGAAACTGAATCCTATATTCAAACATAAAAATTCTCGTTTCAAGCAAAATGTTACTCACAAACCCTAAAAAGATTCAGTCCTAAGGGAGATGTCGTAGAATGGGAAAAAAGTCATCGACACATGGGAAAGCTTGAGGAAAGTACAATAAATCGAATAAATACTAAAGTAATGAAACTTGCTGGAAAAGATTCACCACAGGAGACAAAAGCAGGAAGTCGGAGCAACTAGAACTATTAAAATATTGAATTCCAAGAAAGCTAAGAAAGCAAAAATATCAAAGTGAATAAAAAAGGCGGTACTTATAGAGGATCCCAGCCACGAGGAGACTATCACCAATCAACCTGTGGGTCAAATGGATTCATATGGGTCAAATGGATTCATATGTACTATATTAAAGATGAACAAATTATGGATGTTGTATCTGGTACAAATTGTTCATGGGTCATTCTAAACATCTTGAGGCATAGAGGTAAGATACAACAGTTTCAACATATATGGGATAACATGTTGAAAAACAAGAAATTCTCTGTGAAGAAGGTGTATGACATCCTTATTGATAATGATAATCGTGTACATTGAAGGTTCCTGATGAAGAACAACTATACTAGACCTCGTGCACTGATAAACCTTTGGTTGATTTTCCATGGTAAATTACCTACAAAGGATCGACTTAGTAAATTTCGCATGATTCTAGACATCATATGTAGCCTGTGCAATACTGAATTGGATTGAGGTGATACATGACCCAAAGGAGTGACACACTAAAATTATATGGGTAATTAAATACATAAATAGGAAAGGCTGGAGAGCTAAGCTCCTAAAGCTGGCTTTAACTAAGGCAACTTATGGCATTTGGCAACTAAAAAATGAGAAAGTTTTTGACAAACATAGTCACTATAGTATTATTGATAGAATTATAGAAAGTATAATCTACAGAGGTTGGAATTCCAATTCCATTAGACAACACATATCTAGATTAATGGTCTAGATGTTGTTTTCAATCTTGGTCATCTTTGTCGTTTTGTTTAGCGGGATCCTTGAGATCGCTTGTACTTAAAGTTCTTTGAATGAATATATATTCATTTTGATTCAAAAAATAAAAAATAAAATAGACTTAAAAAATAACTTTTAAGTCTGTGAAGCAAGCAAGCTGAATGTAACGAGATGAACCTACTAAGTCGAACCGAGTTGTTCGTGAACTTATAATGAGTCGAATTTGATCTTAAAATGAAGTTCGTGTCAAACTCGAAACGAGATTTGAGTTGAACCAATACTTAACAAGTCGAGCCGAGCTGAGGCGAGTTCGACTGGGCTCGACTCATTTCCAGCCCTATCCACATTGTCTTCTCTACAAAAAATAGTTAGTCTTTATATATGTTTGAAAAATACAACATTATTTGTGGGTGGCAGAGATGTTGCAATGAGTTAGGCCTAAAATCCATCAAAATCATTTTAAAATATATTTATAAAATAACATAATTAAATAAATAGATTTATTCTATTAAAAATATTAAATAAGAAATTATTCTAGTAAGCATTGACACATCATCAAATACAACTTTTTTTACGTATGTGAAATTGGAGGGGGCTAACTAAATCCAAGGTAATGTAAAGTTAAGAACAAAAAAATTCAGGAACCAAAAAAACTAATTTTTAAAATAGAAGGACAAAAAATTATCAAAATAGAAGAATAAAAAATACATTTAAGTTCACATTAACTAGTAGGATACCCGTGCGTCTGCACGGGTACTGGATTGGCCTCAACCGAATATACTAGATAAATTTCATATTTAATTTTAAATCGTGAAGTATTACATGCAAAATTAAAATTATATATATATATATATATATATAATGTTAAAAAGCAAAACTAAATCGTTGTTGAAAGACAATGATATAAAAAAGAAAGACATCAATAATATATATTTCAATTAATCATATATAATGTTAAAATAGAAGAATAAAAAATACATTTAAGTCCACATTAACTAGTAGGATACCCGTGCGTCTGAACGGGTACTGGATTGGCCTCAACCGAATATACTAGATAAATTTCATATTTAATTTTAAATCGAGAAGTATTACATGCAAAATTAAAATTATATATATATTATTGATGTCTTTCTTTTTTATATCATTGTCTTTCAACAACGATATATATATATATATATATATATATATATATATATATATATATATATATATATATATATATATATATATATATATATATATATATATAGGAGGGATCAAATTACACCCGAAGAGTTACACCACGAGTTACACTCGTTCAATAACTACATCTCGAAATAATATTTTTTAAATTCAACCGTTGGATTGAAACATAATATCATATAGATCATTCCTATAAAGTTTGAGCTTAATCTATAATGATTTACTATGTCATTGAATAACATCAAAATTAACGTTATATGAAAGCTCATTTTGACGCTAATCTTTGGATATCTTGATGATATAGTAAATCATTATAGATTAAGCTCAAACTTTATAGGTATGATCTATATGATATTATGTTTCAATCCAACGGTTGAATTTAAAAAATATTATTTCGAGATGTAGTTATTGAACGAGTGTAACTCGTGGTGTAACTCTTCGGGTGTAATTTGATCCCTCCTCATATATATATATATATATATATATATATATATATATATATATATATATATATATATATATATATAATCGTTGTTGAAAGACAATGATATAAAAAAGAAAGACATCAATAATATATATTTCAATTAATCATATATAATGTTAAAAAGTATTGTATATTAAATTTAAAAAATTTGAAAAAAATAGATACATAAGTAATTAAAAAACAAAATATTTTTATCGTGTTTGGATTCATACATTATTTTAAAAGTATCTATTTTTATTTTTTTTAATTGTAAAAAAAAGGTAATAACCCGTGCATTTAGAAGGATTTTGGCCAGATTACTCATGCGTTCACACAGTACTGGTGTGTTACCCGTGTGTTTATACATATCTTTACCTGGTTACCTGTGCGCTTACACGATAAAATAAACGAAAAATTCAAACTGTAATTCACTGTATTGAAACTTTATTGCTCAACCATAATCAAATTAGAATTAGCCATTATTTACCTATAGTTAATTACACTCCCAAGCTTCAGGCTGTAGTGGTTGGATCTGTAAAATGATTTCTTGCACCAGCAACGCAATTAGTTCCAATCAACGGTAATAATAAAAGAATTTTTTTTGTGTGTAAATCATAGTTTAAAGTTTCATAAACAAAAATTAAATGAATCTAAAACTGTTTGTAGTCATGAGTCTACGACTATATTACTTGTGGAGAAGTACACATTTATTTAGTTACATGTAAGTTTGAAGATTATAAGAAAAATATAGTATTGACATTGCATTATATAATAGTATAATTACATACAAAACCATGCCCATCCCCACTGCCTACAACATCTTATACTAAGAAAAATACAATATTCTCACTGCACTCCTCTATACAACAAATGCTGCAGACCAAGGTTTTATTCTCTAATAGTAGGCAGACCAAGGTTTTATTCTCTAATATTCTCATTGCATCTCCCAGGTTTTATTTCGTGTAATGTTGTTTTTGCCGGTTCTCGTCAGAGCAAGGTTTCAACTCATATTTGTTGGGGTTTCGAGAGTGTCAGACACAAATAACCAACATACAACAGATGTGCATAGGCTGAGTTGTTAGTAGAACAAAACTTGGACAACAACGCCAAGTGGTAACCTCTCATTTTGAGCTGCGTGTGTAATTGCGTCCAATAAAAAACATAACACTTGCACCACATTATGCCCTTCCACCACCAGGGCCGGCCCAATCAACGCAGAGGCCCCGTTCTAATTTCAAAAATGGACTCAATTTTAAAATATAAATAAAATTATAATAATTAAAAAAGACAAATAAAAAAATACAATTATAATTATTTTGAGTTTTGATCTATCTCAATTTTTGTAGGCATTAAGTTTTTATCATCGCATTTTTTTGATTTATGGAATTTTTACTATAACATTTTATTTATTTTGATTAATATTTATGAAAAAAAAATTAGACCTTTCAAAATTTGGGGCCCTGTCCACCACAATATGCCAATTACAAAGATGATAACAATTACTCCTGCAACCACAACTCCTACATGCACGCTTTTATTATTTTCTAACGGCGATGTAAAATCTACACAATTTATATGTGCATTATAGATTTTATATGGACATCAAAGGTGATCGAAGACAATATAAAATCTTGGAAAATACATCTAAACAGGATCAACTAATATAGCTGATATTAGAGGCCCATATACTGATCCAAATGGGATAGTAATTGTTCCTTTCTCAGCCCAACTTAACTGAATCTCCAATGTGTTTCTAGTCACACCGGTAGTAAAACTTTTAATGACTACCCTGCCAACGCCACCTGCCTCTTTTGCAACATCGAAATCCTTCACCACCGACTTTCTCTGCCATATATAAATCCTTCAAATGCACAGTATTGAATGAATTGAATTTTATTTTCTATTTTAGTTTTAAGAAAAATTTATTTGTACAATCACGTGGTTAGTATTTGTGTGTAAAAATAAAATGAAAAAACATGCACCTGGATGTAGATGTCAAATCCACGTCTTTTGATGCTGTTAAATGTTTCATCATCACTGAACATTATTTTAGCAAAATGGAGTTTCACAGTGTAACTTTCGTTTCTAACGCATAATGCATAATAAGTAAGAGAATTTGGAGAAATATGTGCATCCATGTATAGTTCAGTACCATTGTCGACGACAAGCTTTGTTGCATTAGACCATATGTAGTAGTCAATACCATTTTTCATCTACATTTTTAAGTTAAGATAGATGAAGAAGCGGTAAAATTCTTACAGGTGGTACATGATGTTCTGTAGACCCCTTAAGCTCATGGGGATTTGTCCACTTAATTTGTTGTTGCTGAGGTCTCTAAAAATGGTATTCAGAATAAGTTCTCTTTAGAGGAAAAGTAAATATAGAATTTAACATAAAGAATAGTTCCCTATTATATGATTAACGTAAGAAAAACGAAGAGAAGATAAGCAAAATCATGAAATGACAATACTAAAGAATCTAAAATTTGTGACAAGATAAGACAAATAAAATCATACAACATCTCAAGATTTTTTCAACTATGTATAAAATTGGGTATAACTCCAGAGAATACCACTCGCCAATTCGACTGCATTAAGCAACAAATAGCAGTAATTATGAATATTGAATATATATAACCATGCAGCTAATAAATACGACCAGACACACAAACACCGCCAGTAACACATACGAGTAAACATTGGAAATAACTTGAAAAAACGAAAATGAATGAATGTAACGACATGGGTCGGTGTCGTATGAGGGTTATCCACCAATACATGTCAGATAGGTAGACACACATTCAAGTTAAAGTGTTGGAGCTACGTAGCAATTACTTCAATGCAGTGAGCTTATCAAGTGTTGCAGGTAACACTCCATTGGAGGAAAGAAGCCTACAGAGCCAGAAACACCAAAGAATAAATCAAAGGCGAATAAAATACATCCAATGTCAATCACTGCTACAAACAACTAAAGTTTTAGTACCTCATCCAACATTCTACGTTACTCATCTCTGGCCTCAACAACTTTATCGTTGTCATTGAAATCAACGTGAAAGTTAGGGTTTAGGGCAAAAAATCATATCTAAATAATCTCCTTCTTCGTCAAACCTAGATTAAATTTGAACTAAAGTTGTCCTTGGATTAAGAGAAAAAGAGGAAAAGAAATTAAATTTGAACCAATTGACATCATCTATCAATTCAAACCTAATAATGAAAGGCATAAAATAGAAAATATGTAATTGATGTAGAATTATGTGACATCACCAGTTAGAAAAGTAACTTTTAGACATAAAATACGCTCATTTTGCAGAGGTGGCAAATTAAGAGGCAAGGGCATTTATGGTTTTTCCAGAGCCATCAATGTTCTTATATGGTAGATTATTAATTTAGTAGTGATACAAAAGTTAAAATGTACTTATATTTAAATGTAAAAAATATATACAAAGTTAACATTTGCTTAGGAGCAACAATTTTCTTAAAAATAAATATGTTGGTACTCCCTCCCTCTGGTCTCAATTATAAACAAAAAAAATTCTATAGTCTTAAATATTAAAAAAAAAACTATAATTATTCAATTCAATTCAACTATTCCAAATATATCCCTATGATTTTTTACATTTTAATATTTGCAACGATTTTCAAAGTAAAAAATAAGAGTACAATTAAAAAGAGAGTAAGAATTAAATACATTGACACATTCTTCTTTGTGGACGAGTTTTTTTTATAAATTTGAAGACCGAAAGTCAATTTTTTTAATTACACATTCAGTGTATTCCATACTCCCTCTGTCTCACAATAAGTGTTATTTTTCCTATTTTTATTTGTCTCAAATTATTTGTCCATTTAGAATACCAATGTGATATTTATTACTACCTTCGGTCCCATTTATAAGAAAATATTCTTTTTTTCAGATACATTGAATAAATAATGTATTTGGACAACATGTTGTTCAAATACATTATTTATTCAATGTATCTGAAATTTTTTTTTCCTTATAAATGAGACCAGAGGGAGTATTTCTTTTCACTAACTTACCCTAATTTATTATATTTTAATTCATTTATGTACTCCACTATTTATTATTAATAAGGTTATTTTAGTAAACAAGATTCATTTTATCATTAAAATCAATATAATTAATCATTTTCTTAAAAAATGTGAAAATCTTAAAGAAAACACCTATTGTAAGACGGAATGAGTAATATTTATCACATTTAAAAGAAAGTATCTCAAAAAATTTGTCAAAAATTTACAAATTACTGTTTTGAATTTTTTTACTTAGCAAGACAATAAAAAATATTTATTATTTTTTATATCATGTTTTTTTTTTTATAATACTCTCAATCAAGTAGTATTATTAAATTTCATATATTTTTCATTTTATTATAAAAAAATAATCGATAAATTAATAATTAATATTACCTTGAAACTTGAGTTTGTCCAAAGCAAAAGAAAAAAAAACTTTAAAAATATTAAAAATATATAAAACAAAAACAAAAACAAAAAAGTCTGTAAATATTACCAAGCAAAAAGAACATCTGGAATATGTTATTTCCAAGGCAACAGTTTTTTTCTCTAAATTTTGACTAACCAGAAACAAATTAAAAAACATAAATAAAAAGAATAAAAAAGCATGAGTAAAGTCAAAGATATAATAAATATAAAGGGAAAGCTCCTAAGTATAATAAACACTACATAAATTAAATAATATTAAAAATAACCTAAGTCCATGAATGAAATACACGTGTAGTGAAGTACAAGACAAGATCAATGAATAACAAACAAAAAAAAAAACGAAATCTAAAAGCAAATTCAAAACCCTAAATTTAAAAATTAAATAAAAAGAATAAAATCCAAAACCTTCCATTTCTATATTCCCTCCCTTCTTCCTCGGTTATTGAATTTTCTCTTCACGTTTTTCTTTCTTCATCATCATCATCTTGGTTGTCGTCATCATCACTTTTTACCTACGGTTACTTTCGTCGCTATATATATAACACAGTTTCGTTCTCGTTTTTTCAATATCACTCTTTTTCTATACTCTCTTGTTTCTTCATTACATTGCGTTTTGTTTTTCGGTTTCATGGATTCGCGTGAACCACCACATGCTCCTCCTCATCACCCTCAGGGTCACCACTTTCAACCTCCGTCGAACGTTGTCTTGGTGGGACCCAATCCGTTCACCAACACTGCCCCGACTACCATGATGGCACCTGCCACTGCTCGATTCCCTCTCTTCAACATGAACGCTAACCCTGCTAACCCTCCTCCTCATTCCGAGCCTTTCACCACCATTGCCACCACCACCACCACCACCACCAATGTCAACACTGCCGCCACCACCAACACTGTTCCTCCTTCCACCTTGGTACCATATGTTGCTGGCTCCTCTGAGTCATTCAAGAGAAAGAGGGGCCGGCCAAGGAAGTATTTTCCTGATGACAGCACTGCTCTTGGGTTGGGCTCGGGTTCGGGCTCTGGCTCGGGTTCCGGGCAGGCTCTTGCTATGAACTCTCCTGACTCTTCAACTGCTAAGAAGAGTAAGAGGGGGAGAGGAAGGCCTCGTGGCTCTGTTAAGAAGAAGCTTGGTATGTTAAATTTGGTTATTTTTTGTTATTTGAATTTGAATTTTGGAAAAGTATATTGTTTTTGTTGATTGTATTCGTTGTGGTTGTTCGTTTTTCAGGAGATAATGGCTCTGCTTTCCAGCCTCATGTGATCATGGTGAATCATGGAGAGGTATGCAATTGCTTTGCTTTTGTAATTTTGAAAATTTTGGTTGATTTATGAATTAAATGCTGATTTAGTTTTTGATGATGTTAAAAAGATGGTTACTTTGTTGTGTTTTTGTATTCAATTGGTGTTTTTCAAGAGTGGTTCTTAGTTCTTACCAATATGTTTTTTTTTTTCTTCTCTTGTTTGTAGGACATTTCTGAAAAAGTTATGGCCTTTAGTCAAGAAAGAGCGGCACCTGATACGGATATGTGCATTGTTTCTGCTGAAGGTTCGATTGGCACGGTTGCCCTTCATCAGGCGGGGAGCATTGTGGTTTTTGAGGTAGTTTTTAGATCCATTTTGATTCGAATCCGTTCAATAACTATGTATCTGATTAAGAAAAATTGTTTTGTTTGTACTATGTCAATTGGAAGAGATCTGAAATTTGATGTGATGTGTGTTTATTTGATGTGCATATATATGTTCTTGAGCTAGCATTTGGCATGTGACAGTGTTGTCTTTCTGGGTCATGGCTTTCATCCAAAATCTGCCATTAAAATGGTTTATGGATGGAACATGGTGGATACAATAGGCATTGTGGCCTATGGCAATTAGCACAAAATCCACATTGCCATAACGGCAATTTGAAAACACTGTCACATGAACAAAAGGATTTGGACTGCACGCAATCACAATCCCACACATTCACTCATGTAGTAAGCACATCAGTTGTCATTGGATTGAGATCGGATGGTGCAGAAAGCGAGTACATTTTGATTTTGTTAAACTCTAAAACACCAACTTTAAAATCTGCACTGTCCAATCTTGATTCAACAACCACCAATGTACTGACTTTGTGAATTCGTCAGATTGTGATTTCAGGCAATCCACATCCATTGAAAAAATGGAATGTTGTTGTCTTCTAATTTTTGTTCTCTCTGGTTCTACTATGTTTGTATTGTTTCGTTCAATTTTTTATATTCACTGCACATACAAACATTCCATATGTTTTGCACTGTCTAGTTTCACTGTACATACAAACATTCCATATGTTTTGCACAGTCTAGTTTTACATGAAAATACAATCTTTTTTATATTTTTCACTAAGAGTATGGCTGAGCTTTTATAAAAATAAAATCTATCACAATCATTTATAAATGCAGGGCTTTGTTTTTCTTTCCATTGAAACACTAAAGCAAGTATACTTTGCGGCTTGAAATAAAATTATCATGTTTCTTTTTCATTTTGCATCTCATATCTTTATTTCATTTCTTGATGGGTTAAAATTTGCATACATTATTTCCTGTGACATGGGAGAGATGTGGGATCTAATGTTGTCAAAACCACAAATATACTCGTGGGAGTGTACGGGTCTTAAGGATCCTTGCCCATAGATGTATACTTGCGGGGTTGAAGATTGGAGTGGGATTGCGTTCATACTCAGGATCGCACAATCTTCTCCGATCTCCTTTTAGATGTTTCCTAGTTCAATTAGTTGCTAACCAGTTTGAAAAATTGAATTATGTAACCTTTTCTCCCGGACTTGGACCAATAATGATGTAGATAATGAATATTCCATTAATGTTAGTAGTGTTAAGATTTAGATAGTTTTATGCATTTATGTGTGTTTGTGTGTGCGAGTTCAATTTTATATTTTAGGTAGCGTTTTACGATTCTTTAAACTCAGATCTTTCACCTCCTCGCGATCTTAAGTAGGATCTCAACTTTGACATTATTGGCACCATTCAAGCAGATCTACTTCCATAATTACCATTATATTTAGATTCTGAAGCGTGTCACTTGCATTTTATCACGTGTTAGCTTTATTTTTACTAATGCCGTTTTCTATAGTTATTTGGAAGCCAAAAGTCACATGATCGGATCATCTTTAATTTTGTTTGTGTTTTATTTTTCATAATTTACATAGCTAAATGTGCTTTGGTTTAATTCTCTTCCTATGATCTCTTGTTCCATCACAGGGCCAATTTGAAATTGTATCCCTGACAGCCCAGTCAGTAGAATCTGATGACGGCAGTGGCATTAAAAGAATGAGTAGCTTGAAGGTATCTGTAGGGGGTCCTGATTCACGCCTTTTGGGGGGTGTAGTTGCTGATAAGCTTGTTGCGGCATCGACAGTAAAGGTATTGCTCTCAAATGTTAGACAATTTACGTTGACAGTCTATATTCTGCGTGAGAAATTAATCAAACTCCGCGGCATCAGTTTTATGACTTTTAAAAAATCATTTGCAGGTCATAATGGGCTGTTTTACTTTGGATGGCAAAAAGACTAGCTCGAACAATCAGAAATCTGGGCCGTCTTCAACCCCACCGTCCAATTTTGCTGCTTCTGGGACTCCAACTAGCCCTACATCTCAAGGGCCTTCATCTGAGTCCTCTGGTGACCATGAGAATAGTCCTTTTACTCAGGGACCTGGAATCTACAACAATGCCAGTCAGGTCGATCAAAACATGATGTTCCACCACCCGCAAAACTGGGCTCGCCAAACTCAGCAGTGAGACGAGCAGGCTTTTAGGTTCACCATTGCAGAAGCAGGCTATTTGCATGGTGATTGTTCAAAGTTGTGGCTTTAGGACTAGTAATAAAAATAACTGGGACAGGTTTTAGGGGAGTTTATCGATATGTTTTTATATCTGTTTTTCTGCTTATTAGGATTTTCAAATTATTTATGATACAATGCTAGCAAGCTCCGCTTCTGGTTAATGAGCTTATTGCGGTTTTGGATCCGCTTGTGACATGTTAGAAATATGAGTTATGCACCCTCTCATTGGAGCTACATATTTTCAAGATGTTTCTTTCTTTTATTCTTGCTGTGTGCGAAAATAAAAAATAAAATGCGATTTCATAAAAATATCACCCTAGGAGATACTGATTGTGGTTCTTACGTTAGACGAAGAGAAGGGTTTTTAAGCGAGAAGATAAACTTTTACGTTAGACGAAGAGAAGGGTTTTTAAGCGACAAGTATAAGCGATATTTATACATATATTTAAACAACACTATATTTTATCATATGATAATCTATATTTGAAACCCACTTCAAGTTATTTTCTAGATTATATGTACTTCAAGACTTTTACATAGATATTCGAAGAAGTTATAGATTTCTCAAATTTCAGACTAAATTTCTCTAATTTCACAGTATAACTTCACTTTGAAAATCTACTGACTTGAAGAAAAGTGATATAGAAAAGTGCTTCTTTTGAACTCATTTTGACTCATTCCAACCATCTAACTTACTTAGTAAATCCAATTAAAAACCTTCATTTGAGACTTAACACTTGAAAGAAATATAATGTGATTGTGTTGTACTGTTGTTATCTTTGAATGAACAAATTCGTAAAAACAAATATGAGATTGTATGGTGTGATTGTGAACTGAGTAGTAAATCCATGTTAGAATGTCTATATTAGGCATGTGATCTAAAATAGATACTATAACATTTAGTGAGTTTAGAATCTATGTTAAGTCTTAAACATATTTAGTGAGTTTAGAATCTATGTTAAGTTTTAAGTTAGTAATTAAATTTTTAGAATGGATCCTAAATAGGTAGCGTGATTTTTGATGCTGTATTAAATTTTAGAGTTGAAATTAAGTATGATCACTTAGTTATTATATGTTCCTTAAATTCATGTTTAAGTAACTTTAATAGGGATTATAATATTCTCAAATATGTTACCATAAGTATATATATTTTTTTAAAACTGAAAGTATATTAAAAAAAAGAAAGGAACAAAGAGAGAGGGATCAAATCGAACACTCTCAAGCAGAGCAAAATCTATGACTTGGCCTATCAAGTTTGTTCTAACCAAAGCTATTACATAAGAAGACAAAACATTCCGATGAATAAAATTATTGAAGGAAAGACCAAAGTTTTATAAGCTATGAACATATTGGTTTCCCTCCTTAAATATACGAGTGACCAAAAAATTCATGTTCCTCAAAGCTTTGCAATTAAGCCATATGTTTCATAGGTTCCAAAGAACTGAGAAATCAAGCCTATAAAGGCCAACAAAACTAGAGAATTACCAATCTCAAGCCACAAGTTGGACCAATTCTTCCATATAACAATCTCTATAGATTTGATTTAGCACTTCAAGTAAAACTTGACTATTATCATTGAAGAGTTTTGAGATATTTCCTTGATTAAATATAATTATCAGAGATTGTTGGACAATTGTTACAACTGACATCTTCAAATATTGTTTGATCTTAAGTGTTGTCATTAGGGATGGGAATAGGCTAAGCTAGACTAGACTTTATAAGGCTTGAGTCTGGTCTACGATAAATTTGAAAGGCCTGAGTCTGGCCTATGACCAATAATAGACTCTCTTTTTTGGTCTTGCCTGGCCTTTTGAAGAGCCTGACTTGACCTGAAAGCCTATTTAAAAGTCTATTTTTCATTATGGTTTTCAATTAATCCATATTATTTAAGAAATTTTATAAGTCATCCTATATATTTAGCCTTTGTTCTAATATATGTGCATATATAGGCTTGCCTATTTAGCCTTTTTTTCTAATAAACACGTAAATATGGACCGATTTATTTAGCCTATTTTTAATATATATTAAAATATAGGCTGGCCTATAAGGCTTTATAGGCTTTTTTAATAGCTTAAGTCTGACCTATTTTATTAAATAGGCTTTTAAAAAAGCCTAGACCTAACCTTTTTGTTAAATAAGTCTGGTCTGGTCTGACCTTATATAGGTTAGGCCATAGGTCCCTGTAGGCCGGTCTGGCCTATTCCCACCCCTAATTATCATCATCAAAACAATTAAAATTATTTGAGTATTGCTGACAGTTGTATCTGTAAACACATATATCCATATTAACCATGTTTATATGACCTTAAAAATATGACAGTTGTATCTGTAAACACATATATCCATATTAACCATGTTTATATGACCTTAAAAATATGACCTTAGTTTCCCGTTATTGCAACTACAACCAAGTCTAGCCTTTCTATTTTCTAATACATCAATTCTTTTCTATTTTCTAATAAAGTAGACTATATTTTTCTTTTTTTTATAATCAAAGAGATATATTAAAAAATACTAGGGGTGCTTAACCCAAAAGTACAATAGAATAAAAGAGGACATAAAAGACCTAATCCGGATGCAACTGGCCAACCAAAAACCACCACCTCACCTAAGAAAAGGTCTCGGATCGACACACCAATCCGGCCAAGAAAAACTAACATACAAAACTCATAGCTTTTTTGTTTATTGACAAGTATAGGAATAATGACACCTCTTCCTTTAGGAGGGTCAATATTGGGTGAGTTTTCAATAAAGTTTTGATCTTCAAAAATGTTTCTTCACATTCTAATTTCTCCATTTTGTTAATGTTGCAAAAAAGTGAAAAATTTTACGGTTCGATTATTTTAATTTTAGTTTGATTTGATTCGACGGTTCGATTTAGCTTTTGGATTTTTTTGAACAACCCTATAAACAAGGAACTAAAATATTCAATACTCCAATTGAAATATTCAATACTCCAATTGATTCAACTACTCCCCCGACCTTATTTATAAACAAATATTCTTTTTTTAGATTCATTGAATAATGAATGTATCCGATCTTTTATGTAGACTAGATACATTCATTATTCAATGAATCTAAAAGGAGAATCTTTGCTTATAAATCAGGCCGGAGTAGTATTTAACTATTTTATCATTGATTTATTAGTTGGTTAAAATTCGATGAAAACCTAAACGCTATAATCTAAATATTCATGGGTATAGTTCACTCTTCATTTTCATAAATCTTAATTCCCTCACGATATCTTGATCTCATGGAACCTACTAGTACCTGATTATTTGTTTTTTTGGCTTATCACCACCAGTATAGTCCGGTTCGGAGATCAGTTCTGGTATCAAGTGATCTGATAAGTGCCAAAATGTACTTATTTTGTGTATGTAAATAGTGGCACTTATCGATAATTTTGTTAATACCGTTTGAATAATTCCCCGTTTTGTGTATAAATACGTATACTTTGTGAATAGTTGTATTTTCATATACTTTTATACCATTTGATAGTTTTTCCTTTGTTTTTATAGGTATTCATGCTTATTGGAGCCTTGAGGAATAAAGTGTCAAAGGCACGGCTTCGATTTCGCAATTTTGGTGAAAGCCCGCTTAGCCACCATCAAGCGGACTTCCAAAGACTCAAAATAAGGATGAAAAAAATCATCATTTTGGTTTCCATTCACTCATTATTGGATAGAGCATTGAATAAGCTTTCCAACGCTTCGAACCGGGCGCAATTCGGAGTTACGGTTCTCGAGTTATGGCGAAAACAAAATCTGATTTTTAGCAGACTCCGCTAAGCGGAGGGGGTCCGCTGAGCGGAGCTCCAGCGGAGCAAATCAGCGTCTGGATGAAATTTTGAGTCCGCTGAGCGGAGGGGGTCCGCTAAGCGGACCTGCTAAGACAGCAGCTCGTTAAAAGGGGCCAAAATCACATTTTTAGGTCATGGGTTGGGTATTTTTGAGTCCCAACTCCATCATTTTCATTCTTAGATCAAAATTAGCTTAGAAAACAACTTCGGAGGTTGCATAAGGATGATCGGGGGTGGATTGAGCGTCGAACGGAGCTGACAAACCGGGAGATCTTCGGTTCATTTCTCTTCTTCTTTGTGTATTTCTCTTTGGTTGGGTTTGTTTGTATATTTACTTGAATCTTATGTATATTTACCGATTATAATGTTATATTTAACTTGCTTTACGAATCCGTGTTGATGTTATCCTGGATTTTTGCTCTATGCTGGGGATTTGGGGTGATTTAGAGATAAACTTCTTGAATCCTTATCTAGGATGATTATCTGTTAGTTTCTGAACTCTAGAGATGGATTTAGAGCTAGCATTCACTGTGGGTATCTGTACTTAATGCTTTCATGTTTGAGCGGCGCGCGAGAGATCGCCGACGCGAGAATACGGATGTTCTCGCGACTTCGCGTTAGAGATAACCTTAGTTGTGAGATGATCTCGTTTGTGCTCCAGAGATGGACGCTTATGTGAGAGATACGTGATAACATAGATGAGTATCGTAGGTTTAGTATAATGGGTTGGTAAGTGTATGTTTGTGAAGAGTGAATATATTTACATTCCTGATAAGTTCTTTCTCTTCTAAGAATGTGTTTATTCTTTTCCTGTCTATATCTTTGTTTACTTTTTGCTCATTCAAACCCGAGCTCGAAACCGTAGAAACTGTTGAATGGCATCTCTCCATCTCTGAGGACGATAAATCCTGGATCAATATTTCCAAATCTTTCTTTTGTTGCTTGCCCTATACTGCATTCAACAAAATGGCGCCGTCGCCGGGGATGGTTTTGATTGCATCGCAATAGTTTTCGTGGTTTTGAGCTTTGTATTTATCGTATATATTGTATAGTTTCACTTGTATATATACTTACTTGTACATGTTTACTTGTTTATGTTCACCATATAGTTACTTGTATATGTTTACATATAAGTATACTTTTATTGGTGAATGTTGGTGAAACATGTTGATCTCGGATGAGCTCTTTAATAACAGATCTTCACTTTTCAACTTGTGAATCCAACATTCACCAACTTTACCTTTTTGTATGATAATAGTTGTTTGTGTTTCATACTTGTGCATATGTGTTTGTTTATGTATATGGTTGTATATTTTTGTTTTTATGTTCGTTTAATCATTGTATATATTTGTACCCGTAATGTTTGTTGAGTGGTTGGTTAGGACACTTTCTTTAGGCTTGCGCGTTGAGACGTCACCGTGGCATGACGGGAGGAAGCTACTTTCCAAACACCGAAACAATAAAGGCGTCGAGCTAACGACGTAAAACAAGCGCTTGTTGGGAGGCACCCCAACGGTTGTAAATATTGTTTATATTTCTGTTTATAAGTTATTAGGTGAAGTGGAAGAAAATTGGAACAACTATTGCAGTTCTGATTTTTCTGGTTTTTCTGTCATCCGCTAAGCGAGCCTAGCTCCGCTAAGCGATGACAGTAAAATTTTGTTTTCTTGCTTTGTACCAGTGGGGTTCCTATTCCACTTGGTTCACTCATTTTTCCCACTTTCACCAAGGTTATTTAGTAGTAGATACTAGTTTTATTTTTCTAATTCTTTTATTGGTTGTTTGTACTCAAATTTTGTTCGGTAATTCGAAGATTTTTGAGGTGATTCTCCAAAGCTTGAGTGTTTCAACTTGCGGATGTATGGTAGGATATTGTTTTTGAAGTTGTATCATTCAAGGTACTCATTTATCGCTTTCTATAGCATAACATGTTTAGGAAACTTTTCATTTGTACAATTACCATACCATTCATTCTTTTACATTACTTGCTTGTTGATTGAATCACTTTAGTTTCCAAACCATAAATGTGAGGAAGCTTTCCATTGTTCATATATGCTAGAGGCCACAATCTTTGTTTTAACTGGATTTTATTATGCTTAATCTTTTGTTTATGTTGATGTTATGAAAGCATGAAAAGGATCAAGGCATTTTGTTTCATTTTGAGCATAACCACCATAACCAAATAGTCAATTCACCTTGTGAGTGTGTGATCATTTGTTAACCCTTTTGAGCCTTTTTATCAATATCCATGTTATATTTGCTAAATGCTTATCTTTGAGTGTTTAGTTCTCATTTTTGCATGGATGATTGATTCTTTGTTTTCTTGAACCCTCAACCATGATTTTTGGTATGAATTTTTACCTTGCCTTAGAAAGTAGGGAGTATTCATATGATGGTGTGGTTGAATTCAAGTTGGGGAGAGAAATGGTTGCTACTTATGTGGTTGTTGCTATGAGGTTGAAAAGAAAGAAAAAAAAAGAAAAAAAAACGTGAAAAGAAAAAGAAAGAAAAAAAAATGAAAAAGTTTTGAAAAAGAAAAGGAAAAGAGAAGTGAATAATTGTGCTAATAAGTATTGTGATTGGTTTGAGAAACTTGTGGTTATGGAAGAAGTTTAATCGAGGTTTTGTTGTCTGAATATTTGGTGGATTGATCACTCCCTTAGGTTTAGGCAAGTTTTTGTTTCGATTAGCCTTAGGACATATCCCTTGTTTGTTAACCAAGCCACATTACAACCTTGATAAGTCCTTGTGATTCTTGCTTTTGTATCTTCAATGTGATTTTTGGATGAATGCATAATTTAATCTTTTGTTTGCAAGATTGTTGGATGAGTGTTAAAAGTCCCTCACCTTTGTGTGTTCTTCATTCATTGATGAAATTTTGCTAGGTGTGATTCATGAGATAACATGTATTGTGTTAGAATGTTTTGTATGTTTTTTGTGCTTAGGATTCGTTTCGTTTACATGTTGTCGTTGTAGGATAGTGGTAAGTATTTACTTTGTTTATACGTTTTTGTATTGAGCCATACATTTGTTTTTGGTTTTTCTAAACTTGTTGATTCACAATTCTTTGGTTTATTACTTTTGATTCTTTGATTTATTTGACATTGTTTGAGGACAAACAAAGTTTCAGGTTGGGGAGAGTTTGATAAGTGCCAAAATGTACTTATTTTGTGTATGTAAATAGTGGCACTTATCGATAATTTTGTTAATACCGTTTGAATAATTCCCCGTTTTGTGTATAAATACGTATACTTTGTGAATAGTTGTATTTTCATATACTTTTATACCATTTGATAGTTTTTCCTTTGTTTTTATAGGTATTCATGCTTATTGGAGCCTTGAGGAATAAAGTGTCAAAGGCACGGCTTCGATTTCGCAATTTTGGTGAAAGCCCGCTTAGCCACCATCAAGCGGACTTCCAAAGACTCAAAATAAGGATGAAAAAAATCATCATTTTGGTTTCCATTCACTCATTATTGGATAGAGCATTGAATAAGCTTTCCAACGCTTCGAACCGGGCGCAATTCGGAGTTACGGTTCTCGAGTTATGGCGAAAACAAAATCTGATTTTTAGCAGACTCCGCTAAGCGGAGGGGGTCCGCTGAGCGGAGGGGGTCCGCTGAGCGGAGCTCCAGCGGAGCAAATCAGCGTCTGGATGAAATTTTGAGTCCGCTGAGCGGAGGGGGTCCGCTAAGCGGACCTGCTAAGACAGCAGCTCGTTAAAAGGGGCCAAAATCACATTTTTAGGTCATGGGTTGGGTATTTTTGAGTCCCAACTCCATCATTTTCATTCTTAGATCAAAATTAGCTTAGAAAACAACTTCGGAGGTTGCATAAGGATGATCGGGGGTGGATTGAGCGTCGAACGGAGCTGACAAACCGGGAGATCTTCGGTTCATTTCTCTTCTTCTTTGTGTATTTCTCTTTGGTTGGGTTTGTTTGTATATTTACTTGAATCTTATGTATATTTACCGATTATAATGTTATATTTAACTTGCTTTACGAATCTGTGTTGATGTTATCCTGGATTTTTGCTCTATGCTGGGGATTTGGGGTGATTTAGAGATAAACTTCTTGAATCCTTATCTAGGATGATTATCTGTTAGTTTCTGAACTCTAGAGATGGATTTAGAGCTAGCATTCACTGTGGGTATCTGTACTTAATGCTTTCATGTTTGAGCGGCGCGCGAGAGATCGCCGACGCGAGAATACGGATGTTCTCGCGACTTCGCGTTAGAGATAACCTTAGTTGTGAGATGATCTCGTTTGTGCTCCAGAGATGGACGCTTATGTGAGAGATACGTGATAACATAGATGAGTATCGTAGGTTTAGTATAATGGGTTGGTAAGTGTATGTTTGTGAAGAGTGAATATATTTACATTCCTGATAAGTTCTTTCTCTTCTAAGAATGTGTTTATTCTTTTCCTGTCTATATCTTTGTTTACTTTTTGCTCATTCAAACCCGAGCTCGAAACCGTAGAAACTGTTGAATGGCATCTCTCCATCTCTGAGGACGATAAATCCTGGATCAATATTTCCAAATCTTTCTTTTGTTGCTTGCCCTATACTGCATTCAACAAAATGGCGCCGTCGCCGGGGATGGTTTTGATTGCATCGCAATAGTTTTCGTGGTTTTGAGCTTTGTATTTATCGTATATATTGTATAGTTTCACTTGTATATATACTTACTTGTACATGTTTACTTGTTTATGTTCACCATATAGTTACTTGTATATGTTTACATATAAGTATACTTTTATTGGTGAATGTTGGTGAAACATGTTGATCTCGGATGAGCTCTTTAATAACAGATCTTCACTTTTCAACTTGTGAATCCAACATTCACCAACTTTACCTTTTTGTATGATAATAGTTGTTTGTGTTTCATACTTGTGCATATGTGTTTGTTTATGTATATGGTTGTATATTTTTGTTTTTATGTTCGTTTAATCATTGTATATATTTGTACCCGTAATGTTTGTTGAGTGGTTGGTTAGGACACTTTCTTTAGGCTTGCGCGTTGAGACGTCACCGTGGCATGACGGGAGGAAGCTACTTTCCAAACACCGAAACAATAAAGGCGTCGAGCTAACGACGTAAAACAAGCGCTTGTTGGGAGGCACCCCAACGGTTGTAAATATTGTTTATATTTCTGTTTATAAGTTATTAGGTGAAGTGGAAGAAAATTGGAACATCGTCTTGTACGGTGTTTGTTGGTTTTACCGTCTTAGTACGGTGTTCGTTGGTTTTCCCGTCTTAGTACGGTGTTTGTTGGTTCAGGTTGACACATTTACTTCAAATCATTGCAGATTTGAGCGTCAATGTTGCATATCCAGAAGTATGAATATTCTGGTGACTTTTATTTTGTCATATTTGTAGGCACTTTCATGTTGCCGTTGTATGCTATTAACCTAGGTGCTGCAAGATTGTTCGCAGATTCACCTTTTTCAGTTTTTAGCGATCTTGAATTTGTAATGATCGATGTATTTTTACATTTGAATGAATGAATATCTTTTTAGTCAAAAAAAAATAATAAAAGTTAAATATCTCTATCTAATCGCTATAATTAACTCACAGGTTATTTTTTATTATTATTATTAACAATGTATATCAATTAAATTCTACTTAAAAACGGTTCAATATGATATATCACACGTTAAAGAGTTGTGATTTTGTTTAATAGAAGTGTAAAATAACTTTACAAGATGTTCACATTCAGATACTTTGTAGTTGCGCGTCCAAGTGGAGCCCAACCCAATCTGTCACCAAAGTCGACACACGTACCAAACTCTCCCCACGCGCCACTCGTGTCTCAACCACTCTTCAACTCACCCTACGTCATATCTTTGACCAAAAAACCCCCCTACACTCCCACGCGCCTCCCTACGAGCGTAGCAATACCATTGCTCTGAATGCAGTCCAAAGGATCCTTTCACACAACGGCTACTTCTCATTACAAAATGCAACCCGACAATGATATATACATCCAAAGTAACCTTTTCTTTCCTTTATAGCCACCCAAATAATAATTTAATTCATTTCATATTTTCTAATTTTCTAATCCAAATCCTTACATAAATATCATCACACTATTATAAATTTATTTATTTTCTCAACATTTTAAGTGTTCTAGCAACTTCAGGAGCCCCCAACAACAACATAGATTTCTTCATCCTTATTTCATCCATCCTCTTCAACTACAACACAACCTCGTTTTTCTCAAAAAAACATACAACCTCGTTTTCCTCAAAAAGAAAACCTACAACCTCGTACCTTGCATTTACATATGGATTGTTTGGTGATGCCAGTTTCATTGATCCGAAGAAGATCAACAGGTTCACGGCTGGGTTACAAGCCACTAACCGATGATGAGTTGGATCAACAAGATTCCGACAGCCGCGTGACAGTGGTGGTCGGAAAAGAGAAGAAGGTGTTCCTTGTAGACCCTATCATTTTACAAGAGAATCCATTTCAGGTTTTGATGGATATCTCTATGAAGAAGAATCCAGAAGAGACGAACAAGAATCATTTCCGTTTCGCATCAAGTCATCATCATGAGAGAGTTATCTTTGTGGATGTTGATGATATTTTGTTTGAGCACATGTTGTGGCTTATGTATAATGATACATCTTCTTTGTTTAAGCTCAATTTGAAAGATATTGTTGATTTCTATACTCATGAGGATATGTAATTGTAATCATCTAAATTGTGTTGTAGAATATTTTCAACCACAACAGAGGTATTGTATTATGTTAAATTTTCAGTGTTATGTTCATATACTTCAATGTTATACTTAAACAATAGTTGATTTTAGATCTTTCATTATTCAATTTCTGTTTTTACTTGCTAGGTTTATTTGCACTCAAATTAATTGACTTGTCTAATGTAATACAGTACATTGAAGAGAAAAAAGAGAGGCATTTCATTGTTGATGTGTACATGTAAAGTTAACCAATTTTGCTATTTAGTTTTTTTTTTCTTTCCCTTTAGTTGAAAAATACTCTGAAGAGTAAAATCGATTTCTTCATGACCCTGGATGTAGCTGTTTGGCCAAGTTTTCAGCCTTTGGTGGAGTAGTCGGTAATGGAAAATGACATTCTTATACATTGTGGGAGGTGTGAACAAGAATAGATAAGAGAGATGAAGAATGATTCTACGTGGCATGTGTTTCACTATAACCTAACTAGTCTTTTTCAAATATTTAAGTATGTGTTTGATTATGCCCCAAAAATAATTTACTTTGAGTAAATTGATTATAACAAACGGATTCGGATTAAAAATGAGTTAAAAATAAAGTGATGTTTTGATAAATTATTTTAAAAGTGGGTTAAACATTAAATTTCAGTGTAAAAATCATGTTTTGATTCAAAAGTTATAAATTCTAACTTCAAGTATAATCAATTGTGAAAAATGTAATTATTGTTGGTCAAAAAGTATAAATGTGCGCGTTCCCCTTGTAAGGGCAGAGAGATTTAGAGGCCTTAGTAGGTGTATAACACGTTGTGGTGGCGAGGGCTTGCTAATGATGGTAAGAAGCCCTGTATGGTGGTGTTTGGGGACTGTTTCAGGGACCAACTCGCGTGAGGTGAGATGTCTTGTTGATGGCCGACGCTACTTGGTTGCAGCCGGGCTGTTAGGTCAGTCATGTTTTAAGACTATGATGAACGTGGTGCTCTTTCGGCTGTAGAGAATGTGTATGACTTAGAGTTTGTCCTCTCCCCTTTAAGGGGACATATATTTATAGAGGTCTCTTTGAGTCTATGGTTTTTACCCCCTCGCAGTGTTTACCGCTTCCTCTTTAGTAAAAAAAGTTATTGGCCACTTATTTTCGAACAGTTAGTGGAGACTCCCTTCTTCTTGACCCCCACATCGCGAATACCTTTGGGCGAGTATCTTAGATTCCTCTTGGGCGACATAGTTGTGAGGACAAGGCGCCTAGTTTTAGGTCTCTTCCAAATATAACACTACATAATTTCTCAAGCACGAGAGCTTTTCCTTAAGGCCGAAGTGTTTAAAAATCTTATACTTTTTAGGAGTGCGCCCCTCGCCACATTCGCTAGGCGAGTCCCTCACTTGAAGATACTTACATTAGTAGGCGAGTTCCTCAACGAGGGGGATTTACGTGGTAAGGGCATTTAAAATTGCATAGGGAAACATGTCTGTTTCAGAATGATGTTCCGAGACGTCAAAACGCCAATCACTTTGGACAAATTACGTGTTTAGGGGAAGAGTTATGGGTGGCATTTAATGCACCTCATGTCGGTGTTTCTTAAAAAAATAGATTTGTTTTTCGTCTTTACATGTGCCTTCTGGTGGCATTCTTTTTTATCGGATGAACGTGCGGACTCACCCTTTTGGGTTTCTATATATTTTTTGGATCAATCCCTTAATTTCTTTTTGCTTTCATAGAATCATTTATGGATTATATTTGTGCTCTCCTGAACTCTTACTTCTACTAGTTATGGCAAAGAAAACCAAGCCCATCCACATTTAGGACATTGTTTCATTGTATTACTATGAGGACATGATCAATAAGTTTTGTCATGGCATTAACATTTCCAACACAGGACAAGAGAGGGATGTGATCATGGAACCTTGCTTGGGGGATGAGAGGTAAAACATGGATACCTCTGGTAATTTGTCTGCTATTTACTTCTACATTCATCTTTCTATTATCTACGAGGTAGGGTCCTGGTCCCTTTTTCTTCTTTTGAAATAGAGTTCTTGAATGCCATTAATGTGGCTTATTCCCAAGTTACTCCAAAAGTTTGGGGTATACTTAGCGCTTTTCAAATAATCAGTTGCAATTTGGGGGTATCCCCTTCTGTCAGGGTGTTTCTCTATTTTTATCGGGCATATTTTCTTCCCAACAATGGTTGGGTAACGTTGTGTCCTTTTCCCAGGGTGTGTTTGCTGAAACCCTTCTCCAGTCCTTATGAGGATTGGAAGGACAAGTTCTTTCAAATAAGAAAGCAGAATAATGTTTCTCCTGTTATCACGGTAGCGGGAGGCGAGCCTCTGTTTCCCCTATCTTGGACTCCTACTTGGTCTCCTGATCCGAAATCCACGATGAGGGTGGACTCACATGTCTTTTCTTCTCATGACTGGAAAGTGATTCAAGTCCTGGAGTGCTTTCTCCCATAGCGTTCAGTACCCTTATCAATCGGGACCGTGAAGACGACAATTACATGGAGGAGTACCTAGGTACACGTAAATACTTTCTTATTAATATTTAGTTGTGTAGACCTATTTTGATGGTTTGTCATCTGCAAGCGAGATGACGGTGTTCCCTCTTGATGAAAAAGGGAGTGTTTGGCGAAGAGGAAGATGGCCTAGCAGCGAGCAATGCTTTCTTTTATCTACGACACTATTGAAGCTTGGGGGACGATGCAAGATGGAGCTTCACGGACGACTGAGATTCGCTCCTTAAGGTTGCTATTAGGGAAGAAAGTTCTTATGGGCCGTCAAGAAACCGAGAGGCGGGACCCATACCAGAGCGGTTAATGGATGTTTCAGCCCCTTCTAAAATCTCTTTGTGGCATAATCAAGCCTTTAACGTAGTGGAATTTGCT
The DNA here is from genome assembly GCF_029867415.1 of Vicia villosa. Lineage (NCBI taxonomy): Eukaryota > Viridiplantae > Streptophyta > Magnoliopsida > Fabales > Fabaceae > Vicia > Vicia villosa. Next base: position 143,929,036 of record NC_081181.1, on the reverse strand, counting down.
GATAATTTTTTCTCCTTCCATGGGAACTTCCCGAGTGATTACTCGCTACTTTGTGCTATGTCCCCCACTCAACATCTACTTTGCTAGAGGTCCAGCCTGTGAGGTGTTTCTTGGTGGGGAGAATGCTAAGAGAGAAACGCTCCGACACTCTAGGGGGACTACAGTCAAGGGCCATCAATTTAAACAAACATACTCGAGAAGGCGGGACGACGTTAAAATAGATGAAGGCGAGAATAGATAATTTGAAAGAACTTGCCGAAGACTGGCCACTCAGACCTTTGTTCAGCGTGAGGAGGTGGATTGCTTAAAGAAGTCACTCGGGAAATCTCGAAGTTCCCTTGAAAGCACAAAGGTGCGTGTTTCACAACTAATAGATGACATTTGAGGCGACCTCCGTTTATCACTTTGAGGAAGTGAGGATGCGGGTTACCTTTCTTTATCCTCTTATGTATTTGAGCCCCATAGATATTTTCAAGGTGGTTTGAGATGGGGAACTGATAGACGAAGAATGATTCCTTATTCCCTCTTCTTTCTTTTTGGTTGTACTTCTCTTTACCCCTCCAGGGGATTTTTGTAATTATTTTGGACACCGAAGTCCCTTTGGAGCACCTTTTATATTAATTATCTTTATTTGTTGTTTGACTTAGTTTTGAAAAAGTTTTGTTGTTATGGTCGCATCTAGTGGACGACAAGGATTTCCTTTATGGGAGGATCCATTATTTTTGATCACCTTTATGGGTATCAATCTAAAGATTATCCATTTAATGCCTTTTTTAATTAAAAATCTTATAATTTAAAAATTTAGAGATCACAAAAGGGTCGAATAAGCAAATTGATAAAAAATATAAGACATAATTACATATCCATTCACACATAATCTTTATTGATAGTAGCTTATAAAAGATATTTTAACTTATCACTCCCTTAAAATTGAACTTGTCATTCCTATAATGGTTGCTATTACTTTTATACTCTTACAAAATATTTTTGAAATTTATTTTTGTGTTACCATAATTTTTGGAAAAATACCGAAATTTTATGAAATTTCCAAAAAAAATATTGAATTTCTTGAAAAAATTGATAGTTTATATTCGACAAAATTTGTATTTATTAGTTGTTTTGACTTATTATCGAGGCCAGTATATGAAAAGTTTCATGTCTTCTATCAATTATAAGATGAAAATTCCTTCCATCAATTATACATATCGATAAAAATGCATTTTTTGAAATTATCAGTAAACTATATCACTTTCTGAAATTTTCGATAGGTATTCATTTTTTCTTTTTTAAAAAATTTATATCAGCAATTTAAAAATGAATCATAAAAAAATTAATATGTGACCGAAATTTTTGAATAATCTACCAAAAAATTGTTCTTACCACCTCAAATTTGTCCACGAGCAATTTAGAAACTAAGCAAAAATGAGTGGTGTCAAGTTCAATTTTGGAGATGGCAAAATAAATCTCTAATATATAATCATTATTTGATTTTGGCCCAAACAGTTTTCAAAAGTCAAGCCCAAATAACCATGAAAAGAAAAATCTATTTGACATCTGCAAATTTTTTCTGGCACCCCATATATTCTAATAATATCTAAAATACCTCTCTTATTTTTCATTTTTTTTAAATTTGTGCAAAGTTTTTACTCCAACGAAACAATTTGGTAATAATACTAAAATTCCAATATGTATTTGTATCAAATTTAAAAAATACCGTAAAAATGCACAACAATAAATGTTGGACTTTTAAAAATCAAATAAAAATACACAACAAATTCTGGAGGTGAAATATTCAACTGAAAAAATAACAAGGACATGAAATCAATGTATGAAACAGAGCATGGGGACAAATCAACCCCTACACAATCATGTAGATACATACAGTCTGTGGTCCAAATGTACAGCACTAATAAAATGAGTAATGTGATAATATTTTTATAAAAAAAATTAAAGAAGGAAATCGTTTTTTAATTGAGAGGACAATAATGATCATTTTATTATATTGTTTTTAAGAAAATTTGAACCCTATTACCTAAAATTACAACTCTTAAGTTTTTATCATTTGAGCATACACCTCATAAACAATTATGTGGCGACTTGAACTACTTGAACTATATGTTAAATATTTTATATGTTTAAAATTCAATATTTAGCAATAGAATAAATATAATAATTACTAATATTATTTATAAATATAAAAAATAATTATTTGATATTTTTTAATAGGCAAGCAAAAATATATATTAATAAAAGTAAAATTAACAAATATATAAATAAAGAAATTAAGCCCACATGCAATACACAAAACCGATCCAAACAAATAAAATCGGGGATATCCTAGTCAAAAAAATCTGCACAAAGTCACCTCACACCAACCAAGTAAGAAAAAAAACAAAGAAAAACCAACCACCACCAGACCACTCTAATAAATAGAAAGACAACCACCCACCGATTCGATTTATTCATCAGCCAAAAGCACAATATACCTTCAAAGAGTGCAAATTAGAGGTAGAAAAATCTGAGCACCTGTCAAAATAAAAGGTGGGCAATTGGCCTTCTAGCACTCCACTAAATACCTAGCCACTTAAGTGGATCTTGCTCGTACTTTTAAGCAGAGAAGTAAAAAAACTCGGAGCATGGGCTTGAACCAACTTCTACACCAAAGTGATAATCCAAGGCATACAATGATTAACCGTCAAACGACTCCAAAAGGTGCTCCTCCCAAATCATAACCATAATCATCTTTCACCGAAAAAACCACCCTTCTGGGCCTGATTTCCAAATCCAAATATCCTTTTACCAAATCTCATCAGTCCTAATAGGAGACTAAGTAGCAACTCCAAAAAAATCCTCCTCCCAAACCTGGAGAGAATGCCTCCACCTAAACATTTCAAACCTAAATTTAGGATTTTTGAAATGGTGAATTTGAGATTTTTGCTCAAAACCAAAAAATAAGTCCTCAAAAATACACACAATGGAGTAGTACCAACTCAACAATCATGGCAAAACATAGTATTTTGACTGTCTCCAAACGTCTAAACACAAGAAAAAATAACCAATTAGACTCTTCATCATGTGGTGACTTGAAAAACTAAATACCCTTCCGTAATTGACGACTTAAGATGATAAATTACATGAGCATCTAATAAGAACTTGATTCAATGATGAACCATATCATATTTAATAAAGAATTATTTTTTATTATTTTATATTTAATTTTAATAAAGGTAGTAAAAATCTATCTTCAAACATTTTAAAAAAATCTTTAATTTGATCTACCATCGCTGACAACATTATATAATGAATCAATGTAGAGAATGTCAATATATCAAACCCTTTTACTTTTTTTCCAAAATTTGAAATAGGTTATATATATTGGTGTCCTATTGATGTTTATGTTTATTGTTGTTTTTCCATGCTCTATTTTTCGGAAAAACAACAATAAACATAAACAATGTAGAGAATGGTCGTATATTGGGAAAATTGATGTTTATGTATATTGGGAAAATTACGCATACCAATTGTAATTTCTATGAGTTTTGCAATAACCCATTGTATTACTTAAGTTAGATTTCAATAGGTGTTTAATTTTCTTTGGTTGGTGTGGTTTGTAGCTTGTAACTTGGTTGGTTCTTTAATATAGTTTCCTTGCTTTCAAAAAAAAAAAAAAATTAATTTTTTATTATTATTCTAACATGCACTTATAGAACTCATATAATTGAATTAAATAATTAATTACTAAAATAAAATATAATTAATCTTATTATTCAATTCAATTACTAATCAATAAAAACTTTTCATAAATAACTAATATAAATGATTATAAAAGTATTTACCAATATGATGTTGAAATCTAATTAAATCTGTAACCTTAATTTTTACATTTTGAATATCTTATGTTAAATTTAATAAACAGACTGCCTTCAAAGGCGTAGATGCCAAAGGAAAGAATTGTCTTTATTAAGCTAGCTAGTTGTATTGTATGAGATAACAATTTATTATTAACCAAATATAATTGTTTTTTAGCATGAGTACTTTTCTTTTTTAATATAACTAGTAACATGTAGTGTCAAATCTTACTATGTTCCAACTTCAAATTTATTAATGGGTGATACATTCGATTTGATGTTTAAAGTTTCACTTTGTCTTCCTAAATTAATAGTACTACTCCATATTACTATCCTCTATAGTATTTAAATAAGCAATTATTTTAATCTTCATTATCACCCCCATCACCAATATCTTTGTATCTTTCTATCTTAAATGTCAGTGACAGTACAATGGTGGCTACAGATATTGCCCTTCTTTCTATGACTACTACTACTCAGATCCAAAAATCATCACAATCACAATCAAACCCTAACATCACCACAACCACCACCACACCATCATCATCAACTTGGATGTGGAACCCTAAACAACAACAAGAAGATGAAGATTCATGGGAGGTAAGAGCTTTTGCAGAAGACACAAGGAACATCATGAACGCAACATGGCCACCAAGATCTTACACCTGCACTTTTTGTAGAAGAGAGTTCCGGTCAGCTCAAGCTCTTGGCGGTCATATGAACGTCCACCGCCGAGACCGTGCTCGTCTCCATCAAAATCAACCACCGTTAAATCCTTCTTCTCAGTTCATACATATTCCTCCTCAAGAGCTTGTTAATGCTGGATTGTGCCTTTTTTACCATTCACCAAACCCTAATATTTCTTCCTTCAATGATTCTAATGGAGATCAATCTCCTTCAACTCTTCTCTCTATCTCATCATCATCTTATCCAACAAACAACTTGATGATGCAAAGGCAAATGCAAACTTGTTCTCCTACACCTTTTCATTTTCAGGCTAATTCAGCTCGAAACTTTATCAATAATAGCATCTCTTCTTTTTCTAACAAACCTGCTATCTGCACCTCCATAGACGATAAGGTTCATGAAATTGAAGAACTCGATCTTGAGCTACGTTTGGGGAACAAGCCAGCACCGACATGAAAAATCTATAGCTATAGCATAGATATATAGATGGATGAATATTTATTTATATTTCAAGTTTATTCATTTTAGTGTGTATGAAGAATATTCAATTCTAAATTCCTAAAAGTACTATTATATATTAATTTGTTCTCTCTTTTGCAGTGAGTAGTGAAGAACAAATTAGTGTCCTGTAATTTTCATGATGATTGAGACACCATGTCCACAGCTAGCTATCTTTAACATGAAATTGATAGGACTATAAATGGATTTTGTTTTTGGTTGGAGTTTTGGGGGTTAATTTCAATAATTAGTCTTGGTTGAATGATTTTATTATTATGTGATTGTTTTTTTGTGGCTATGATTATGAATTGCAAGTAGCTAGTAATTGCAACGATGGAAGAAAGGTTAGGGTTTTGAAGAAGGCACTGAAAAGGTTGCAGTGAAGTGTCATTTTCTTGTTTACACACAAATATATGTTTCTGGGCATATATTTCCGTGGGGATTATTAATATTTTCATATTTTTTCTAAAATAATATTAAGTTTACTGTTCACACCATTTTTTACCAAAAACTACAAACATGACATTTTGATAATTCTAGTATTTCTCTTTTTTGGTACTTTCTCTTCGGGTGTGTTTGGATTGGCGGTGGACAGAATTGATTCTAATAGAATTGAGTTTGGTAGAATTGATTTTATCAGAATTGAGTTTAGTAAAATTGATTTATGTTTGGATACATTTATGTAAAAGTGAGTTGAATAATAAATTTCAGTGTAAAAAATATCCAGAATCAATTCTGGAGGCAGAAGCTACAAATTCTAGCTTCAAGTAGAATCAATTCTGGAGACAGAATCAATTCTACTTTTACCTAAACAAACATCTTAAAATCATTCAAAATCAATTTTCCATTTCTAGAAGTGCTTTTAGCCTTTCCAAAAACCAAACCAAACATACACTTCATATATTTTCGATGTTATTTATGGAGGCCAGGGTGTTGGAAGAGATAGTAGAATTAGAATATGCCTCTCTTGGACTATATAACATTTTTATATAAAAGAAATGCTAATTTGTAAAGATCTTCAACTTACAAAAGTTAGTACAGAAACATCAAGAGTAATACAATTTCAAAATATATCATCAAGATGAGTTCCATTTTATTAATTGCAAAAGAATAATTTTTTTTACTCTATTATGGTTGAGATTACATCAGTTTCACAATCAATGCTAGAAATTTAACAGTCGGTCCGGTGGTCCTAATATCAATATTCTTAAGACACTTGAGAGCTCATCTTACATTCTGAAGGGCTAAGGTAGCGGCAACTACCCACCGTGATAGTGGTGATACTGTCCAAATATATTTAACCAATCACTTTTGTCTGTGTCTATGCTAAGTTAACTCTTCGATTAAAGAAAAAGTGGTGTTGGTTTGTGTTCCATATTTGGTACTGTCATGAAATGACTGTAAAATCTCTACTAAGAGAAGCAGCACGCAGCCGCAAAATTAGTAGAAAGTGTAAACAACAAGTATTAGTATGTTTTGTTTCAAGAAGAAAAAAAATACTAGATATATTCAATGCCTTTCAGAAAGAGAGTTTCAATTAAGTTGTTTAGTTAGTACTTAGTACTTATTTCTTCTACAGTTGTAGAGTAATAATGTTAAAATACCAATTTTTTACAAATTTATTGCTTTTTTTTTTTTTAGTAAACAAGATAATATAAACCGGCGAACTAAGGGTTCACCAACCTGTTTACAAAAGGGGGGCACAAGCCAGAAAAGGAAAAAAATACAAACCAATTGAAATTATGATAAGAACCGGATCGGATCTTTGACAAAATCATAATAAGAAAAATTGGAATGAGTATTTTCTCCACAAAAAGACCACCTCCACACCAAAGCTTTGATGTTCCAAACAACATTGTCTAAGCTCCAAAGCTCTTCCCTAAAACAAACCCCATTCCTACTTAACCATAAAGCCCATGAAGTTGCTAACCAAATAATGTCTACCTTCCTATCTAAAACTTTCTTAGATTTACAAAAGGAATGCCATTCCATAAAACTTGAATGGCTCTCTTCCTCTTCTAACCCCTCTTTACCTATCCACATCGCTATGTCCCTCCAAATATCCTTTACAAAAGAACAAGAAAAGAAAGAGTGATCCCGATTTTCCGGATCAATCTTACAAAAAGCACACAAGGAAGCTTCGGGAGATAACGAAATACCTCTAATCATGAGGAGATCTTTCGTAGGGAGCCTATTTGCAAGAAGCCTCCAACCAAACGCCCTTATCTTGAAAGGAACTTCCGACTTCCAAACCAAAGTCTTTGCCACATCATGTCTACCGACCGGACCGAAAGGAATACGGTAGCTAGCATACTTTTCATAGCATGAGGCCACCGAGAAATCATCACCCCTCAAAGAAAGCCATTCCGCCCCATCTCTATCCGAACCTAACTCTCCACATTCTTCCAATAATTCACGAAAAACGCCCCAATTAACCGCCACCTCCTGATCAAGCAATCGAGTCTCCGATATACCACAATTCCCCCACGACCACCTATTATCCACCCACCCTCCCATAGCCGCCACCGACACCGTTTTCAAACTAGAAGCCTCATAAAGACTAGGAAACACCTCCTTCAAAACCATCCCATTAAGCCACATAACATCCCAAAAAGGGGTGTTGTAGCCATTCCGGAGAACAAACCTGCAAGAAGAAACAAACGGGTCAAAAAAAGAGTTTCTCCCCAACTTCACTAAATCCTTCCACCAATATGACGCCTTCCTCCTCTCTTTAGGATCTACGCCCCCTCCCATCACCTTTACCACCAAATCTCCATACCTCTCCTTAAGAATCTTGCACCAAAGAGAATCTGCCCCTTGAATAATCTTCCATCTCCATTTACTCAAAAGAGACAAATTAAAATCTTCAATATTTTTTATTCCTAAACCCCCCTTCTCAACAGGTTTAGTCACATCCCTCCAACTAAACCAATGAATACTCCTCTTATCCTCCCGACCCCCCCATAAGAAACTACTTTGAAGACGCGTGAACTCCTTCACCACCTTGGAAGGCATCTTAAAGAAAGACATGGCAAAGACGGTAAGCGAACTCAAAACGGACTTCAACAATGTAATCCTCCCTCCTAAGTTTAAAAATCTATTCTTCCAACCCGCCAACCGATTTCTCATCTTTGATAAAAGAGGTTCCCACGTTTTGTATCTTCTAGGATTAAACCCCACCGGAATTCCTAGAAAAAAGAAATTGCTATCTTCAATCTTACAAGCAAGGACATTCGAAGCCGCTTCCAAAAAACTCCCATTTACATTGATCCCAATAAGTTTACTTTTGTGATAGTTTATGCCCAACCCCGACACCAACTCAAAAGCTTTAAGAACCGCCTTTATCGCCCAAATGTGTCTCCAATTCCCTTTCCCCACCAACAAAGTATCGTCCGCAAATTGGAGAATATCGATTGGACAATTCCGTTTTATAGAAAAACAATCAAATTCTCCAATCTCTATTGACTTCCTCACCAAACCCGTTAAACCCTCCGCTACTAAGACAAAGAGGAAAGGAGATAAGGGATCTCCTTGCCTCAATCCCTTCCCCACCTCAAAATCGCCCGTCGGACTACCATTCACAAGAATAGACATGTGACTATTAAAAATCAATTTTTCCATCCATCCTCTCCACCTTGCACCGAACCCCATTCTACCAAACATATATCTCAAAAAATTCCAATTCACTTTGTCGTAAGCCTTTTCAAAATCTACCTTGAAAAGAAGACAATCCCTTCCCTCTTTTCTCGCATAATCAACCACTTCGTTTGCCACCACCACACCTTCCAACATTTGTCTACCCGGAACAAAAGCACTTTGACTCTTAGAGATAACGGAGCCAAGAACACACTTTAATCTACCCGCCAATAATTTTGAAACCACTTTGTACATACTCCCCACCAAACAAATAGGCCGATAATCGTCTAAGGACAAAGGATTATGAGACTTGGGAATCAAAGATATAAAGGAAGATGTTACCGATTTAGATAGTGAACCTCCTTCGTAAAAACACTTAAAAAAGCGCACTATATCCTCCTTCAAAAAATTCCAACACCTTTTGAAAAAAAGGAGAGAATAACCATCCGGACCCGGACTCTTCGCCCCCCCACAACTCCATATAGCCTCCTTGATTTCCTCTTCCGAAAACGGACCGTCGAGGAAGACCGAATCCGCCCCACTAATATTGTTGAAATGAATCCCCTCCAATAACGGTCTTTCCACAATTTCCTCATTGAATTTCTCCTTGAAATGCCGAAAAACCTCCTCCTTGACATCCCTAACCGATTCAAGGTTTCCCCTAGAAGAAAGAATGGGACCAATATGATTAATCCTCCTTCTTTCCTTAATGACCTTGTGAAAGAAACTACTATTAGAATCGCCCTCCTTCAACCACTTCAATCTCGATTTTTGGAGAAGCATATTCTCTTTGATTTGCAAATCCCTCCAAAATCTACATGTTACATCCCTCCTCTCCGCCACCATCTCTTTAATCAAATCTTCATTGCTCGACTCCAAAACATCATCACATAAATTGATACGCCTCTTGCCTTCCTCCACATTTAAATCATACCTACCGAAAACCTCCTCATTCCACACCTTTAATTTGACCTTAAGCAATTTTAACTTCTCTTTTAAAACATAATCCCCTCTCCCTACCACCTCCATATTCTTCCACTCCTTCTCCACAAAAGCATAAAAAGAATCTAAAGAAAACCATTCGTTGTTGAATTTGAACGGTTTAGGCCCCCAATTAACTTTACTCGCCATCAACCATATCGGACAATGATCGGAAATATCTCTATCGCCTACAAGTTGGCCAACCACACCCCATCTATCCATCAACTCCTCCGAAATTAGAAACCGATCAATTCTACTCATGGATCTCCCATCTCCACTATACCAAGAGAATTTTTTTCCTTTGCACGGCACATCCACCAACGTAGAATTATGAATGAATTCCGCAAAAAGTTTCATTTCATTATTTAGCATATTATCCCCAAACCCTCTCCCTCTTCTTTCATTCACATTTTTCACCGCATTGAAGTCCCCTCCAATAACCCACTCTCCGTCTTTGTAAAGCCCGATCAAACTCAATAAATTCGCCCACAACAACTTCTTCTTAGCCAACACACAAGAAGAATACACATTCACAACATAATACCACCTACTCTCCCATCTCACTTTGATACCAAGATAACCCTCCCCTTTGAAGCTATTCACCACTTCCAAATTATCCCCCTTCCATAAAGTTATCAAACCTCCCGAAGCACCATTTGAATTCGAATAAGAGAAACCAACCTCCGACCCACCCCACAAGCTTGAAACATAATGGTCCTTAATTTCTTTAAATTTAGTTTCTTGAATCATAAAGATATCCGCTTTCCCTTTAATGATGATAGATCTCACTCTTTTTCTTTTCAAAGAGCTACCTCCTCCTCTAATGTTCATGGTTCCGATAATCATTTAAAACAAGCTAGAAACTCCTTCCCACTCTTCTTGCCATCCTCCCCACTCTTTCTCGTAAAAACAACATTGTCTAACATTTTCATATTTTCATCAAACGTCCCCACACCTAAAGCGGCCATGCCCTTACCAAGCTTTTTCCCCCCTTCCTCATCCAAAAAATTCCATTGTCTATTATTACTTTGATGGATATCGGCTGCCTCTTCGTAATCACCGAACCGATGCGAATTCTCCCCACCAAAAGAGCATATGGAATCCGAATTAGAGATGTAAAGAGAAGCCACTGTGGCTGTTCTGCCCTTCTTCCTAACTGTCTTACCGCTGCACCGCTTATACCGCGTTTTGATAGGCACCAACACCCCTTTTTGATTTCTCATGTCACTAGGCTTCTTGCAATTTAATTTCTTTGCCACTGCCTTTCCTTCAGCCAAAGACTTAGTCCCTGAAACAACTGGAACAGCACCTATCACCGCGTTAACACCACCTCCATCCTGCCTGCACTTAACCGCCTTGTCAAAGACTCCCTCACATTTGGAATTATCCGCCTGCGCTTTGAGAGGCCGCAGCGAATTCCTGTACTCTTGCAGCGTGCCGTCAAAAGAAAAGATGGGAGAATCACCGCCCCCCGACACCCCCCCAACGCAACCACTAACCACCAATCCGCCGTCAACAACATTAACACCCTCCAACCTCCCCACCCCTAAAGACTCCCCGGATTTCGACTTCTCATTCGAACCCGACCCCATCGAATTCTGAACCTTAACAGACAAAGAGACTTTCTCAGTCTCAGCAATACTATCTAATTTTCTAGTCGGATTTGATAGCAATATAACATCATCAGGATCACAACCTTTTTCCTCCTCAAACATATTCACAGACAAATTATCCACCGAGTCCAGAGAATCATTTTCAGAACTAACCGGAGAAAAGACTTTACGCATACCTGAAGAATTGCGCATCGCTCCAACAGCATCTTCCTTCAAGATCAACACAAAAGTTTTGTCGTCAATCAGAACCTCCATCGATGATGGTAAAGCATGGTTCAGCTTAACTCTCACCATCATCCTAGCCGTGTCAAAACTGGATCCTTCCGCTGTCGATTCGTCGAGACAAATGAACGATCCCAACGCGTTAGCCACTGCCATGAAGAACTCAGCGTTCCACGCATGTATAGGCACACCATAAATACTAATCCAGCTGACTCTGCCGTCGTCTATGTCTAACTCATTCCACCTCCTCACAACTGTGAACCATTGTTTCCACCAAGTTTCTCCGACACCGATGAGATCCTCGATGACACCCTCCTCTGACTCTTCCAGCAGACACAAATTACCCCCCATGGGAGTCACTTTGACTTGAAAATACCCCTCCATCTCAAAGTGAGACTGAATGTTAAATGTCGACCCGGGAATAGAGACAACCCCCACATAAGCTTTCAGAAACCTGTTTCTATCTTCTTCTTTAGAAGAATACTGAATCTTTGGCTGCGACACAGAACGACCATTGGAACCACTCCCACCACCCTCGAGTACAACCTTTGCGAAAGATCTGCCGTCCCCGCCGACCCTACCGGAACCCCCTGTAGCCTTCAAAAAATCCTTCCTCTGCGAAACGCCCCCTCCAATATAGAACTTCGACCCTCCACCCTTACTCGAATCGATTCGATTGCGTTCAAATCTGGGGAGATTTGCGTGGATTTTAACCCCCATTATCATTACATTGTCACAGCGAATCGCAATCAACCTCCCGTCCTCCGCCTCGTCAAATCTAACAAACCCAAATTTCCTGCCAAAACGATTCTTCCTCGGCGAAATTGCTACCTCCACTACCTTCCCGATACACGCAAAAAGCTCAAAGAACGACTTTGTAACACCCTGGATTTCCGCTTACCCCGCAGGGCTTCCGGCCTACCAAGCATGTCACCAGCTTAATCAATAATCCCCCCTAGGTCCGCTTATCGGCTGCCCAGGAAATATTGTTTTTGCCTCCCGCAGGAATCGAACCATGTACCTAGGGGTTAAGTACATATTCATAGCAATTCCTGCTACCAATTGACCATATGGTCAAGTGGTAGCAGGAATTGCTATGAATATGTACTTAACCCCTAGGTACATGGTTCGATTCCTGCGGGAGGCAAAAACAATATTTCCTGGGCAGCCGATAAGCGGACCTAGGGGGGATTATTGATTAAGCTGGTGACATGCTTGGTAGGCCGGAAGCCCTGCGGGGTAAGCGGAAATCCAGGGTGTTACATTAAAAAGGCGCCTTTTTAATGTAACACCCCGATATCCGCTGCACGCATCAACCGTGTCGGCCAACCGAGCATGTTACCGGCTTAATCAATAATCCCCCCTAGGTCCGCTTATCGGCTGCCCAGGAAATATTGTTTTTGCCTCCCGCAGGAATCGAACCACGTACCTAGGGGTTAAGTACGTATTCGTAGCAATTCCTGCTACCAATTGAGCTATATGGTCAAGTGGTAGCAGGAATTGCTATGAATATGTACTTAACCCCTAGGTACATGGTTCGATTCCTGCGGAAGGCAAAAACAATATTTCCTGGGCAGCCGATAAGCGGACCTAGGGGGGATTATTGATTAAGCTGGTGACATGCTTGGTAGGCCGGAAGCCCTGCGGGGTAAGCGGAAATCCAGGGTGTTACAGTCAGTGCATCACAACCCTTAAAAAGAATTATTTTATGTGATTTAAAAAAAAATCAAACGTCTACAAAAATTAACGATAATAATTCCATTAAATTCAATTTATAATTATAAATGATAAATTTGTTTTTAACTTCTTTTATATATATATATATATATATATATATATATATATATATATATATATATATATATATATATATATATATATATATATATATATATATATATATATATATATATATATATATATATATATAGCATATCAAGTGAGAACATTTTATAATGAGAGATGAGAAGAACAAATATCAATCATTAGATTCATCAAGAGAGAGAATGTTAATACATTAATGTGACTATTAATTTAAGGTTATCTTGGTTTTTCTATTTCTCGTCTATCTTTTGTGAAAACTTTAATATTTATTCTTTTTAATACAAAATAATATTTATTCTTTTTAATGTAAAATAATATGTATTGATAAGGAAAAGAGGGAAATAACCCTACAACAAACAACAACAAAGTCAAATGGCACAAGAAATGTCAAACAAACAGAAGAAGAAAAAAGACAAACAATAAACATCAACACTACAATATTTTTGGCCTACGACCACGCTAATTTTTTTCACAGCTCAAAAACTGTGGCCACATACATGCTTTGGCCAGGGTTTTCAAATCGTAGATATATGTTTTGAAACATTGAATTCAGAGTGTGAAACTGTGGCCTTTCCTTCAATTGTCACGGTTAATAAACTGTAGATATTTTAAGCCATAAAGAATAACCGCGGCCTTATAACTTTCACTTCAAACTGTGGCCCAAGCCCAAAAAAATTTACCCCGCCAGAATTTCTTTTTTTTTTAGAGTTTCCCTCTCATAATCATTTTCTTTTCCAATTTTTTTTAAATTAAAAAAGTTAAAAAATTATAAAAAAAACAATTAAGGTGCCTCTATCTCATAACCTTTCTTCTATTCTATGCTCTCCGCCTCGTTAACCCTCGTCTCCTTCTCGCGCGTCGTCTCCTCATTAACCCTCCGACTCGTTAAGCCTGGTACTATTTCTCTTCTCTGCTTCTCCTCATAACCCTCGTCTTTTACATTTTGCTTTCATTTCTCCTCATATCCTTATTTTGTTTTGCAGTTTTGATTCTGTTGTACCAACAGAAGCTTCTGTTGTAGTCGACTACCTGTGCTAATACGGTAAGGTTTCATTTTTACCTGTTTATTAGGGTTAGATTTTACTGTGGTGATTTGAAGTGGATAGATTTTGTTACGGTTTGATTCTGTTTGTAGTGATTTGAAGTGGATAGATTTTGTTAGGGTTTGATTCCGTTAATGGTGATTTGAATTGGATAGATTTTATTAGGGTTTGATGCATGTTTGCTGATGAGAACTATAATGTTTATGTGTTAGAACTGATGTTTAAATTGTGAATTGATTGTTGTCCTTTAGGCGTTAACAACCTGCTTGTTGCCCTCCTTAGTCATCCATATATTTTCAAATTTGAGGTTATTGGTGTTGTTTTAGTTTTTGTGCCTGTTGTGTAAAACATCAAAACATGTTTGTTGTCGATCCTTAGGACTATTAGAGTTGTAGGTTCTAAGGGAATAGATTCACTTGGGTCAATCTTCATCAAAACATTAGAAGCATACTTTAATAAATGACTATTAGAGTAAAGTTAATACTTTTCCAACCAGGAAATAGACATAGTGAATCTGTTTAGCCTTCGAACCCTATGTCATTCAGATTTCAACTCTCAATAGTTTCAGTAAATTTGTTAGTGAAACTCATGTCAATTGGATTTCCCTCTATATTTCTAATTTTTTAAGAATCATATTTGGATACGGTGGAATGCAGCTGGTTATTAGAATTTGTATAATGTTTATGTGCATGTTAATGTGTTTATAATTTGGACAGGGTGTGATTTGATACATGTTTGCTGATGTGGCCTGATGTTTATGTGTTAGACTTGATATTTAAATTGTGAACTGATTGTATTTATGTTGGTAAGAAATGATGTTTATATTTTAGTGATTTGGTTTGATGAATTGATGTGCTACTACTATTGATGTGCATTACTATATGGTTTCTACTGTGGTTGTTGTTCATAATACTACTCAGTAGTTTGTTTTATAATACTTTCTAACAAGAACTTATATTTTGTTGCATCTCTTGAAAATAAAAAAAACTACTCCCATATGACAGAACATGTTTTGGTTATGTTTTTGGAAATTAAAGTCATTGCAGCATGTTAATAATTGTAGTGCAATTAATAAGTTTTGTATATGTTCATGTATGGGTTATGTATGCATTCAGTTTTAAATGTGTTTTGTGTTCTGTGTTTCAAATATTTAGATTATAAAATGACGGACAAAGAGTGGACTAAATTTCCATGGTTTAGTCAATAGTACATCAACGGTGTTACTCAATTTTTAGACTTTGCCTTCACTAATAGAAGACCTCAAGGAGATGAGCTTTTAAGCCCTTGTGCCAAGTGTAAGAATTTATATTGGAAAACAAGAGATATTATTAAGGATCACCTAATAGCCAAAGGTTTTCTAAAAGGTTATGACGTATGGATGCACCACGGGGAGAAACTACAAAGGTCTATGGAAATTGGTGATGGGATAGAAGATCAAGAGGAATCACATGATGACATTCCTGGCTTATTGCATGACATATATGTAGATAGGGCAGAAGCACACGGATTTCGTGAAGTTCCCAATGATGATGCTAGAACATTTTACAATTTGATTAAAGAGATGGACAAGAACTGTACCTTGGATGCAAAGACTTCTCTACTCTATCATTCACGATTCGATTCTACTTGTTGAAATGTCTTCACGGCTGGAGCAATACCTCATTCACTGCCCTCTTAGAATTTTTGAAAGATGCAATTCCTAATTTAAACGTTCCTGTATCATTTTACAAGACAAAACCCATGATAAGTTGTTTAGGCCTTGATTATAAAAAGATCCATGCATGCCCAAACGATTGCATTGGAAAGAGCATGAAAAGGACAATTATTGCACTATTTATGAAGCTTCATGGTGGAAACAAAATGCTCCAACTGAAGGATGTGATTCTGAGCAATCGAAAAATGATTATAGAGTTCCTGCAAAAAATTTGAGGCACTTTCCGTTGATTCCTATACTACAAAGGTTGTTCATGTGTTCAAAGACAGCTGAGTCAACGAGATGGCATGAAGAAGATCGCTCAAAGGATGGGAAATTGAGGCCTCTTGCTGATGGTAAAACGTGGGAGGACTTTGAAGAGCTCCGTCCAGATTTTTCTAGTGAGTCCCGCAATGTAAGACTTGGCTTAACGAGTGATGAGTTTAATCAATTTAGGATAATGAGCTTATCTCATAGTAAATGGCCTATCTTGATGATGGTATACAACACACCACCTTGGTTGTCCATGAAACCTGAATATACAATGTTGTCATTGTTGATTCCTAGACCAAAATCTCCAAGAAACGATATCGATGTTTACCTCCAGCCACTAATAGAGGAGCTAAAGGAGTTATGGGAATTCGGCATAGAGACATATGATTCTTCAATGAATCAAACATTTCGAATGTGTGCAGCTCTTTTATGGGCAATTAGTGACTACCCAACTTATGCTATGTTGTCGGGTTAGAGCACCAAAGGAAAATTGGCGTGTGCATGTTGTAAATCTAACATCAATTCGTTGTACCTCACATACAGACATAAGATGTGTTATATGGACCACCGTATATTTTTACCAAGAACTCATTCTTGGAGAGATTATGTCAAATCATTTAATGAAGAAGAAGAAGAAGAAGAACATAGGAGTGCACCATCCATGTTAAACGGGGCATAAATCCTTGAAATCTTAAAAGATTTCAATAATGAATTTGGGAAGACGAAAAAGAAGAAAGTTGATGGCCCGTGGAAGAAGAGGTCAATTTTTTTTTAGTTGCCTTATTGGGCTCAAAATACATTGTGCCATAATCTAAATGTAATGCACTTTAAAAAAAAAACATATGTGATAGTATTATTGGAACTCTTTTGGACATCATGGGGAAGACAAAAGATCATATTAAATCCCGCTATGATTTGCAAGATTTGGGAATTAGAGAAAGACTTCATCCAAGGGAGATTGGTGGAGGATGTTCAGAGTATGCAAAAGCATGTTTCTCAATGACTCCGCACTAGAAGTCGATTTTTTGTGGAGTTATAAAGGCTGCCAAGTTACCAGATAGGACTGCATCAAACATTTCAAAATGTGTACAAGTTGCTGACAAAAAAATATCTGGTTACAAGAGTCATGATGCGCATTTCATGTTACAGTATTTGTTGCAAATTGCAGTTATAAGCACAATGCCCATGGAGATGGCAACCCCACTAATTCGTCTTGGTTCCTTTTCCCGCTTTCTATATCAGAAAGTTATATAAGTGGAACATTTAGATTACTTAGAAGAGGAGATTGCGGAGATACTTTGTCAGTTGGAGATGATATTTCCTCCAAGTTTCTTTGACATAATGGTTCACTTGCCTATTCACCTGGTAAATGAAGTTAGATTGGGTGAATTTTTCAAATAGTTTTCGTATCGGGGTAAATTTTGACCAGGACTTCCTTGATTTTGCTTGTGAGTTTCTCCATTGCAAAAAGAAATCTATTCCTTTTAAGTATCTTGAGCTACCGATTAGAGCTAACCCTCGCCCAGCGATTACGTGGGACCCTCTAGTTACTATTATTTCTAGGAGACTCCTTTTGAGTAAGCATAGGTATGTCTCCCTAGGTGGGAGATTCGCCCTTCTTAATTTTGTTCTTAACGTCATTCCTATCTTTTTCTTATCTTTTCAAAAGATGTTTGTCTAGGTTTGGAAGAAGATAGTGAAGATTCAAAGGAAATTCCTTTGGGGAAGGGTGAAAGGGGAGTCTAAGATTGCCTAGATCAATTGGGATGATATGTGTAAGCCAAAGAAGTTTGAGGGCCTGGCGAGAGAATCCTATCATATTTCTAAGCCTATAAATGGGTGAGTGGCTTGATTGATGCTCTTTTCAGGTGTCCTCAGAGAGGAGAGCTCTAGCTTTACTGATGCTCTTTTTAGGTGTCCTCAGAGAGGAGAGCTCTAGCTTTACTGATGCTCGTTTTTGTGATTGTTTTTGTGGTTGTTATTGTTGGTTGTTCTTACTTTTTGGTGATTGATTTTATTGTATTTGATAATTGTTTTTTCTTTTTGACTTTGATCCTGGTATTGTTACTTCCTTTGCCTTTCCCCGAATTTTTTTTCCATCATATTTATCTTTTAAAAAAATCATATGTATTAAATAAACATTTGTAGATTTGTAGGAAAATTTTATAATAAAAAAAAAAATTGAGGAACTGAGTCAAGTCATACACTTCCACATACAGCAACAAGCAAAACAAATGTTCGCTCTCTCCTCTCACTAGAGGGAAGAGTTTCGTTTCCGATGGTCTCCGGCGGTTGGGAGACGGTGAAGAGAAAGGCGGTCCGAGATTCACCCAGGTGGGATGTGTTTCCTTGGGGTGGAGGAATGGGGGGGAGCCGGAGAGAGGGGCTAAAGTCGGTGTACTTCTCGAACTTCCCTGATTCTTTCTCCGCGAAGTCTGTAACACCCCGATATCCGCTGCACGCATCAACCGTGTCGGCCAACCGAGCATGTTACCGGCTTAATCAATAATCCCCCCTAGGTCCGCTTATCGGCTGCCCAGGAAATATTGTTTTTGCCTCCCGCAGGAATCGAACCACGTACCTAGGGGTTAAGTACGTATTCGTAGCAATTCCTGCTACCACTTGAGCTATAATGTAACACCCTGGATTTCCGCTTACCCCACAGGGCTTCCGGCCTACCAAGCATGTCACCAGCTTAATCAATAATCCCCCCTAGGTCCGCTTACCGGCTGCCCAGGAAATATTGTTTTTGCCTCCCGCAGGAATCGAACCATGTACCTAGGGGTTAAGTACATATTCATAGCAATTCCTGCTACCACTTGAGCTAGTAGCTCAAGTGGTAGCAGGAATTGCTATGAATATGTACTTAACCCCTAGGTACATGGTTCGATTCCTGCGGGAGGCAAAAACAATATTTCCTGGGCAGCCGATAAGCGGACCTAGGGGGGATTATTGATTAAGCCGGTAACATGCTCGGTTGGCCGACACGGTTGATGCGTGCAGCGGATATCGGGGTGTTACACTGACCGTGTAAAATATTTTACACAGGCAATGCACTATTTTTAAGCTCTTATAAATTTAGTAGGGTATTTTTTTATAAAAAATATTAATGTGAATCTTATAATTAAAAAAATTGAAGAAATAAGTCCTAAAATAATTGTGATAAATAAAAGGGGGAGAATAATATTAATAACTTTACCACATTAGTTTTTTTTAATTATTGGTATTCAAAATTAGCATTAATATTAATTTATTTATTACATAGTAGAAAGCAGTGTTTTAAAAATCGGACCGGACCGGACCGGCCGGACCAGTCGAATCGGGAACCGGCCTGGTAATCGGTCTGGTTCAATAGTCAGATCGGGTATGCCATCAAATCGGTGAAAACCAGGAAAACCGGCGGTTTAATTGCTTTTTTTTTTTTGTTTTTTTAAACTTTTTTAAAAAAAAATTTTTTAAACTTTTTTTTTAACATTTCTTTTAAATATATTTAGTAGTGTATTACTTAAATAGCATTCTCACATAGTTTTTTTTCGTTAGTGACAAATTAAAAATTTTATTGTCTATTTGTTATCTTTGCTAATAAATTTTGTTAAATAGCATAAACATATTGAATTTTATTTTATTTTCTTTTTAGGAGGATCATATTTTGAATTAAATTTGGTACATATTGGAGTTATTTTGTTATAAACTATTCAATTAGATTATGTTATACTTAGACTTTGTTTGCAATTAGACTTTGTAATTTTTTACTATTTTGTTATGTGTGATACCTTTGTTTAAAATTTGAATTTAAGTTATGAAATTGTGAATTTATAATATGATATTTTTAAAAAATTTAAAAGCTAGTTATATTTTTTTAGAGACTGAATCATCCGATTCGACCGGTTTTATACCTATATAATGACAGGTCTATTCAACCGAGTTATCCGGTTTAATCCGGTTTGGTCGTGCGGTTCGACCAGTGACCCAGTGGTTCGACCGATAAACCAGTGACCCAGTATCTTCACCGATTCGATGACCAGTCCGGTTTTTAAAACACTACTAGAAAGATTAAAAAACAAAACTGCTTTCTAATTTATAGTGACAATTATTTTCGGGACGAGTACTAATTAAACAAATTAATGGAAATTCTTTTTTAATGGCATTGAATATGCTAGTACCTTTTTTTCTTCTTGAGACAAAACATATATACTTGTTGTTTACGCTTTCAACTAATTTTGCAGCTGCGCGCTGCTTCCTAAGTAGAGATTTTACAGTCATTTCATGACAGTACCAAATATGGAACATAAACAAACACCCCTTTTTTTTAATCGAAAAGTTACCTTAGCAAAGATACAAACAAAGTGACTGGTTAAAAATATTTTGACAGTATGACTACTATGAGGGTGCAGGGGTCTATTGTGTTGACTCTTTTGTGGTTCTGTCTAGCTGAGTTGGGGGACTGCTGCTGTTTTGCAGCTTCTTTTCTTTCTGCATTCTGCTTTCTACATACTATCATTTTCTTTGGCCTTCCAAAAATAAACTAGTATCACGGTGCGTAGTAGCCGCTACCTAAACCCTTAAAAATGTAAGATGAATTCTAGAGTGTCCTAAGAATATTGATATTACAACCACCGGACCAAGTGTTGAATTTCAAGCATTCATTACGAAACGGATGTAATCTCAACTAATATCTAGTAAACTTTAATCTTTTGTAATTAATAAAATGTTGAAGTTGCATTAGTCTTGATGTTTTTCAGGAGTCAACATTTTATCTTTTGAATTAAGTCTTTTAGATAAAACTAAATCCATTTAATGTGGGATATGAAAAGATGTTTATGCACAAAGATATCAACTAATCCATTGATATTTGATTTGCCAAGGCAACAAAGAAATCTTCTGAAAAGTTTGAGCAACAAGCCTAATTTGTTTCAATCCAAACATTGGATCAACCTCTATCCTTTGTAATCTTCATGGTCCTGATGACAGGAGTAAACTCTACAAGGTAGGAGGAGGACCACTGCACCTTATCCGCGAAAGCAAGAAAAAATTTACAATGGAAATTGAAATTGTGTTGGAGTCTCACGTTACTTAAGTTTTTCAGGTTGTTAGATATCAATGTTGTTCTGACTCGATAAAGTTTAACTAGCTTGTTGAAACTGCTACAAATTTCTAGAATATTCTAAATATAATACACCCTCCGGTCACATTTATAAGCAAAAAAAATGGTTTTCACGATTATTAAGAAATTCAATTAAGTGTAGTTAACTTTTTAGATTTTGGAGAAAACATTGATTAAATTTACTATAATATCCTCTTTATTAAATTTAATGAAGTATTGGAAAATGAAATATAGGGGTATCTTAGGAATTACAGCATTAAATGATTTAGTAATAATTGATTTTTGCTTATAATAGTGACCAAGAATTAGACCATTTTTTTTGCTTATAATAGTGACCGGAGGGTGTATGTATGAAAATGGTAGAATATCCTAGAACTAAAGTGTATATGAATATGGTAGAACAATCTAGAACTATAGTGTGTATAAATATGATAGATCAATCTAGAACTATAAGTATATGAAAATAATAGAAGAACCTAGAACTATCATGATACTAAACTATCATGAAAACTCTAGAAAGAACTAATATAGTGTAGAAACATTTACCACCATTGAGAGGTTGGTGACTTGAGCCTATAAATAGGCAATTGCTATCTTGTAATTTATCATCCAAGAAATCAATGACATAGCCTTCTTTCTAAACAGTTCTCTAAAACTATCTTTTATCAACTATCAACTAATCAACTATCAACATAGTTGCAATTCGATCTATCGTAGAATTCTCTAAAAACTTCAATTCCAGAAGAGCCTTCGGACTGTCTGATAATCACCAAATGATGACATCAAACCGATGACATCATTTTCTCTTAGGGCAAAAAATAAGAAGAATCACACTATCCAACTAAATAGTAGAAAGGATTGGTTTCCCAAATTTACCAAAGCACCTCTACATTACCATTACCCTTTTGGGCAAGAAATAAATTAATCTGAACTGATATTAATGTATAAGAATAATAACCTAAGCAGGTATTTCATTACAAGATGAATAGAATAAATTTAGATTACCAACAGCCATAAATTGAATTAATGAACAGATATAGCGAAAAGTGATCACTGCTCAATTCTAATAGTAATGTTTGAGTATTATTTTTGTAAGTTAACTATCTTGTACAAGTTAACATTTCTTTTATAAAAATGTTATATAGTCCAAGAGAGGCATATTCTAATTCTGCTATCTCTTCCAACACCTTGGCCTCCATAAATAACATCGCCTTGAAAATGAAGTATATGGAGGAACACTTCAACTTAAATATATCAACAATAAAATTAATTATCAAAATGGCATGTTTGTAGTTTTTGGTAAAAAAAATGGTGTGAACAGTAAACTTCAGTACATCATTATTTAGAAAGAAAAAAAAAAGTAGAAAATAATAATAATAATCCCCACGGAAATATATGCCCAGAAACATATATTTGTGTGTAAACAAGAAAATGACACTTCACTGCAACCTTTCAGTGCCTTCTTCAAAACCCTAATCTTTTTTCCATCATTATAATTTCTAGCTACTTGCAATTCTTAATCATAGCCACAAAAACAATCGCATAATAACAAAACTTATCAACCAAAAAAAATTATAAATTATTTAAATTGAATTAACCCCCAAAACCCCAACCAGAAACAGACATCAATTTCATCTAAAAGCTAGCTGGACATCAAGAAAATTACGGGACACTAATTTGTTCTTCACTACTCACTGCAAAAGAGAGAACAAATTAATATATAAGAGTACTTTTATGAATTTAGAATTGAATATTCTTCACACACACTAAAATGAATTAATAACTTGAAATATAAATAAATATTCATCCATCTATATATCTATGTTATAGCTATAGATTTTTCATGTCGGTGCTGGCTTGTTTCCCAATCGTAGCTCAAGATCGAGTTCTTCAATTTCATGACTCTTATCGTCTATGGAGGTGCAGATAGCAGGTTTGTTAGAAAAAGAAGAGATGCTATTATTGATAGTTTCTAGCTGAATTAGCCTGAAAATGAAAAGGTGTAGGAGAACAAGTTTGCATTTGCCTTTGCATCATCAAGTTGTTGGTTGGATAAGATGATGAGATAGAGAGAAGAGTAGAAGGAGATTGATCTCCATTAGAATCATTGAAGGAAGAGATATTAGGGTTTGGTGAATGGTAAAAAAGACACAATCCAGCATTAAGAGGAGGGATATGTATGAACTGAGAAGAAGGATGATGAGAGGAGGAATTTAGCGGTGGTTGATTTTGATGAAGACGAGCACGGTCGCGGCGGTGGACGTTCATATGACCGCCAAGTGCTTGAGCTGAGCGGAACTCTCTTCTACAAAAAGTGCAGGTGTAGGATCTTGGTGGCCATGTTGCGTTCATGATGTTCCTTGTGTCTTCTGCAAAAGCTCTTACCTCCCATGAATCTTCATCTTCTTGTTGTTCTTGATGTTGTTGTTTAGGGTTCCACATCCAAGTTGATGATGATGATGGTGTAGTGGTGGTTGTGGTGATGTTAGGGTTTGATTGTGATTGTGATTGTGATGATTTTTGGATCTGAGCAGTAGTAGTCATGGAAAGAAGGGCAATATCTGTAGCCACCATTGTACTGTCACTGACATTTAAGATACAAAGATAGAAATAAATTGGTGATGGGATGGGAGAGCAAAATTAACATAAAAATAAATAACTCATTATTTAAATACTGTAGTATACTAATAAACTTATGAAGACAAAGTGAAACTTTAAAACATCAAATCGAATGTATCACCCATTAATAAATTTGAACTTGGAACATAGTAAGATTTGACACTACATGTTACCAGTTATATTAAAAAAGAAAAGTACTCATGCTAAAAAACAATTATATTTGGTTAATAATAAATTGTTATCTCATACAATACAACTAGCTAGCTTAATAAAGACAATTCTTTCCTTTGGCATCTACGCCTTTGAAGGCAGTCTGTTTATCAATTTAACATAAGATATTACTAATTGACAATAATTTCCTTTGACATCTACGCCATTGATTAGTAATTGAATTGAGTAATATGATTCATTATATTTAATTTAGTAATTTATTATTTTATTCAATTATATGAGTTCTATAATTGCATGTTTTCTTTTTTTAATACGCAATGGAATTACAGGGAGCAAAAGGGATGCTCCACCCTAATACAAAGAGGATTACAAGACACAAGAGAGGTTGGGTATTCCAACCATAAAAATTACACAAAGACACCTTCTTATAAAAAGAACCAAGCCAATTCCACGAAACGAAAACAATCTCCGACATGCACTCTATAAAGCTAAAAGATTCATTTTTGAAGATAATAGCGTTACGCTTAATCCACAAGGTCCAAATCGTAGCTAGCCAAACCACCGCCAAGATAACTCTCTTAGAAGAGCATTTGATCTTTGCATAATTATAGAAGAATTTTATAAAATCCTCTAAAGACAATAAATCCCCAACTCCAAGCCACATATAAACACGACGCCAAATTCTAAGCGTCACTTCGCAATCCGAGAAAAGATGCACGAGAGATTCTTCCTCCGACGAACAAAGAACACAATTAGAGTCACCTCCCTCAATCAAGATACCCCGACTCACCAAATGATCTCTAGTGGCAATTCGATTGTGAATAAATCTCTAACAAAAAAAGGATTTTATAAGGTACCTTAACTTTCCAAAGATGAGAAAGAGCCCTAACCTTTTCAACATTCAACGGCGGACCCGAAAGCTTAACTTTGAAATAATCATAACAAGACTTAACCGAGAAAATGCCTTCCGAAGTCAATCTCCATTTGAATGTATCAGGTTCATCCTTATTTAAAATCTGAAGTTGAAGCGTCTTCCGAAAGGAAAAAAAACCGGCTGCACAGCAGCTCTGCCGGATTCAGCCGCAGCTGGGACTGCTTCTCCGTCTACCTGCGCTGACAGCCACCCTGTCCCGGGGACAACAGCACCCTCAGCTTCCCCATCCACCCTGTATCCGTTCTCCGCCACTGCGTTAGCAGCGCTGCCAGCTACAAAGAGATGAGGCGGTGACCACTTCCAGCAGTTATTCTCAAAAAAACCTGCAGAACAAACTGATTGCACATGATTGAGAGCCATAGAAAACAGAGAAGGATAACATTTCATTAGAGAATTCTGCCCGGTCCAGTCCGCATACCACAGAGGGGTTGAAGCCCCATTACCCACACTAACATGAATAACACTAGCAAAATTATCCAAGAAAAGATTATCATAATTGTCCAAAATAATTAAGTCTCTCCACCAAATAGAATCTTTTTTATTCACCACCGATAAATCTCCTACCAAAACCTTAAGCTTAATGTTACCATACTGCGCTTCTAAAAGATCTCGCCAAACCGCTTCTTTATCCGTGAGAATACGCCATTTCCATTTACTTAGCAAAGCCACATTCATGATCTCCATATTTTTGACACCCAAACCACCTTCTTCCCGAGGTTTACATACCGTATCCCAACACACCCAATTAATAGAACGTTTTAGCTCTCCAACTCCCAAAAGGAACTTGCGTTGAATCAAACACACCTCATTCAAAACCTTCTTTGGAGCCTTATAAAAATAAAGCGTATAGATCGGTATAGCATTGATAACCGAATTGATTAAAACAACCCTCCCCGCCATGCTAAGATTAGATCCTTTCCAAACCGATAATCTCTTTTTGAACATCAAAGTAAAATCACTCCACATTGATAGTTTCCTCGGATTGTCTCCCACCCTAAGACCGAGGAATTTGAAAGGTAACGTCCCTACCTTGCAAGAGAGGAAACTAGTCGCGGCTTCCATGAACCAATCTCCGGCATTAACCCCATACAAATTACTCTTATGGAAGTTAATCCGCATTCCCGACATCATCTCAAAACCTCTAAAGATTGCTTTTAAGCTCCACAAATTAGCCAAATCACACTCGGCTAAAATCAAGGTGTCGTCTGCAAATTGAAGCAAGTCCACCTCCTTATCACCATTAATCTTAAAACCACGGAACTCTCCCAACTCTTT
The DNA here is from genome assembly GCF_029867415.1 of Vicia villosa. Lineage (NCBI taxonomy): Eukaryota > Viridiplantae > Streptophyta > Magnoliopsida > Fabales > Fabaceae > Vicia > Vicia villosa. Next base: position 143,902,615 of record NC_081181.1, on the reverse strand, counting down.
GGATTTTTTCATTAGCGCCGTAAGGACTTCCATCACTACAACAAACACAAAAGGAGACAAAGGATCTCCTTGACGAAGACCTTTCTCCACCACAAAGTCTTTAGTAGTTCTCCCGTTAACAAGAACCGACATCGTATTAGTGAAGATACTACTATCCATCCACCTTATCCATCTCTTACCAAACCTCATTCTCTTAAAGACATATCTAGCAAAGTTCCAACTTACTCTATCATAAGCCTTCTCAAAATCTACTTTCAAAACCATACAACTCCGCCGCTCCCTTTTAGATAAATCTAGCACCTCATTAGCAATAAGGACACCATCCAAAATATTTTTACCCGGAATAAAAGACGTTTGATTGCTCGAGACCAATTTGCCCACCACACACCTTAACCTAGCCGCCAACAACTTAGCCAAAATCTTATACAAGCTACCCACCAAACAAATAGGACGAAATTCCTTCAAAGATTGAGGATTCTTGACTTTTGGACAAGAGTAATAAAAGAGGAAGTACATGCTTTGGTTAGTTTTCCTTTTTCATGAAATACCGTAAAACACTTATACACATCCTCCTTCACCACCTCCCAATTTAACTTAAAGAAATCCAACGAATACCCATCCGGACCGGGACTTTTATTACCATCACAAGACCAAACCGCCTCCTTGATTTCTTCTTCGGATAACTCTCTCTCCAACCAAATCTCCTCACTCTCCTTCAACCTATTAAAACAAAGACCTTCCGGAACCGGTCTAACTAAGTCTTCTTCTTTAAAGAAATTTTGAAAATAACCACGAATCTCCTCTTTAATATTAGCAACTCCTTCAACTCTACCATCACCTCCTTCTAAAGAAGTAATTGAATTAGGTCTTTGTCTCTCCTTTAAAGAATTATGATAAAATCTAGTGTTCCTATCCCCCTATTTCAACCAAAGATTGCGGGACTTAAGTCTAAGCATACACTCTTTGATGTTCATACCGTTCCAAAGATCAAAGGACGCATTCCTTCTATCTTGAACCACCTCATCAATGTTACCACCAATATTATCCTCAATCTCCTTATCCATGACATTAATACCATCCATCTCCTCCTCCATCTTAAGATCAATCCAACCAAAAACCTCCTTATTCCACCCTTTGAGATTCTCTTTGAATCTTTTCAACTTCTCGTAGAGCACAAAATCACCCCTTCCCGTGACAACCAACTTCTTCCATTCTACTTCCACAAACTCCTTAAAACCGTCATGTTTAAACCAAGCATTATTAAACCTAAATGGTTTTGGGCCCCAATCAAGCTTACCCACACCTAACCGAATAGGAGAATGATCCGAAAAATCTCTTTTGTCAATTCGTTGGTCACTAACCTTCCACTCCTCTACGAGCTTTTTTGAAAGAAGAAATCTATTAATTCTACTCAAAGCTTTGCCATTATCTATAAACCATGTGAACTTACCTCCGACACAATTTAAATCGACCAAATCCATTTGATCCACAAAGCACCTAAACTCCTCCATGCCTTTAGTAAAATGAGGAACCCCCTATCCTATTCTTTCTTCCTTCCTCAAAACTTCGTTAAAGTCGCCCACCACACACCACTCCTCACCCCCTTGATCTTTTCTTGGAAATAAGAGAATTCCAAGTTATAAGCCTCTCCGCCCTATTACACGCCGCATAGATATTAACCAAATTGTACCCTACACCCTTCCAATTAATGTTTATCCCTACAAACCCTTTGCCCACAAAGATATAATCTAAAGAGAGGGATCCTCTCCTCCACAAAATCACCATTCCCCCCGCCGCTCCGATAGAATTACACGCATTCCACTCGACATCCTTTGAGCCCCAAAAGTCACAAGCATAGGACTCATTAAAAACAGGTAACTTAGTCTCTTGAACGAAACACACATCAATATTATTGGAATGAATTAAGAAGTTGACTCTCTACCTTTTGGACGACAAACCTCCTCCCCTAATGTTATAAGATAGCAGATTCATGGAACAGAAAAAAATTTCGCCTTCTCACCACTGACACCCTCCTTATCCCTCAGCTCCATAGCATTAATTAAGTTCACAAACTCAGGAACCTTCCTGGAACTAACTACACCCAATCCAGAAATAGAGTTCCACACCCTATGCCCAATCTCTGACTTCCCTTTTAATCTATCATTGCAACGAACAATGTCAGAGTCTACTTGAGTTTCAGGAGATAAGAACTCACCAGATGAAATAGTGTCTTCAGAAGAGCATATAGAGGGACCTCTGCCAATCGCCTCCTTAGATGATTTCTTTCTGGGCGCAATGCACACAAAGTAAGAAGGGGACGCAGCAACCTTCTCCCCCAAATCTGCAACCTTCTTCATTTTTAACGCCTTTTTCTTACTCTGCCGCGGAGCAATCCTATTTGTTTTTTACAACAAGGCTCTGCAAGCCTTATCAAAGGAAACAGGCCCACAAGCTTGGCCCAAAGCTCCTTCTGGCCCACTATCCTCTAACAAATTATTCGATCCATTAACTTTAAGTAGGTACACGTTGGATAAAGCAAGGCCAATCGTATCCCCCACTCTACTAACTTCTTCACTAATCAAATCTTCATTAAATGCTTTGGACATGTGTGCCTCGGAAGACTCACAATTATCCCTATCAATAGAGTCAAGAACCACCTTTATCTCATCAGTCTGATATTCTAACCTTTTTGATGAATGGGGGCTACTGACACCTAGGTCTCCTTCTGCAACAAAAAAACTATCCTCAACCGTCCCATCACCACCACCTGTCATTGACTTTCCGTTCTCCGCCGCACACTCCTCCCCTACATCCTCTACAACAAAAGCCTCCTCCTCCGACTGAGAAGATGAATCTGAATCAGACTCATCCCTTTCCCACGACACAGTCTTCTTGGTATTGAACAAATAGCAATCTTCCAAGATAGAGATGAAGAAGACCGAACCTTCAATCTCTAGGTTAATACTATCTTCCACTATTCTATAGCAACCGGTCCTAATGCAAATACGGGCTACATCCATTCTAGACTTTAGAAATGTGCCTTCATTGCTTTTGACAAAACTACCAAAAAGATCTGCTATCGACTTGAATAATTTCTCCCCCCATGCATAGCAAGGAACACCTATGATCTTAATCCATGCCAACCTCTCTTTATCCACATCAGACAGAACCCAAGGATTTATAGAACAGAACCATTGCTCCCAGCAAACTTTTGTCTCCAAAATGAACACTTCAACCTCACCCTCTATCAGGTCCTCCAACAAACAAAGATTAGGCCCCAGATACGTGACTCTGATAGAAAAGATGCCTTATTCCAAGAAAATCTTTTTAAGGTCTACATTTGCTCCTGGGTTTTTAATAATGCCTGTAAAAGCCCTTCTATACTGATAGATGTCTTCGTCGTTGGGAGAAAAAACCAAAGACTTTGACACTTCTTTAAGGACCCTGTTGCCTCGACAACTTGTTTTGTAGAGCTTCAGCGTAGGATCTACCCTGACTACCACATCCTACCAGATTACTTTGCCATGTACCCTTCTTCACACCCGACGGTTCACCCTTAAACTTCGTTCTATCCTTCTGATAAAAGCTCAACTGCACTTGACTAGGTCTTCTGAATCTCGGCAAGTTAACGTGCAACTTCCTTCCATCAAGAAACATATTGTCCAGTTTGATCTCAAGAGATTTCTCATCTTTCACGTTAGCAAAACGCACAAAACCATACCTCCTACCATATTTATCCTTTTTAGGAGGTATCACAAACTCCACAATGTCTCCAAATTCTTTGAACTCGTAGTACAAATCATTAGCTCTCCATCTAACACCGAACTCATACACAAAATAGGATACAACGGATTCTCCTTCCCTCACCTCCATCTTCCCCTTTCCACCATTAGCGATATCCCTGCTAGGTGACGACATGACCTTTAGGGGCCATACAAGTGAACTCCACTGAAAGCGAACTCAGAAAACAAAAGAAACGAGAAAAGCTAGAGGGAAGGCAGAGAACCAAAAACTTTCTCTCTCATCTCATATACTAATCGTGTCTTATACCTCTCAACAAAAAATATCTGTTTATGAAATATGGAATATGAGGAATAACAAAAGTTTTGGTAAGGATGTGGATAACACTGAGTATACAATGACTCATTTTAGAATAGTAGTTTTTTAAATTGATTATTACTCTATATAAATATTAGTGTTGAGAAATAACCACAAACAATTCTTTTTCTATAGTTTGTTTATGTTTCAAATCACTAATGTTAAGACACTTTTAACTGTGGATCCATATATATTCTAAAATTTTGATAAACTAACATATCATAAATTAGCATTTCATAAATACCAAGTTACGTAAAACTTTATGTAAACTATTGTCTAATTAATTATTAATATTTTAATTAATAAAATAATACATTAGAAAAACTTGGATCCAAACATAGCGTTTTCAGATAAGAGCTAAAGAATTACAAACACTGCACAAGTAGGTCGCATAAAAATAGACTGCAAAAAATAGCAAGGAAAAACAATAAACATAAACATAAGTAGGATACGAGTCTACTAGACAAACATTTTCTTCTAAAAGATTTTGGAGAAAATGATAAAGATTTTAGAGTACTCAACATTTTCATTGTACAACGTGGTCAGCATGTTAAGAAATGTGATTAGGTCTAACTCAATCCTATAAAATTGACTTGTAGGATGAGGATTGCCCCAGATCATATATTATCCGATGTGAGACTCTTAACACACTCCCTCACGCTCAGGAATACAACTAAGATGTGGAAATAAATAGTGGGTGGCCCAATAGCGGAAACCATAATAGTTGGCCCACCGGATCTTAAACGAGACTCTTGATACCATGTTAAGAAATGTGGTTAGGCCTAACTCAACCCTACAATTTGTAGGGTTGAGTTAGGCCTAACCACATTTCTTAACAGACGGTGAGTCAAATTGAATATTTTTTCCTTGAAATAATCACTTTTTAAAAAAAAACTTAAATAACCACTCTTTCAGAAAAAAATATCAAAGTAATCATTTTTCAAACAAAAACAAAGAAGAGATGCCATATTGTATGATGCATGCATTGAAATTAAAGAGGAGGCGCCACACTACATGTTGCATGCACATGTGTCATGCCATGCAGCGTGGCGCATGCACTTAAATTTTAAGAGGAGGCGTCATTCAGTGTGGCTACACAGTTATTTTGGTAGCAATTGGGTAGCCACGCTGAATTTCAATGCATGTACCACACACACAGTATGACGCATGTGTGACGATTTTTTTGTTTGTTTGGAAACTAGTTACTTTAGTATTTTTTTTTGTGAAAGAGTGGTTATTTGAGTAATTTAAAAAAAATAGTTATTTAAAAAAATCTCAAATTAAAGTTCTTATTTAAAAAATAATTTTTAATTTATCATTGATTTAATTTTTTTTTTTAAAATTGTGTGAAGATAAATCTTTACTATCTTCATTAAAGTTAAATTTGAAAATAAAAAAAGAAGTTATTATTTATTCAATATGATATAATTCACCATTGAATCAAGTTCACATCTGTGTTTTAATATTTTAAGTCGTTCAATATGGATAGGGGTTTCGCCTATTGGGTCTCCACTTCAAATGGAGTTAGATTGATTTGCTTCTTCTTCTTCTATTTAGAGGTGTAAGGACAATTAGATAGTCAGTTTTTGGCATGATGTTTGGTTTGGTAATACTCCGTTGTGCGTATCTTTTGGATTTTGGGAGAGGGGTGATTGGGTCTAGAGATGGAAGTGTGCTCTCTTAGTTTGGGAGGAGGAGCTTTTGGAGTCATTACTTGGTTCTTGGCAGGGATTTTGAGGTGTCAATAAGATGTTTGGATTTGGAAAATATACCCAACACTCGGCTTTTCGGAGAAATTTGCTTATGATTATCTTAGTTCTTTGACGCTTAGCTAGAGAAAGGTCTGACGTGGTGCTCCAGGGGCTAGCTAGTATTTGGAATAGTTATACACCTTTTAAAGTGGTAGTGCTTTCTTGGAAAATGTTTTAGAATATATTGTTGGCTAAGAAAGTTCTTCTTAGACATCGGATTGTGTCAGTGGTGGTGATGCAAGGTGTGATGTGTGTAGTGGGCATGTATAGTGAATGATCCTTTGTCGAGGTTGGTATTAAAGGTGTTTTAGTTATTTTTGGGGCGGGGAGTCGGTGTCTTTGGTGGTACCTTGTTTTTCTTTCTTGTGTGGTTGGTGTGTGGATTTTTTCTTTGTGCGGGTTTCTTGGGCTAAGGTGTCCAAGTTTGCTTGTTAGATCGGTTTTGTGCACTATCGCATTACTAAAAATAAGACGTTTGGTTTCAAGATTTTACATCATGTATTAAGATAAATGATGTGAAAAATATTTGTCAAAGGATTTTACATCAGATTTTATAATAAATTGATGTGAAAAAAATTTGATTTAGTAATTTTACATCAGACATTTAATTCCACTGATGGGAAAAATAACGCGGTGGCAAACTTGTAATTAAAAATATTTTACTGCGTGGCCGATAGGAAATAGTTTACTGCGTGGCTGTTACATCGGTTCGTTAGGAAACTGATGGGAAAAGGTGTGTTTCATGGGCTGTTATATCGTCCCATATTTAAACCGATGGGAGAAGTCTGGGCTGTTATATTGGTGCATCTTTAAACCGATGGGAAAAGTCTCCCATTATTTGTCATTTCACTAAAACCCTAACCCGACCCCTTTCCAAGACAAAACATATTTCCTTCTCCTTTTTTCTTCGATTTCGGCCGAACCAGCGATCCATGAAAACTCCCTCCGATCCACGAACGTTGTCGGCAATCGATCATAATCCCGATGCAAGCTCCACGAACGCCGTCGGCCATCAGATCCCGCCGCTCCAACACTCGTCTCTGCCGTCGACCGCCAGCGATCCATGAAAACTCCCTCCGATCCACTTATTTTGTTCATTGTTGCTGTGGTGTGAAGGTTGTTTAGTGATGTTGCGGTTATTATTTGTTTTTACCACTTATTTTGTTCATTGTTGTTGTGGTGTGAAGGTTGTTCAGTGATGTTGCGGTGAAAAGGGTAATAGGACTTGAGTGAGTGGGTGGTAAGGGTTTGTGAGTGTGTGTGAGCATACTCACGCATGTCGCCATTTTCTTATTTCATATTGATTTGGTTTTCTTTGAGAAAAAAAGATGATTTTTCTATATTCTATATCTAAAACATTGCAAAGAAAATAAAAATATTTCAAATATTTTCTCTCTGTTCAATTGGATTTAAATTTGGTTTCCAATTAAAGGGGAAGAGGAAAATATATGCTCCATAACCAGTTATGGTGTTGAGCTGCAGTCGTATTTTTTAAAGAAAGAAAATATAAGCATGAAAAATGTGAAGGATAGAAAAACACTTAGAAAGGGGGGGGGGGTTGAATAAGTGTAGCTTTAAAACTCTTAAGATAAAAACAATTTGCACAATTATTTTTATCCTGGTTCGTTGTTAACTAAACAACTCCAGTCCATCCCCTTGGAGTGATTTACCTCACCTGAGGATTTAATCCACTAATCAATCTTAATTACAATGGTTTTCCACTTAGATACCCTCTATGTCTTCTAGAGTATTATGATCACAACTTGATCACTCTAGGAAATCAATGCTTAGATACCCTCTAAGACTTCTAGAGAATCCGATCACAACTTGATCTTCTCTAGTTCCTTTACAAATGAATGTAAACAAATTCTTACAAGAGTATTACAATGCTTCTTAATAAGCTATAATCACAACTATGATATTTCTCTTAAGTTCTAAGCTTAATCTCACTAAAATATTACAACAGTAATGTGAGGTTGAAGATGAAGTTTGATAGCTTTTGATTCAGCAGCGTTTCAGCAAGATTGAAAAGTTGTTCGTAAAATTGGTAACCTTGCTTCTGATCAGAACTTCACTATTTATAGGCGTTTTGAGAAGATGACCGTTGGGAGCATTTAATGCGTTGCGTGATCCGTACAACATTGCATTTAATGTTTCACTCTTTTGTCAACTACCTCGAGCCTTGCATTTCCTGCTTTAACTGACTTTGCCTTTAAAAGCTTCTAACGTTCCTTTTCTTAGTCAGCGTAGCCTGCCATCTTGTACTTGCTTCTGATCTAATCTTTGTAGATACAACGTTTGAATTAATCAGAGTCAAACAGCTTGGTGCAGAGCATCTTCTTGTCTTCTGACTTTGAAGTGCTTCTAGCGTGATACCATAAGAACTTCGGTGCTTCTGCTTCTGATCTCAAGTTCTTCTGATGCTTCAATAGACCATGTTCTGATTCTGCTTGACCATCTTCTGATGTCTTGCGAGAGCATGTTCTGATGTTGCATACTGAACCTTCTGATTCAGTGCTTCTTGCGCTGAATTGTGCATACTCTATATATATTTCCTGAAATGGAAAATGCATAGGATTAGAGTACCACATTGTCTTATACAAAATTCATATACATTGTTATCATCAAAACTAAGAATATTGATTAGAACAAATCTTGTTCTAACAATCTCCCCCTTTTTTATGATGACAAAAACATATATAATTGATATGAATTTGCAATCAGAATATCATATGACCAAAGACAACTACACAGTTATAGAATAAGCATATAAACATAGTGTGTGAATATGTCTCCCCCTGAGATTAACAATCTCCCCCTGAGATAAATACTGGAAGAATTTATAAATAAAAGACTTCCCTGAGTATTTTCCATAGGACAACTTCAGAGCTTTGAATTTCTTCTTGAATCATTGCATGCTTGATTGTATCAGAACATTCTTGAATGTAACAGAGCATTACCAGAGCATCTTTACATCCTGAAATGTTTCAAAACAAACTATACGATAAAAGTCAGAGCATGAATGAGTCAGAACATTCTTTTAAGGAACATGTATCAGAGCAAAAACTCTGGTAAGTTCTTAAAAGAAATATGTATTAGAACATATTAGGGATAAGAATGTGTTAGAGCATACTCTGCCACGAGAATATCAGAACATTCTTCCTTCTTGCTTCTGATCTTGAAGCTTCATAGCACTAAGCTTGCTTCAATTCCAAGAACATGCTTCTTTATAGAATTGCATTTCCCCATGTATTTGCTTCTTATGTTGAGCTTTTTCATAATATCTTCAATCCTGCAAAAAAATCTCAAAGACATAGAACTTGCAAATATTTTTAGGAATGTTGAGACTTACTCCCAGCAACTGATATAATAAATCAAATCAATTATCACTTTTTCTCCCCCTTTTTGTCATAACATCAAAAAGCATATAAAAGATTCAGATGAAAAACAAACAAAATGAGAGAAGATAATGTTTCATTGATTCATCAAAACATATCAGAAGATACAGAAGGAGAGAAGCAGATGCAAGAAACAAGAAACAACTAAGACCAAAGGACTACGACTAGCCTAGCTTAGAAACTATCTTGGCCAGAAGGTCTTGAATCTCAAAAGTGCTTTCTGTTTGCTTCTTCATGAAGGTTATGAATTCCTCATGCGTTTCCTCATGCTTATCCAAACGAGAAGCAAGATCAGCTTGGTTCTGTTGAAGAGCCTTCACAGCGTTCACCAGAACAGAAGGTCCAGCAGAAGAAGCTTCACAGCTATCGTTCAGAGGAACAACATGCTCAACAACATCATCTATCATGAGAACATCATCTTGATTTTCCTGAACAGGAAGTTTCTCAGTAGGATGATTCTCAGCATTTTGCTTCTCAGCAGCAGCTTCTGACATAGAAGCATCTTCAGCATATTCTGGAACAGGAAGATCAGAATCTTCATTCTCAAGAGCCTGAAGAATAGCAGCCAGATTCTTTGGAGGAGTGGGAGCAGCAACTTCTGAAGGGTATTCAATATCAGGAATAACCATGTTAGGTGCCTTCTTAGAAGGATTCTCCCTAAGCCAGTTGAATAGCCACTAAAAATCTCCAGTCAGAACAGAATATGGAGGCTTCCACACGACCATGGAAAGACAAGGCGCTTGGTCAGACATATCTTCTGCAAGCTCATCAAGAAAAGCTTTTTTTCAAGACAATACCTGCCCTTGAGATGACTGACCCAGAATTCTTCATAGGATCTTAGAAATCCAAGATGACCTGGAGCTTCTGCTACACATGCCTTCTGAAACTTCAGAAACTCAGAGTTCATCTTTCTTCTGAAAATCCTCCAAAGATTTATCAATTCAACATCATGCATCCTGGCATGATGTGCTGCCTTCAATGTCTCTAAACCTATCTCCATTTTCAGATTTAATAATTCAAAATGTACACCAACAGAAAATTCCCGGCAGGATTTGAGTCTGGTGACAGCAGAATCTGGGTTCAGAAAGAAGTAGGGTTGAGTTTCTCTATCAAGAGAGAGATGTGATTCTACTTCTTCTGACTCAATGTCTAACACCATAAGCTCAGGTTTAGGACGGGGTTTTGGAGTGAAGTTGCAGTCACGAAACAATTGTTCTAATGAATCAGAATTTGGAGATTCAGATATGGTAGGATTATTTTGAGTGGGAGACGAGATTGGTTCATAGTTTGAGTGAGGTGGAGGTTGAGAAGTGGAGACATTTGAGTGAGGAGGATATAGGGTTTGAAGGGGTTGAATATCTAGAACGAGTGTATTAATGGGATGGTCAGAAGCAGTATTGGTTATAGGTGAAGAAGGAGGGGTGAGAACTTTGGTAGTTTGAGGTGATTCAACAGGGGCTGTTTGTGGTTGATTTTCTGGTTGAGAAGGTTGAGGAACTTCTGTTGGTACAGATTTTGAATTTAAAACGGAAACAGAGTTGGGTTCAGAAACATGAATATCTTTCATAGCCTCTCAGAAATATCTTTCATAGCCTTTCGCTTCTTCTTCTCAGAAACAACCTCTATCTTTTCTAGAGCAAGTTCTCTCTTTCTGGAAGCTTCCTTCTCTTCTTCTTCTTCTTCCTTATTCACTTCGTCTTGGATCACTTCTTCTTCTGACCTCTTTTCAACTACAACATTTTTCTTTTTCTTTTTCTTCTCTACTTCCTTCTCAGCAATTTTCTCAACAACTTCTTTCTTGGACTTCTTCTTCTTCTTCTTCTTTTTCTCAGCATCTTCTTGTTGAATATTCTCATTTTCAACTAAAAGGTCTTGATTTTCTTCAGCAACAACTTCTTCTACAGCAACATTCTCATCAACTACTGCAACAACTTCTTCTTGATTATTTTTCTTCTCATTGACAGAAGGAAGATCATGCTTGCGCTTTGTTCTTCTTTCCTTATGATGAGCAACTTCTGGGACAACTTCTGGAACAACTTCTGGAACATCTTCTGTTACTTCAGCCTTGGGAGTAGAATGCTTCTGACGACTTACTCCAGCAGGAGCATCATTAGCACTACCCTTCTTGAGAGTCTTACGATACTTAACCTCAACTTCTGGAAGTTCTTTACTGAAAAACATTTCAAATTTAGCTAGAATAGGACCTCTTCTGATTCTGATTCCAGGAATAGGTTGAGGAGCATGTTCAACAGCTTGAATAAGATTCATCTTTCTCAAGGTGTTAGCATTCAAGATGCTTCCAGTGACAGTGACAAGATCCTTGATGACACCATCAGATTCTAGTTTTTCAACCATCTTGGTTTGAACCAGAATGTTGGTGATGATTCTTCCAAAAGGAATAACATCGCCTTTCTTAGTTCTGTTATGATCTCTAGAATCTCTTACAGCATTCCACATATGAATGAAAATGATGTAAGGAGCATCAACCTTCTTCTGAGTACCAATACAATACATGATGTATTGTTGGTCTTTGTTTATGAAGTTTGGTGAACAGGTTGATTTTCTGTGGTAGAAACATCCTAGAAGAGTCTTTGTCCACACTTTGTAAATGTCCTTCAAATCCTTGACATTCTTGGTTTTCGTCACATCTGGGTATAGTTCAACAAGAACATATGCCCAGTTTGCTCTATGAGAAAGTTCATAAGCGCCAACAGGCTCTTTCAAATCAAACAATATTCTCAGAGTATCTTTAGTAATGGCAAAGAACCTTCCATGAACAAAAGATACAACTGCTTTAGGAATGACGAAAGCATAAGCCCAAAATTCTTTTACCAAGTCAGGATAAACTGGTCCACAAAACTCATGAAACAACGATGACCATCCTTGAACGACCATATCATCTTTGACATGAAACTCACGTTCTTCAAGGTTATCAAAATCAACCATCAACTCACAAATAACTTCTAAATCTTCCCGAGGAATGGAACACGTGACCGATGGAAAGAGTAGTTGTTCTTCTTCTTGTTGATGTTGTTAAGGAGGAGATGAAGAATCAGCGATATGTGATGAAGAAGCAGCCATTTTCACACCACTGAGATTTCTGGGTTTCTTTCTTTTAGGGTAAGAAAATAGGGCAAAAAGGTTGCAAAAGTGCATAAACAGGAGAGAGAAGGAATGCATAAAAGAGCAAATGTTATGATGAGAGATGTATATATGGAGACAGATTTGAAAAAGAATGCAATGAAATTATGAGAAAGAACAGTTACAGAATCAAAAGAATCAAATGCATTTAATGATGAATGACGTTAGGTGGGGTAACGTGAAATTTGAAATGATTTGCACAGTTACCTAGGGCGGCGTCTCATCGGTTTCACGCATGCCTGTCCAAATAGAGTGAACACGTGTTCAACTTCTGAAATAGTTGGTGACAGCTGTTTTGCTTTGACTTTGATTCTGACAAATTTAGAACTTCTCATCTTCTCATTCTGATCATAAGTTCTTACTGACATCCTTTAGAAAAGATCTTGTTCTGATAGGATCTTCTTTCTTTCCAATAATGACATCTTCTGAGTGAGCAGAGGTGAGTCTAGAAGATCTTCTGACAGTTGGTTCTTCAAAAATTCTGAGATTCTCTAAAGAAGCAACAACTTGATCTTCTGATCCTTTGCTTCTGGGTTCTCCAGCTTCTGAGTCACAGACTTCAATATCTGCAAAATTCTCAAACTGCTTTGGCTTTTCAAGACCAAGCTTATCATCCAATCTGATATTGATTGATTCTTCAACAATCAATGTTTCAGTATTGTATACTCTGTAGCCTTTTGAGCGTTCAGAATATCCAATAAGGAAACACTTCTGTGCCTTAGAATCAAACTTACTCAGATGATCCTTATTGTTCAGAATATAACAAATACATCCAAAAGGATGAAAATATGAAATGTTGGGCTTTCTGTTCTTCCACAATTCATAAGGAGTCTTATTAAGAATAGGTCTTATAGAGATTCTATTCTGAATATAACATGCAGTATTTATTGCTTCTGCCTAGAAATGCTTAGCCATATTGGTTTCGTTGATCATGGTTCTGGCCATTTCTTGTAGAGTCCTATTCTTTCGCTCTACAACTCCATTTTGCTGTGGAGTTCTAGGGCAAGAGAAATCATGGGCAATACCATTTTCTTTAAAGTATTCCTCAAAGAATCTGTTCTCAAACTCGCCACCATGATCACTTCTGACCTTTATGATTTTACACTCTTTCTCAGATTGAATCTGAGTGCAGAAGTCAAAGAACACTGAATGAGACTCATCCTTGTGTTTCAAGAACTTTACCCATGTCCAGCGGCTATAATCATCTACGATGACTAATCCATATTTCTTCCCTCTGACAGAAGCTGTTTTGACTGGGCCAAACATATCAATGTGCAGAAGTTCTAGCGGCCTAGAGGAAGAAACACCATTCTTATACTTGAATGCAGGTTTGGAGAACTTTCCCTTCTGACATGCTTCGCAAAGAGCATCTGATTTATATTTCAGATTTGGGAGACCTCTGACCAGATTTAGTTTGTTAATCTGAGAAATCTTTCTCAAACTAACATGGCCTAATCTTCTGTGCCAGACCCATTGCTCTTCACTAACAGACATAAGACAAGTTACCTTCTGATTCTTAAGATCTTGAAGATCAATCTTGTAAATGTTGCTATTTCTCTTGCCTGTAAATAGGATTGAGCCATCCTTCTGACTTACAGCCTTTCAAGATTTTTGGTTGAAGATTATGTCATAACCATTGTCACTTAATTGACTTATGGACAATAAGTCCCGAGACAATTATCTTGCCCTTCTGATCTCCTCCAAACTTAACTTCTCCAGCAGATTTAAGCACCAGGTCTTGGAACATAGACCTTCTTCCCGTCATGTGTCGCGAGCACCCAGAGTCCAGGTACCATGACATGCTCTGCGTTTTCTTCTTTGCTGCCAAGGATATCTGCAACAGAAATTATCTTCTCCTTAGGTACCCACAACTTCTTGGGTCCTTTCTTGTTAGTTCTCCTCAAGTTCTGATTGAACTTGGGTTTAGCATGATAAACAACAGGAGGTACATCATGATATTCCTTAGGTTTAGCAGCATGATATTTTCTAGGTTGTGTCACATGCTTCTTAGTGTGTGTAACATGAAAGCTTTTGGCATGTGAGGTGAGCTTAATATCATGGGAGTGGCCATACTTGAACTGATCATACAATGGCTTGTATGTGATTTTCATATCATCTACAGGTTCAAGTTTGTATGGGGTATCACCCTCATAGCCAATGCCAACTCTCTTATTTCTAGAAAAAGCATATATCATAGAAGCAAGATGACTTCTACCAATACTTCTAGATAAGAATTTCCTGAAACTCAAGTCATATTCTTTAAGAATATGGTTCAAGCTTGGAATAGATTCTTCTGAACCAGAAGATGACTCAGCATCTTTGGATAGTTTTGAAACTTTTTCTTTAAGTTCAGAATTTTCTAATTCAAGCTTCTTAGTTTCATATACAAAGAGCTTTCTCAGCTTTTTGTACTTGATACTAAGTTTAGCCTTGATTTCAAGAATTTCAGCTAAACTGGAAGCAAGCTCTTCTCAAGATAGATCAGAAAACACCTCTTCAGAGTCAGATTCTGATGTAGATTCTGCTTCATCATCCACAGTGGCCATCAGCACAAAGTTTGCCTGCTCGCCTTCAGAGTCTGATTCTGATTCTGATGAATCTGAATCATCCCAAGTAGCCATAAGACCTTTCTTCTTATGAATTGAAGCTTTGGACACTCATTCTTGTAATGACCTGGCTCATTGCACTCGAAGCAAGTGAACTTCTTCTTGTCAGATCTTCTGCTTCCAGAAGATTATCCTCTTTCAGGCTTCTTAGAACTTCTGAAGTTCTTTAACTTCCTTTGTTTGCTCTTCCAGAGTTGGTTTACCCTTCTGGAGATCATGGACAGTTCATCTTCTTGTTCTTCTTCTTCTTCTGATTCTGATTCTTCAGAATCTTGTTCTTCTGCCTGAAATGCGTTAGTACATTTTTAATAATTAGATTTTAATGCAATAGACTTACCTTTCTTCTGAGGTTCATTAGCATCTAGCTCAATTTCATGACTCCTCAGAGCACTGATCAATTATTCAAGAGAGACTTCATTTAGGTTCTTGGCAATTTTGAATGCAGTCACCATAGGACCCCATCTTCTTGACAAGCTTCTGATGATCTTCTTGACGTGATCAGCCTTTGTATATCCCTTGTCAAGAACTCTTAATCCAGCAGTTAGAGTTTGAAATCTTGAGAACATTGTTTCAATGTTTTCATCATCCTCCATCTTGAAGGCTTCATATTTCTGGATTAAAGCAAGAGCCTTGGTCTCCTAGACTTGGGCATTTCCTTCATGAGTCATTTTCAATGATTCATATATGTTATAGGCAGTTTCTCTGTTTGATATCTTCTCATATTCAGCATGAGAAATAGCATTCAGCAGAATAGTCCTACACTTGTGATGATTTTTGAATTGCTTCTTTTGATCATCACTCATTTCTTGTCTTGTGAGCTTTACACCACTAGCTTTCACCGGATGTTTGTAACCATCCACCAGAAGATCCCATAAGTCACCATCTAAACCAAGAAAGTAACTTTCGAGTCTATCTTTCCAATATTCAAAGTTTTCACCATTGAATACTGGTGGTCTAGTGTAGCCATTGTTTCCATTTCCATTGTGTTACTCAGCAGAGCCAGATGTAGATGTAGGTGGTGGAGTTTCAACCATCTTGACTTAGTGTTTTTCTCTTCCTGAATCTTTTCTAAACACGGTTAAGTGCTTGCACCTTAGAACCTGCGCTCTGATGCCAATTGAAGGATAGAAAAACACTTAGAAAGGGGGGTTTGAATAAGTGTAGCTTTAAAACTCTTAAGATAAAAACAATTTTCACAATGATTTTTATCCTGGTTCGTTGTTAACTAAACTACTCCAGTCCACCCCCTTGGAGTGATTTACCTCACATGAGGATTTAATCCACTAATCAATCTTGATTACAATGGTTTTCCACTTAGATACCCTCTAAGTCTTCTAGAGTATTCTGATCACAACTTGATCACTCTAGGAAATCAATGCTTAGATACCCTCTAAGACTTCTAGAGAATCCGATCACAACTTGATCTTCTCTAGTTCCTTTACAAATGAATGTAAACAAATTCTTACAAGAGTATTACAATGCTTCTTAATAAGCTATAATCACAACTGTGATATTTCTCTTAAGTTCTAAGCTTAATCTCACTAAAATATTACAACAATAATGCGAGGTTGAAGATGAAGTTTGATAGCTTTTAATTCAGCAGCGTTTCAGCCAGATTGAAAAGTTGTTCGTAAAATTGGTAACCTTGCTTCTGATCAGAACTTCACTATTTATAGGCGTTTTGAGAAGATGACCGTTGGGAGCATTTAATGCGTTGCGTGATCCGTACAACATTGCATTTAATGTTTCACTCTTTTGTCAACTACCTCGAGCCTTACATTTCCTGCTTTAACTGACTTTGCCTTTAATAGCTTCTAACGTTCCTTTTCTTAGTCAGCGTAGCCTGCCATCTTGTACTTGCTTCTGATATGATCTTTGTAGATACAACGTTTGAATTAATCAGAGTCAAACAGCTTAGTGCAGAGCATCTTCTTGTCTTCTGACTTTGAAGTGCTTCTAGCTTGATACCATAAGAACTTCAGTGCTTCTGCTTCTGATCTCAAGTTCTTCTGATGCTTCAATAGATCATGTTCTGATTCTGCTTGACCATCTTCTGATGTCTTGCGAGAGCATGTTCTGATGTTGCATACTAAACCTTCTGAGTCAGTGCTTCTTGCGCTGAATTGTGCATACTCTACATATATTTCCTGAAATGGAAAATGCATAGGATTAGAGTACCACATTGTCTTATACAAAATTCATATACATTGTTATCATCAAAACCAAGAATATTGATCAGAACAAATCTTGTTCTAACAAAATGTGGTGGTTGTTGCAATTTCAAATACTATAATGTTTTTTAATAAATATTATGAGGTCATATTCAACATCTATGAGTCAATTCTATTTGTTTTATTAGTAAAGTATGTTGTAGTTTTGATCTTTTCTTGTTCCTGGTGTGTGTTTGTGTGCCTTCACTTCGTGTAGATAGATTCTTTCATACATAGATGGTTAATGTAGCATCGTTTCTTTAAATTGGTTTTGCTTTTGGACACTTTCATTTTTCATCTATATTGATACCTCTAACAAGAACAGAAGAAGGTTCTAATGAACTTCCCATGTGGAATATGGAGAGTTAATGAGATAAAACTAGTTGAGATGCCTCTAACAAACTCTCACGTGACTATATACTTGGTAAAGTAACCATTTTACAAAGTTTGCCACTTACTACCACTTATTCATGGGTAAGTTTTTATGAAATTATGTTTTCTATTTTTTAATTTTGATAACATAGATATTTTATGTGACTTTTGTGTTTCCACACACACACACACACATGTACAAACAACATTGGCAATTAATAGTCATGTGTCCAAGAGACTATATTGTGGTCGTCTTTTGTTCACTTCATAGGGAAATTGATAAAGCCACGAAGAAAATTGTTACAACGTAAGTTTATCTTTTATGTGAATTTTGTTATAATATAGTATATATCATATATACATACATAAATTGTTACAAAAGCAATTTCATATTTTATGTGTTTATATGAATTTTTTTCTTCTGAATTAGTGATTTTGAGGTTCATCAATTTGCAAATGGCAATAGAAAAAAGGCTACATGGCTTCAGCCCAATGTTAGTGTGGTGTAAATTATAATTCTATATTTAATTTTACGACAATTATTCACTAATTATGTCATTCATTTGTAGACAAGGAAACAACATAACTCTAACGATTGTGGGTACTATGTGATGAAAAATATGTTGGATATTGTCTCTGCCAATATAACCGAATCTTGGATGCAGGTAATAAAATAACTTTAATTTGTTATTTACTTTGCGTTTTGCAACTTAATTTGAATTTTCAAAGAATAACTCTATATTGTTATTTACGTATTGTAGGTATTTGATGATCCTACAGAATTAACACATGATTTGTATGATTTGCGACTCCGTTGGGCAAAATGTTTCTTTGAGTTATATAAAGATTAAGCTTTATCTGGTGAGTTTTATGGAATTGTCTATATTTATGATTCGAGCTAGTTTCCTGACTTTGATGTTGTCCAATGATGTTAATTAGTGTTATTATTTATTCTCAGCAAATGTAATTTTGGTGTTGTCTTCAAAAGCTACAACTCATCTTCTCGTGGATGCATGTTGGTATTTCAAGTGCGCTAAAGGACTTAAATTGTTGGATATTTGTTGTTTTGTTATTTTGTAATAGTCTACCGTGTGTAAACTTTCTTATAATTTTGTACACTTGTGTATCCTAGATTAATACTTTTGTAAACTTTGAGGAATATATATATATATATATATATATATATATATATATATATATATATGCATCTTAGTTATTTGGTGCAATTAAATTATATCCTTCACTGGTTAGAAAAATATGAAAATAGTGACCTAAATATGGTCTGTGAGTTGTGGGAAAAATATGCAAAATAGCGACCTAACTTTGGTATGTGTGGTATTTGAAACTTATATGTAAAATTAGGTATAAAAAAAATTACAGGTTAAAATAGGAAAAACAACTATTATACGCTTAAAAGCAGAAAACATATTACATCCGGCAAAATGGAAAACTGATGTAAAAACTTATCTATTACATCGGGCAAAGTGGAAAACCGATGTAAAATCTATCTATTAAATCGGGCGGACTGGACAACCGATGTAAAATATGGCGTATATATTTTTTTATAAAAAAATTACATTATTTTTCACATCAGACAAGGGAATTCAACCGATGTGGTATGTTAATTTTTCACATCGGGCCTTGGCCCGATGTAAAATATCTCTGACTTATTACATCGTCTGGCTTTATATCGGGCCCAGGCCCGATGTAAAAAGTACTTTTCGCCCGATGTAAAATGTACTTTACGCACTAGTGTCGGTGTGCTTAGCTTCTTTATTTGTATTTCTGTTAACTTTATTTTCATAATATATGGTTCATGTTTTCCTATTTTTAAAATTTTTTAAACTATTATTATTATTTTGAAATAATAAATCATCAATAATAGTATTATATTTACTCTTTTGCTAAATATTGAGTTTTAGAGTTATATTTTTCTAAAAATACAAGTGTGTGTGATAGGGGATACTTAGAGACCGTAAGTGATGGTGGTTAAGGCTTACTATGGTGAGTGTTGTTCTAAGTAGTTGGTTGCATTATGAAAAACAATATGGAGTATACAAGATGTTTTGGTGAAGAAGCGACACATGTGAGACACGATGTTTTACCATGTGTGTAACATCTGGCCCTTGTCTGCAAGCTAATGTTTTTGCTACTTCGAGCAAAAATTCTAATTGTATTCCAATCATATTTGTTGCTATCTTTTATAAATGAATTAATTAGATTTGTTTGAAAAACTGAATGAGATCAAATCTAATTACTTGAAGATTTAAAATTTGAATAAAAAACAAATCATATCTTTAGTTGGAAGCTTTTGTGGAACAAATTAAAAATTGAATCCAACTAAATCTTCTAGAAATTAGGACGAGATCACAGTTAATATCCAAAGGAGAAAAGCCCAAAATTGCATTGCTATTTAAGGAGACTCAAATATCTCTTAAGGGTGTGTGCTAGGATTGAAGATCTTTGTGCTAGGGTTCATTTGAGTCTTTTGTTTGTGTTATTTGTACACCATGCTAGCGCATACAGTCATATCATAAGGTATAATTGTTGGTTTATTTAGTTGAGTTGTAATTCAATATTTATCATTTTGATTATTGTTGTTGATCACTAGGGTTAATAATTAAGAGAAAGTGAGAGGGTCTCATATTTAGGGGGAGTCCTAAAATACACGGGATAAAATTAAGAATAAGGGCATTAAACAAGAGGCTTTTTCATATAAGACACTTTATACTAATTTTATTGAGAGTGTATTTTCTTTCTTGGATTAGAAGCCCCCCCGGACGTAGGTGAGGTTTCACCGAACTGGGTTACCAATTCTATTGTATTATTTATTGTTTTTACTATAAATCATTATTGTTGTCATATTGTGTTAAAATTGGTTTAATAAGTTTGACAAGTTGTCCCAGACATTGTGTCCAACATAAGCCTCATAACGAACAGAATTTCAGGGAGAGACCGTCTCTGTAGATAACTTACGGTAGTATGAAAGGGGAAGTTCACGTGAGGCGAGTGGGCGAACAAGGAGTGCACTTAGGGCGAAACGATTCCTAATAGGGGTGACATAAAGGTGTAGCCCCTCCAAAAGGTTACCAATTTCCCTCCTTTACTAGGCCTTGTTCAAATATATCATTAAAGAGTCCCACTAGTATTGTGTCAGATAAAGATATGAAGTTTACTTTGATATTTTGGGAGGCATTTCAACAAGCCTTGGGATCGAAGTTGTGTTTGAGTATGCCTAATCATCCTCAAACGGATGACCAGAAAGAGAGGACAATTCACACCTTGGAGGATATGTTGAGAGCATGTGTGTTTGAGAGTAACTTTTGTCGTTGATAGAATTTGCATATAATAACAATTATCACACGAGCATTGATATGGCTCCGTATGAAGCATTATATGGAAGGAAATGTAGAACTCCTTTTTATTGGGCGGAATTGGTGAGGAAGGTGTCTTAGGGTTGAAGATTATTCAAGAGATCTTAGAAAAAGATAAAGATGATTTGAGTCAAAATAAAGAAAACCCATGATCGTTAAAAGAGTTATGCAAATAAAAGACGCAGACCTTTGGAATTTGAGGAAACAGAGAGGATGAGCTTCGTGGTGCGGAGAAGAGAGACGGTGGCGCGGCGGGGAGAAACGAGGTGATGCGGTAGAGCTGTGTTTGGACTTTGGAGAACGGCGGGACGAAACCAAAAGTGATGCTACAGTGCGTTTGGACTTCTGTTTCTGCGTTTGGAAGAAGATTTTTTTAAAATACTTAAAACTCAAAATGGTCTGGTTTTAATTTAAATTTAAATTTAAAATAAAAAGCATTTAAACTGCCAGTTTACAAAAGCCGTCGATTTTCCAGTTTTTTGCAATACATATATGTTTCTCTTAATCTAGCTACTTATTTTGTACTACCATTTAAAGAACTTCTGCATACACACCTAAAAAAATTGTTGGACACTGTGAAGAACATAAATCAACATAATGAGTTTGCAACTAAATCAAAAACTTTTTTGTGTAGAATCAAGAAAGTGAGTGATCAATATTGAATTAGTATGTAAGTAAATATTTTATCGTTGGTAGTTCTTTTTAATATGCAAATGTTGTATCTCCGTTAATAACACGAGTTTATGATCTGTCTTTACTGCTGCAAGCTCCTTTACACGACAAATCATATTATTAATATTTAAATATGTTGAAAGAGGGGACCAATAATGATAATCATAATAGTATGAGATTAAGTTAAAATATTCTTTTTATACAAAATAATAATAATAATAATAATAATAATAATAATAGTAATAATAATAGATTTTGTCGTGGACATTAGGAAAAGTACAAGAAGATCGGATAGTAGAGACAGCTAAGAGGTGGTAGCACATATATTTATGTACTCTGCAATAGCCTGCTTGACTACTTCAACAATCATTTGTCCCGTTATAGTATTGTTCATCTTCATCTAGCTAGCCTCTATATACTCTGTCCTTTACTACCTGGTCCCCTATTCTTCTACTTATTCAAAATTCAATCAAAACTACATTCCAAATTAAGAAAAAGAAATTCACATTCTAAAATTACTAGGCAAATTCATGTTTATAAATTAATACTATGAGTGATTGGTTATGAAAAGGAAATGAAAGACATAAATAGGTTAGAGAGTATCAAAAGAGACAAATATGAAGAATATAATGAATTTGATGTGTTTTTCTAAAAGAAAAAAATAAAGAAAATAATTAATAATTAAAAAAAGTTGAATATTTTTTAAAGTGAAAATATGCTCCTAAACTACAAAATGATACATTAATTTTTTAACATATATTTATACACAATTAACTTTTTTTTCATAACTAATTTTTTGTTAGCTGATTTTTTAATGTAATTATCAATTTTTTTATTTTGCACCATAAATTTAAGGACTTTAATTTATTTTTAATTCTTTAGACGAGGATTCTAGGTGTAAAGTGATAGTAAACTGAGAGATGTATTTGAAAAATTTCAATATTACATTGATTATTAATAGATCCCAAAAAGAGTTGATATATATAAATATCATAAGCTTATAAATCAATTTTATAATGTTGGATTATTACCATGATTTTGTTAGGTTAAATTTTACGATTATGTGTTAGTTTCTATTAAGTATTATCACTTCATTTACCTATAGTAAATAATTAAAATAATAAATTACTGTAAATTAAAAGTTGTTAAAAATTAAAACAGGGCAACTAGGGACGTAAATGGATATCCATGAGGACGGATAGTATGATATATGTGTCCGTCCCGTTGAATAAATATGATATCCATATATCCGCCCCATATCCGTCAGATATCTGCTAAACGGGTAATCCGCGGGTTTTAAGATATCCGCGGATATTTACAGATATCCATGGATAATACTATTTTTCTAAAATTATGTTTTGAAAAAACATTTTCAACTTGTTTTTAAGACACAAGACGTTATCATCACATAACATTCATACAGATCTCTCTTATTTTAACAACAAAATTTCATCACCAATGCATAATATTCATACATTTTAATTTTAACAAAAAAAACAATGATATTGTGATTGTGAGTTATGATGGAAGAGCGGACGACGGAGAAGTAGAAAGAATGACACTGGTTGGACGAGAAAAAAGCGGTACTGCTTGGTTGAACAGTGGAATTGTTAAAGTGAGGTATCGAGTATAGAAGAAGCTTAAATATGAAATGGCCGATAAAATTTGTATAGAATACAAAGGAGGCGAGTTTTCTAGTTTTTTAGAAGATGAAACGATAGAGTATATTTTTTTTTTGACAAAAAAAAACGATAGAGTATATTAAACTAATAATGTTTAACTAATTTTTATAATTTATTAAAGGATACAGATATCCGCGGGTATGGATAACATTAAACCCGTATCCATATCCATTAATAAACGGGAATTAAAATATCCATTTATTTAATCCGCGGATATCTTTTAAACTATCCGTCCCGTACCCGTGACGGATTTTATCCGTGGATATCCGCGGGTATGGATATTTTTCCATCCCTAAAGGCAACATAAATCTTGTAATTGTTAAAATTTATTGAATAGTTATTTAAATGATGTCATATATTAACTTTGGCTTCTACTTGCTATTTGTCTGATACTTATATTACACAATCAAATGTATAAGCTTAGTATTAATTTTTTGGCATTTGACAGTGTGATATCTATGTAGCAAAATGTATATGTTGCTCTTATTCTTGCTGCTTATTTTGTACTACCATTTAAAGAACATTTGCATGGAAAACACAAAAAAAAACATGTTGGACACTGTAGAAGAACATAAATCAACATAATAAGTTTGCAAATAAAACAAAAAATGTTTGTGTAGAATCAAGAAACACTACCAAAAATCCGCTAATTAGCCATGGTCAAAACTATGACAATTCAGTAAAAAAACTGTGGCGAATTACACTTAGCCACGGTTAACAAATCAATGGAAAAAAGTGGCGTTGCAATTTATTAGCCACGGTTAAATTATAGTTTTACCACGGTGTCGCACGCTCGCGAAAATGAACAGAGTCGCCACCAATATATTTATCCCAAAGAGGGAAAGGAATATCAGAAAACCTAGAATAAGAAAAGGATAAGAAAAGGTCTTGCGACCAGAGATCGGGTAAGAAGTCGGTTACGCGAGGGGAAGGTACTAGCACCCCTCACGTCTGTGGTACTCCACAGGATCCACTTATGTTTGTTCTATTCTAAGGGTGTATAAATCTAAAGCTTAATTACTAAGGGAATGCATGCAAATGAAAGAAGAAGAAACACGGGGAAAATAAGGTTTATAAATAGTTGTGCTCGCTTAGGCCCCGCGACCTAATGCCTACGTATCCTTTTCAGGAATCAGAGCGCCGTAGTTCGGCTCTTTAGTTTTTGTTTGTTTTTGTGTTTTTTAGTGGACGAAGTTACATTCGCACTCCGCTGCTCGACCTCTGGAGTCTTAAGCTGGGAATAGAGTGGAAATAACATGTCCGATTAAGGGAAGAATGCCTCGGAGGCAAGAGAGAGAAAAGAGATGATTGGTTTGTGTTTTTTAGGTGTAATTCCATGATGGACGAAAACCCACTACAAGGCTTCGCATCACTTCCTTACTTTGTTTAGGTCTGGGCCTTTATTAGATATTTTGAAGTGTTTTTGGTTGGGTGTCTTTTAAGGGAAATTAATTTGTGACTTGAATCATGCCATGAAAAAAGAGTTTTTATATATTTAGAGAATGCACATCGAGGCCTACGCCACAATCGTTTCTCTAAATGAAATACAATTGTTGAATGTTTAGAGAATGCACATCGAGGCCTACGCCGCAATCGTTTCTCTAAACAACGGTTAAGAAATACACCGAGGCCTACGCCTCAATCATTTCTCTTCCGCTAAGTGGGAAAGAACATACATCGGGGCCTACACCCCAATCATTTCTTTCACACTAAAAATGGCATTAGCATGATTCGCGTCGTCCTTTATTAATGTTTTAAAGTTAAAAAGAAAAAGGAAAAGAACCTAATCTAAAAGATGATTCTAAGTCCTAAAATTGATTTGTTAAAGTTCTACCTAAAATTATGGGATTTAAGGGAACTAGCCTAAAAGTTAAGGATTGTGGGTCCTAAAATTCTAAAGGAACACACAAGTGAAATTACAAGTAAAAATCACAAGTAAGCATGATACAAAACTAGTACAAAATTGACTAAAAGAAGTGACTTGAAAATATAGCACCAAACATGAAAACAAGCGATTCAAGATATAGTGCGAAAATGAATTAAAAGATACTATTTATTTTTTATGATTTTTATAGAAGAAATTGAATTACAAATCAAGCAAAAAAGATTAAAACAATTAGCCTAAAACTAATATTTTTTATGAACATTTTTATGTCAAAATTTGTATTAAAGTCTAAAGACAAGAAGTGAAAATTAGTGTTTTTATTACTTAAAAGAAATAGGAGAAAAATCTAATTAAACCTAAATATATTAATTAAAACAAAAGTAAACAGGGGGGTGTGAATCTGAGAACATGGTGGTGAATAGCAAACGGCGTAGGGCCCAGATCTGGCCCAAAAGGCATTTTTGTTATAGATTGCCAAAAGGCAGAGGATTCAATTGGGCTTATGAGGGGTGAACTCAGAAATTCGTTCATGACCCAAGGGTTTGATTATCTGCTGATCCGTATCATGTTTTAATAAAAAGATTGAAAATAAAACGAAATAATAATAACAAAAATAAAAAGAGGGATAAGAGATTAAATTAGGGTTCGGTATGCGACCCTTCGTCTTTCTCCCCCAAATCAGACTCTCCTCTTCCTCTGCTACAACGGCGACGGCGCACCTCCGATGAAGATCCTCGGCGCGCCACCGTGAACTCACCCAAGGTCTCGTCTCTCATCTCAAATTTCAATCCACCCTCTTCTGATTTTAACCCTAACTAGTTAACTCTTTACCACAGAGAAACCCTAAGCATCGATACTCCCGGACTCAAGCATGATTTTTTTTACGAAATTGAAGCAAGCAAGACCTTATCTTAATCACAGAAGCACGGATACAAATCAAAAGCGCGTAAAAGAACCTGTTTATGGTGGCCCGAGCTTCCGGTGAGTCGCTATGGCTCAAAGACGATGATGTGCTCAAGACTGCTTTAGAAGAGTACTCCAATTACCCGGTATTCCTCTCGTTTCTTTGCCTTCTCCGATACACATTCTTTATCTGCTTCCTCTTTCTGAACCTTTATGTATCGTCGTTGCTGTTAACGCGATATGAAGCTGAAGATGTTATTGATGATGATCGTTGCTGTCTTGAGAAGACGATGATGCTGCAGTTGATAGATGGATCGAACTGTGATTGAAGATTGTGTGATATCATTGAGCGAAATTGTTGAAGAAGTGAAGGATGAAGATCAGAAGGCAGGGAAACTGTTGGAGGTAAAGAATTCTTTGTTTCAGAGAGAGTGATGAGACTGAAGAATGAAGAAGGTGAAGATGATGAATGGTTTAGAAAAATGGTGATGGTGAATAAGAAAATGAATGTGAAGGTTATGGAAGTGAAGGGAGAGTTTGAAGATTGAGAATGAAGGGTGAAGATTATGAATTGTGGAGAGAGTGGGAACAGAGTCAAGAAGAGAATATATAGGTGGAGAAGAGAATATATAGGTGGAGAAAATCGATTCTGAAGGTTAGTTCTTTCTGATTTTCTTATGTTTTGATTCAGTCATGTCTGTTAGCAATTGGTTGAAATTCTGTTAGACTGTTAGGTTAGTAACTGAATCAGTTTTTTGGGTTAGTTTTCTGTTATGGCAGTTAGGTGGTTGTTATTGCTGTTTAAAAGTTAGTTACTGATTCTGTTTTGTGGTTATGGATGGCTGCAAGTATTGGATTAGGGTTGTTGTATGTGATTATAGGAATGTTGGTTGCAACTGTTTTTATTTTGAACTTTGGAATGTTGTTTTTATGATATGTGAATCTGTGATTGAATGGTTGCAGATTGCAGGGACACTGTTGAAAGGATGCAGGATTTGGTTTTCACTTGGTTTCGAGCTGCAATTCAATTGGTTTCCTTCCGGCACCGACTCAGTTTATTTGTATAGCATGGAGGCTGCTTTGTTTTTGTTATGTTGCATAGCTTATGGTGTAAGATGTAACAGGCTCCCTTGGTCTCTTCTTAAACTGACGCGGTTTGAAGACTTAGTAAACTGATGGGTCCGGTTCGACATAGTATCATTAAGTGCAGCCCCTTTGAATGAAGATTGCCTGTTGTAGTTTAGGCATGAACAATATTTGTAATTTTTCAATGTTTCAGGATGATGGCAAAGCTTGTAATGTATAACCTTATAATGTGAAACTGTATACCGCAAAAACCACATGAATGAAATAACTCTTCCCTTTTTTTTTTGTATGTTTAAAACGGATTGGATTTAATGTTGAGCCATAAAGCATTTGGAACTTGAATGAACTTGGACATATAAAATTGATCTTGTTTGTATTGGAACAATCTTGAACACTTGATATTTGTACATCATACTTTATTTGAAGTTCCACCCTTTAAGTTCTTCCATTGGCCATACTTGGACCGAGTTATAAACTTGTAGTGCCAAATTCTTCATCTTGTAGGCTTAAATGAAAGAGGTGATGACAATAATGTCTCATAACTTGTATGCCAAGAAACCACACAAATATTTCCCTTAATTTCAACTTGTAACTTGACTTCAATAGCACGAGACAAAATGCTAATTAATAAGAAAATCCGATCCAACACACATTTATTCAGTAAGAATCCATAATGACTAATGTACATCAATCAAATGGATCAATTATGTTAACAAAGTACCAAGCAATATTTTGCCTTCAGGTAATGAAATAAATAAGCCTCTTTTGGCTAAGGCTTCTGTGAGACCTCAATTCGATCCCTGGTCCTTGATCCCACATTTCAGCTTAGTTGTTACTTTTATTTAATGAATGAATGCATGAAGGTAGGTGACCTAAGATGTAAATGAATGAGGTATGTGAGCCAATTAAGAATAATTAGATGGGCAAATTTTAGGGTGCAACAGCTGCCCCTATTTAATCGTCTTAAACCTGAAGGTGAGATTGGCGCTAGCCTTTCGAACATTCAAGGTAGAAGATGATTAAATACCAAGTGTACCTGAAAATTTGCTTGAAGGAAGATGGAATCCACTGGAGGAAGAAATGGTGTCAAATCCACTGGGGAAGATTGTATCAACTCTGGGTTGAACAAATTAACTCTGGGTTAGAAATGAAATAGAACTCAACTCTGGGTTGAAGAAGGAAAGTGGGTCAACTCTGGGTCGAAGAATAAAGTGAAGTCAACTCGGGGTTGGATAAGAGATAAACATCAATTCTGGATTGAGAACGGAGAGGGAGATCAGTATTAGTGGGACAAGATATAGGCATCAACTCTGGGTTGAGAAAGAAAGTAAGAACATCAACTCTGGGTTGAAAACAAGAGATGGACATCAACTCTGGGTTGAAGACAATGGGTAGACATCAACTCTGGGTTGAGAGAAGGTAATTTAACTTTGGGTTGAAAGAGGAAAGATGAACAATTAGGAATAACCGTCAACTCTGGATTGAGTGGGAAAGAGAGGGGATAACCGTCAACTCTGGGTTGAGAGGGAAATAAGAAAAGGTAACCGTCAACTCTGGGTTGAGTGGAAAAGACAAAAGATGACCGTCAACTCTGGGTTGAGTGGAAAATTAGAAGAGATAACCGTCAACTCTGGGTTGAGAGGGACAAGACAAGGGATAACCGTTAACTCTGGGTTGAACAAAAGGATAACCGTCAACTCTGGATTGAGTGGGAAAGGACAAAAGATAATCGTCAACTCTGGGTTGAGTGGGAAAAGGGAAAAGATAACCGTCAACTCTGGGTTGAGTGGGAAAAGGAATCAATTCTGGATTGAGTAAAAGGTAACCGTCAACTCTGGGTTGAGTGGGAAAGGACAAAAGATAACCGTCAACTCTGGGTTGAGTGGGAAAAGGGAAAAGATAACCGTCAACTCTGGGTTGAGTGGGAAAAGGAATCAATTCTGGATTGAGTAAAAGGTAACCGTCAACTCTGGGTTGAGTGGGAAAATATAATTAACTCGGGGTCAAAGATGAAAGGAAAATCAACTCTGGGTTGAACACACAAACATCAACTCTGAGTTGAAGAAAGGTGAACATGATTGACTTTGGTAGATGACACCACAATGGTAACTCTGAGTGATCCAATGGGATATCAATTGAATGCTTGTAGAGAACCCATCTGATGAGTAACTTGGCTTATGCTTCATATGCGAATGTTTGATTTATTTGTGCTTTTCGAGAGATGCAAGGCTATGGATTCTATATGCAGTGTACTGATTGATTAGGGTTTTTGCTTTGATGTGGAATAGATTATGTGGAGTTCTGAAACTCTGTTTGAGAATCAATGTGGGGTGGATGCCCCTGCTTTATTGATGATTGGGTTATGTGGGAGAAATGCCAGTGAGAATGCAATGATATGTATGATTCATGTATGACTATGAATGGAATGACTGCTTCCGGGATACAAGGAGTGAATGGAGTGTGTCCTTGCGGAAAAGTCATTGCTTGTGAAATTGTTGGTGAAGGTGAGGTGTTTGGCTTGACCCCTCAACACTTGTCTCGATATCTGACACTTGATTGAAGATGAAGAAATGACTCGTTTCTATCTTGCCCCAGTTTGTAAGATCTTTTGAGATGGAATTCTGATGTGCTTGGATCATGGAAATTGGCAATGGTCTGCCCCAGTGTTGATCAAGGAATGGATGACCCAGATTGAAAGGAACTATTCCACCTAATGGATGTTTCAGATATTTGCTTAGTGGATGACCAACCTTTGCCTTTGTAAGATTACTCGATGGAATTTTAATGTTGAACTTTCCTTGGTATCAAGTACTTAATTTCATATTAGAGACAATTCTGTTTTGAAAAAGATAATGAGAATGCAATGCACATGTTAATCTCAGAAGAAAAGGTTTTTATTTGTCAAAATGTTGTACTGATAAGAACACAAATGACACAGCAACATTAGGAGTCAGTTTGACATGATTTTACAGTTTGTATGCTTTCGGAACGATCCCTGCTTCAATTAGGACTTTTGAGGGTTGTAACGTGGCCGGGTTCACGGTTTAAGAAACAAAGGATAAAGGCTCAAGTTCTACTTAACCCACCCCTTCTTCGTGATGTTCTCCAGTCCTACATTCAGCTAGTTTGACATGAGTATTCGCCTTTCAGGAAGGATTATGATGGATGAGGATCCTTTGTAGCTTTGATGGAGGTGGCAGTCACCTTTTGGTGCTTTTGTTGATGATCACAACAACTTGTCCCTTGTAGGTTTTTTTTTTGCTCTGTCTTTTGCTTTCCCTAATTTTTGCCTGGACAAAAAGTTTCTCTTGATTTTGGTTTCCGTTGTCCAGCGGGATATGCCCTAATTTTTGCCTAAGTCATTTGCTTAAAAGCTTTTCTTTTTTTCTTTTGACTTAGCGGGCTATTGTTTTTTTTATCATGATTCATAACTTTCTTTTCATTCTTTTTGTCTCGTTTCGGGAATAAGTTGTATGGCTTTTGTGATTGATTTGAAGAAAAGGTTGTGACTGCCTTCTTCTCAGTGAATGAGAGACATCCATTGTGGATTGTGCTCTTCTTCTTTTGTTGTGAGAGACGGAATATGATTGATCCTCTGATGGAATACCTGAAAGTTGAGAGCTCGGTCGCACTAACTGAAGACTACCCTGCCCCTGGTTAATATTGAGGGTTTTGTATTTTTGAAAAGAAACTACTACTCCTTAGGCTCAAAGGGGTTGACGAAGGTTTCACTCCCTTATAACTCCGGTGTTTAGGAGTCGAAACAATGCGTGTACATCGTCAGCAGGATCTTTGTTCCAAAAGCATATAATTAGTAGTTCATGTGTTTTTGATTTTCATCATTCTCCTTTTTTAGTTGCTTAAGACAAATGAGTGAAGTATCAATGAACATAATGACAACGATGAAATGATTTGAGAAAAACATGTATATTACATTTTTTTTATTTATTCAAACAGAATGGGTTTCTTACAATGAGAAGTACTTGATAACAACAAAAGTAATACAATTGAAAATACTAAAGAAATCTATACCATGGCAAGCTTGGCCTTATTCTGATGCAAATGAAATGTTCTCTGACAAACATAAAGTCTTCATGGTCCACTGGTGGAAGCTCCATTGTGAGGTGGCATGGGATTATTGACCACATTAGGTGCCACAGGTGTGAATGTAATCTCCTTTGCATCAAGCAGATCCTGAACCTTGTCTTTGAGAACTCTGCACTCTTCAGTGGTGTGACCAGATCCTCCAGAGTGGAATTCACACTTGGCATTAATCTTGTAATTTGGAGGGAGAGGATCAGGAGGAGGCCTCACTTCAGCTAATTGAATCAGTTTTTGATCAAGCAAGGCGGCGAGAAGTTGGCTATAGGTCATTGGTACACGATCATACACCCTTTTTGGCCTATTCTGCCTCTGTTGACCTTGTCTTTGTTGATAACCTTGTTGTTGTTGTTGAACATATTGCTGATAAGGGACCCAAGGTTGTTGACCAACAGGTGCTACATAAGCTTGAGGAGTGGTGGCGGTCACTTGATAGCAAGGAGCTTGATCTTGAGCAGAAACAACACTAGTCTCGCCTTCTTTCTTCTTGATGAAATTACCCTGAGGCTTCTTGTACCCATATTGATTAGCAGCAGCAGCATTGGCGGGATTCTGGATCTTACCAATTTTCAAGCCATTCTCAATTCTTTCACCAATCCTGACTAGATCGGAGAAGCCAGAAGAAACACTACCCACCATCCTTTCGTAATAGTGCCCCTGAAGAGTATTCATGAACATATCAACTAGTTCGGATTCAGAAAGTGGTGGATTAACCTGAGCAGCCATTTCTCTCCACCTTTGGGCATATTCTTTGAATGTCTCATTGGTCCTTTGCACCTGATTCTGTAGTTGCAACCTAGTCGGTGCCATGTCAATGTTGTATTGGTATTGCTTGAGAAAGGCATCAGACAAATCCTTCCAAGATCGGATTCTATTACGCTCCAGATTCATATACCAATTCAAAGATGCCCCAGACAAGCTATCTTGAAAGCAATGGATGAGCAATGAGTCATTGTGGATGTGAGAAGCCATCTTACGACAATACATGATGATATGGCTCTTCGGACAGCTCAAACCCTTGTACTTCTGGAAGTCGGGAGTCTTGAACTTAGGAGGGACAACCAGATTAGGAACTAGACACATATCCTCAGCATCCATCCCATAGGCGCTAAATCCTTCAATGGCTCGAATTCTTTCCTCAAGGATTTTGTACTTCTCAGCAGATTTCTCAACGGGTCGAGCTCTTTCAGCAGTTGGTATTGTTTGCATTTTTGGATTAGCAGAACGAGTACCACAGAAAGCAGGAATAGGAATCTCTGTTTGAGAAGGTGGCACAGGGAGTGGGAAGACGGGATCAGCCATAGTCATTGCTTCAGAAGTCACGGGTATAGTCCCACCTTGGTTTGGAGCTCCAAGGGTATCAACAGTCATGAAGTTGAATGGCATCCCAAGAGTAGCATTAGTCCTTGCTTGGAACTCAAATGGAGTAGAAGAAGGTGGAACGACCTCAAGTTGGCTAGCAGCAGCTTGGTTACCAACAACGGGAATCTCTTGTGTAGCAGGAACCCTTTCAGTTCGCAAGGCTTGGATAGCTTCCAGGATAGCATCGACCTTAGTTTTCATTTGATCCATCTCTTCTCTAATGGCAGCTTGATCTTGTTCGTAATTCTCCATGACTCTTCTTCTGTGAGCTCTTGTCAGATATCGGTGTGGAGGAATCTTCTTGACTGATCTGATGGAGAGAAATAGGTAAGAGTATTGGTGACCATGAATGCACATGCATGAATGCAAAATGTTAATGATGATGCAAATGCAACATAAATCAGGATCAAGGATCAAGGCCTCTTGGATAACAACTTCTCATGGTCAATAAGATATGGTCGAATCCTCCAGATTCAGAGGTTCGACGTTGCTTTCTGGATAAATAGCTTGTGCATAAGTCAAAGATGGTCGAACCCTCCAGATTCAGAGGTTCGATGTTGATTCTGATAGATAGCTTTTGCATAAGTCATATAAGGTCAAACCTCCAGATTCAGAGGTTCGACGTTGATTACGATAGATAACTGATGTAGAGCTTCTGTATAAGTCGAATGTTCCAGGATCAAAGGTTCGGCGACCTTTTGAGTATCAGGAGAACCAATAGTCACCAACAGAACATGCACCTGTAAAGAATATGATTCCCTCCCCACTCACGGGTGTAGTCTAGGTCAGGGTAGGTCAATATGGCAACCAGCGTTATCAGTTCTCCTGAGATACCACCATTGTTGCATCTACATGCCAACGATGATACCCCATTTGAACCTCGACTGGGCGTGAGTCTCATGATCGCACTAGACAAGACCTAACATCTCATCGGCGTCATGACTATCCACTCTATCCTAGGTATCCTATGTGTCAACTCTGGCCTGGGTATTGGGCCTTTTACCTCAAATCAGTAACATCCCATCCCAACAGACAGCAGAATAATAATCATAGTATATGAAAATAAAATGCGATGCATAAAGAAATAAAGCAATAAAGCAATAAAGTAATAAAGCAATAAAGCAATAAATAAACACCCAAAGAAAAGAAAACAAACGCAAGCTAGGATCGACTTGCTAAGAATGGACCAGCACAGGTCTATCACGTCCCCAGCAGAGTCGCCAGCTGTCGCACGCTCGCGAAAATGAACAGAGTCGCCACCAATATATTTATCCCAAAGAGGGAAAGGAATATCAGAAAACCTAGAATAAGAAAAGGATAAGAAAAGGTCTTGCGACCAGAGATCGAGTAAGAAGTCGGTTACGCGAGGGGAAGGTACTAGCACCCCTCACGTCTGTGGTACTCCACAGGATCCACTTATGTTTGTTCTATTCTAAGGGTGTATAAATCTAAAGCTTAATTACTAAGGGAATGCATGCAAATGAAAGAAGAAGAAACACGGGGAAAATAAGGTTTATAAATAGTTGTGCTCGCTTAGGCCTCGCGACCTAATGCCTACGTATCCTTTTCAGGAATCAGAGCGCCGTAGTTCGGCTCTTTAGTTTTTGTTTGTTTTTGTGTTTTTTAGTGGACGAAGTTACATTCGCACTCCGCTGCTCGACCTCTGGAGTCTTAAGCTGGGAATAGAGTGGAAATAACATGTCCGATTAAGGGAAGAATGCCTCGGAGGCAAGAGAGAGAAAAGAGATGATTGGTTTGTGTTTTTTAGGTGTAATTCCATGATGGACGAAAACCCACTACAAGGCTTCGCATCACTTCCTTACTTTGTTTAGGTCTGGGCCTTTATTAGATATTTTGAAGTGTTTTTGGTTGGGTGTCTTTTAAGGGAAATTAATTTGTGACTTGAATCATGCCATGAAAAAAGAGTTTTTATATATTTAGAGAATGCACATCGAGGCCTACGCCACAATCGTTTCTCTAAATGAAATACAATTGTTGAATGTTTAGAGAATGCACATCGAGGCCTACGCCACAATCGTTTCTCTAAACAACGGTTAAGAAATACACCGAGGCCTACGCCTCAATCATTTCTCTTCCGCTAAGTGGGAAAGAACATACATCGGGGCCTACACCCCAATCATTTCTTTCACACTAAAAATGGCATTAGCATGATTCGCGTCGTCCTTTATTAATGTTTTAAAGTTAAAAAGAAAAAGGAAAAGAACCTAATCTAAAAGATGATTCTAAGTCCTAAAATTGATTTGTTAAAGTTCTACCTAAAATTATGGGATTTAAGGGAACTAGCCTAAAAGTTAAGGATTGTGGGTCCTAAAATTCTAAAGGAACACACAAGTGAAATTACAAGTAAAAATCACAAGTAAGCATGATACAAAACTAGTACAAAATTGACTAAAAGAAGTGACTTGAAAATATAGCACCAAACATGAAAACAAGCGATTCAAGATATAGTGCGAAAATGAATTAAAAGATACTATTTATTTTTTATGATTTTTATAGAAGAAATTGAATTACAAATCAAGCAAAAAAGATTAAAACAATTAGCCTAAAACTAATATTTTTTATGAACATTTTTATGTCAAAATTTGTATTAAAGTCTAAAGACAAGAAGTGAAAATTAGTGTTTTTATTACTTAAAAGAAATAGGAGAAAAATCTAATTAAACCTAAATATATTAATTAAAACAAAAGTAAACAGGGGGGTGTGAATCTGAGAACATGGTGGTGAATAGCAAACGGCGTAGGGCCCAGATCTGGCCCAAAAGGCATTTTTGTTATAGATTGCCAAAAGGCAGAGGATTCAATTGGGCTTATGAGGGGTGAACTCAGAAATTCGTTCATGACCCAAGGGTTTGATTATCTGCTGATCCGTATCATGTTTTAATAAAAAGATTGAAAATAAAACGAAATAATAATAACAAAAATAAAAAGAGGGATAAGAGATTAAATTAGGGTTCGGTATGCGACCCTTCGTCTTTCTCCCCCAAATCAGACTCTCCTCTTCCTCTGCTACAACGGCGACGGCGCACCTCCGATGAAGATCCTCGGCGCGCCACCGTGAACTCACCCAAGGTCTCGTCTCTCATCTCAAATTTCAATCCACCCTCTTCTGATTTTAACCCTAACTAGTTAACTCTTTACCACAGAGAAACCCTAAGCATCGATACTCCCGGACTCAAGCATGATTTTTTTTACGAAATTGAAGCAAGCAAGACCTTATCTTAATCACAGAAGCACGGATACAAATCAAAAGCGCGTAAAAGAACCTGTTTATGGTGGCCCGAGCTTCCGGTGAGTCGCTATGGCTCAAAGACGATGATGTGCTCAAGACTGCTTTAGAAGAGTACTCCAATTACCCAGTATTCCTCTCGTTTCTTTGCCTTCTTCGATACACATTCTTTATCTGCTTCCTCTTTCTGAACCTTTATGTATCGTCGTTGCTGTTAACGCGATATGAAGCTGAAGATATTATTGATGATGATCGTTGCTGTCTTGAGAAGACGATGATGCTGCAGTTGATAGATGGATCGAACTGTGATTGAAGATTGTGTGATATCATTGAGCGAAATTGTTGAAGAAGTGAAGGATGAAGATCAGAAGGCAGGGAAACTGTTGGAGGTAAAGAATTCTTTGTTTCAGAGAGAGTGATGAGACTGAAGAATGAAGAAGGTGAAGATGATGAATGGTTTAGAAAAATGGTGATGGTGAATAAGAAAATGAATGTGAAGGTTATGGAAGTGAAGGGAGAGTTTGAAGATTGAGAATGAAGGGTGAAGATTATGAATTGTGGAGAGAGTGGGAACAGAGTCAAGAAGAGAATATATAGGTGGAGAAAAGAATATATAGGTGGAGAAAATCGATTCTGAAGGTTAGTTCTTTCTGATTTTCTTCTGTTTTGATTCAGTCATGTCTGTTAGCAATTGGTTGAAATTCTGTTAGACTGTTAGGTTAGTAACTGAATCAGTTTTTTGGGTTAGTTTTCTGTTATGGCAGTTAGGTGGTTGTTATTGGTGTTTAAAAGTTAGTTACTGATTCTGTTTTGTGGTTATGGATGGCTGCAAGTATTGGATTAGGGCTGTTGTATGTGATTATAGGAATGTTGGTTGCAACTGTTTTTATTTTGAACTTTGGAATGTTGTTTTTATGATATGTGAATCTGTGATTGAATGGTTGCAGATTGCAGGGACACTGTTGAAAGGATGCAGGATTTGGTTTTCACTTGGTTTCGAGCTGCAATTCAATTGGTTTCCTTCCGGCACCGACTCAGTTTATTTGTATAGCATGGAGGCTGCTTTGTTTTTGTTATGTTGCATAGCTTATGGTGTAAGATGTAACAGGCTCCCTTGGTCTCTTCTTAAACTGACGCGGTTTGAAGACTTAGTAAACTGATGGGTCCGGTTCGACATAGTATCATTAAGTGCAGCCCCTTTGAATGAAGATTGCCTGTTGTAGTTTAGGCATGAACAATATTTGTAATTTTTCAATGTTTCAGGATGATGGCAAAGCTTGTAATGTATAACCTTATAATGTGAAACTGTATACCGCAAAAACCACATGAATGAAATAACTCTTCCCTTTTTTTTTTGTATGTTTAAAACGGATTGGATTTAATGTTGAGCCATAAAGCATTTGGAACTTGAATGAACTTGGACATATAAAATTGATCTTGTTTGTATTGGAACAATCTTGAACACTTGATATTTGTACATCATACTTTATTTGAAGTTCCACCCTTTAAGTTCTTCCA
Source organism: Vicia villosa (assembly GCF_029867415.1). NCBI lineage: Eukaryota > Viridiplantae > Streptophyta > Magnoliopsida > Fabales > Fabaceae > Vicia > Vicia villosa. The sequence continues at coordinate 143,865,210 of NC_081181.1, read as the reverse complement.
TTGGCCATACTTGGACCGAGTTATAAACTTGTAGTGCCAAATTCTTCATCTTGTAGGCTTAAATGAAAGAGGTGATGACAATAATGTCTCATAACTTGTATGCCAAGAAACCACACAAATATTTCCCTTAATTTCAACTTGTAACTTGACTTCAATAGCACGAGACAAAATGCTAATTAATAAGAAAATCCGATCCAACACACATTTATTCAGTAAGAATCCATAATGACTAAATGTACATCAATCAAATGGATCAATTATGTTAACAAAGTACCAAGCAATATTTTGCCTTCAGGTAATGAAATAAATAAGCCTCTTTTGGCTAAGGCTTCTGTGAGACCTCAATTCGATCCCTGGTCCTTGATCCCACATTTCAGCTTAGTTGTTACTTTTATTTAATGAATGAATGCATGAAGGTAGGTGACCTAAGATGTAAATGAATGAGGTATGTGAGCCAATTAAGAATAATTAGATGGGCAAATTTTAGGGTGCAACACACGGTAATATAGATTGTGGTAACAAATATTCGCCACGGTTGGACCGTAGTAGAACAATGTATTAAGATTTTCAAATATACATTTAGCCACGGTTTAAGTGTAGTTAAAATACGTGCGTATAATTTTCCACACACTTTGCCACAGTCCATGTTCTATCTTAACTACAGTTAAATCATAGTTAATTAAAATTTGAAGTATTAAAATACATTTTATTAGCCACAAGCTAACCGTAGCTAAATAGATTTTTATTTTTTAAATAACCAATTAATTTCATTTCATACAAGTAAATTAGATTATCTCAAAACAATAATTAAAAAGAAAGAAGAGACAAACAATGTATTGCAGTAAATTGATAATTTCAATTGTCAAACATAAATAGTGTATTTAAATTGATAATTTCAATTGTCAAACATAAATAGTGTATTTAACAAATACAATACTTTTTATAATATAGGTCAAAAAAAGGTTCATACATCCACTTCATAACATCAAAAAACAAGTGTCATTCTTCCACTTCTTAACACCAAAAATCAAGTATCATACTTCAACTTCTTAACACAAAAATATAATCTAGTATTTATGAAAAGAGTGCTACATTTAGTAAATACTTCGAAAACTAATTTGAAGAAGCATTGCTATTGAAAATAGATAGCTCACCACCAAATTTATGTTTCATGAAAGTTTGAAGAATTTCCAATTGATGTTGTGCTTGTGTAAGTTTCTCAATTGATGTCACCTGCTTGCACTAATTATGGTTCTTCTATGTTCTCCACTAGTTAAGTTTTGAACTGATTTATCTCTTGACATAAGAGTGTGTTGGATAAACAACTTAATAACTACTTAATGAATTAGTGCTTATCATAATCATTTATGTATAAACTATACTTGTTATCAAATGGAAAATATGGAAATTGGTTTCATATAAGCTGTAAGTTGTATATATAAGTTATCCTGGATACCTTATTGAAACAACCAAAAAATAGTTTATACATATCATAAGCAATTTTTTAAGCTCAATTCCCAAAGCTTGCCTAGTTTTGTGTTTTAACCTCTTAGATAGCCATGAATAAAATGAAAACAGTAGCATTACCTAGTGTAAAGCAAGTTATAATGGATCAATTCAAAACAACTAGCACACTAATAAATGTCATTTGTAAAAGCAAATAAACATGAACTCAAAGTATCGAAAAACAGTAACTAATTGAGGCCAGGATTATTTATCATTTCCAATAACAAACATAAACTAAAGACTCAAATAAACATGAACTCAAAGTATAAAAATTACTTCAAGATTAAAATGAGTACCTAAGATAAAGAAGAGGAATCAAAACAAAGTGTTTGATTTGGATATCAAGACTTGTAGAGAGATGAAATTGACTCCTCAATATTCCTGAAAAGTACAATAAATTACACAATTATCAGTATCTTGTAGTTTTTTAAAATTTACTATAATTACAACAAAAACATAGTAGATCTAAGCAATCTTGTGATTAGAATCACTTAGGTCCTCATAATTTTTTCTAGACTTCAATACACTAATTAAAGAAACCTTTAAATATAAATTAACAACAACATTCCATTTGTGAGGATCATTTTTAATTCATTTTACAATCACACTCACATTTACTTGAGTTCTACCATAGTTTATGACAGTCACATAAAGTTATTTTCTCTGCATATTTTGGTTAGAAAGTTTTGATTCATATGATTTAATCCAAGGGAGATTTAAACATTTCAAATGAAATTCAGAACACGCAGAGAGATAAAATGAAATCAAAGAAAATCCATATTCAATTTCACATGTACTTAAAAACTCAAGACTTCACAAAAATCTACAACACGTAACACAAAAGTATTTAAATCAATAACAAAATGACACTCCAGCAAAAATGTACTACTGTTAGGAAACACAATACACACAATCATCTATTAGATATTGAAGAATCAATACAAACCATGCTCAATTTTTCTTAATTTTGATCTATTTTTTTCATTCTCTTCATTATCTCTAATAACTAAACTGAATATATTGAAAAAAAATGGAATTTAATATATCACATAATCATGAACACAATATGAGAACTACATATAGAGAAAAAATAATTTTAAATAACTTACTCAATCTTAAGATAATTTCTTAGTGTCCTTGAAAAACTACTTGTAGGTAGATAAAGACGCTCCTCGATGTCCCTGAAAAATGTCAACAAATTACTCAATTGACATAAACTTCTTATAAAAGAGATAAACAAAATCACTACCTATCTAAAATCATAATCTCCGAATTTAAGTTTGCATAAAAAAATTATACATATTTGAGTTTATAAAGTACCTTTAAGCTCAGAAAAATGTAGAGCAGAGAAGAACTCTCAAGCGGAACCAGAAAAAACGGCGGAATCCGAAAAGATACAAAAAGAGGAAATAATTAGGACAGTAGAAAAATCGTAATTGAAACTTAAAGAAGAGAACAATTGGGATTAGAGATTGGAACCAGTGCAGAAATTGAAAATGAAAATCCAAGTTGGAACAACACAGAAGCTGAATGATTAGGGATTAGGGTTTATGGAATTCATATTTGTTATATGAAACATCAAAAAATCAGAACTGAGTTCCTTTCGATACAAGATGGTTTGGCTGTATGATTTGAAGGAATGAAAGAGAAAAATTATTCTCTATTGATGATTTGGGCAAAAGGGGTAAACGTGAGAGCGCAGAGAGAAAAGGAAAAATGAAAATAATAGAGGGAAAAGAGGAGTACGAGAGCGCGAGAGTTTCTGGGAATGAAAATATCCCGCTTTTCTTAGCCACGCTTTTAGCCGTGTTAGTTTTAATTCCTTTACATTTTTTATCTTTTATCCACGGTCAAAAACAAATGTAGCAATTAAATTACATATGTTGACTATATTATGATAATATTAATTTAACCATGGTTAAATTGTGGCAAATTAAAAAAATTAACCATATTTATTAAACTGAGCAAATTAACCGTGGCTAATGAGCGAATTTTTAGTAGTGAAAGTGAGTGATCAGTATTGAGTTAGTGTGTAAGCAAATCTTTTATCATTGGTAGTACTTTTAAAGACGCCGATGTTGTATCTCCTTTAAAAACACGAGTTTATGATGAGTCCTTACTGCTACAAGCTTATTTACTCGATAAATCATATTATTAATATTTAAATATGTTGAAAGAGGGGACTAGTAATGATAATCATAATAGTATGAGATTAAGTTAAAATATTCTTTTATACACACGTAATAATAATAAAATTAATAATAAAAAACTAATAATAATAATAATCTAATAGTACTTTGTCGTGGACGTTAGGAAAAGTATAGGAGGATCGAACAGTAGAGACAGCTAAAAGGTGGTAACACATATATTTATGTACTCTGCAATAGTTTGCATGACTACTTCAACTATCATTTGTCGCATTATAGTATTGTTCATCTTCTTCTAGCTAGCCTCTATGTACTATGTCCCTTACTACCTGGTCTCCTATTCTTCTAGTTTGCCGGTGAAGGGAGGAAGAAATGTATATGTTCTTGATTGGCTGCATTTTATGGTAAAACATATTTCTGTGTTTAAATGTCTTGACAGATGTCATGACATGCATGTGTAGTGTACTGCAGGTTTTGTATGGTTAGCCAATGCAGATTTTATTGGATGTCAAGTTGAATGTTGTGACATCAGTATCTGACAGCATGGGCTGTTATGTGTTCTATTATGTTTCTTTATTTATCTCAGGCTATATTATAGGAAACTATCTATCCAGTGCTATTTATGAAAGACCACGCTTATGGCCTATATTTTAGCACCCTGATATGTGAAAATTAGGTTAACTTGGTTAACCCTAATTTGTGTTTATTAGGCCCAAGGCCCATGCTCTGCATATAAGAAGATTGGTAATTCTACTTGAAGATGCAAATATTTTTACGTGAAGAATTCAGTGTGCTGCATTCTATGCGTTAGGTTTATTGTTCTTAGTGTTCTATTGTGATCCAAGCAATTGTCACTTTGATCATTGTATTGGAGTATGGAGTTTTGAGTTGTAATTTGTTGTGTCACTCTAAGCTTTTAAGCACAAGTGTTGTGTCTCTTGATTGAAGCTTTTAAGCAAGATCAAGATTTGTTTGAAGTGTGTCTTCAAGTTAAATTTATTTGTGTTTGTTTGTTTGTTATCACTGCTGTGATTGAGGGGGAGTAAGTAGGAACTCAGGTCTAGTATTAGATTGAGATTGCATTGGGTAGGTTTTAAGTGAGGGGTGTAAACTGCTAGTTTAGCTCTGAATTAATATTGCTTATAGTGGATTTCCTCCCTAGCTTGGTAGCCCCCAAAGTAGGTGTTGTTGTACACCGAACTGGGTAAACAATTTCCTATGTTTCTTACTGTTATTGTTTACTTACTGCTTAATTTAATAATTTGTTCAGTAGTGGATGTCATAACATCTGATACGACATCGATCCTCTGTTACTAGAATTTTCAAGAAACTTTGATCTAAGAAGATCCTTGTATAAGGATGTTTCTAATTCTCATACAAGAAATAAAATACGGATTTTTCTTTTTAAAATAAAAAAATGTTTTTTTGGAAATTTGGGCCTTTTTGTGTTTTTCCAAAAAAAAAAAAGGAAATTTCAGGAAAAAAACGTATACACACGTAAACTCGCCATAGACTCGTAAGTTTGTATGAGTCTTCCCAAGTCTATCAAAAAAAGATTTTATGTGTGAGTCTACCTGTGAGTTTGACAACCATGATTGTTCTTATGGTAAAATCCTTAGTTTGGGATTACAAAATAAAATATTGATCATCAGCACAAGATGTACCAAATAGAAACAAAACAACAGTTAAAAAAGAAAAACATCTATACAACATGATTAAATAACAAAAACACCAATACAAATATAGAAATGTTGTAGATCTCTTCAGCCAAATATATGCGATAAACATAATTAATCTCCACTAAGGAGCAAAAATACACTAGAAGGAGGCTGAAGACACACGTGTTGCTATTGTCTTAGATGTCAGATCGAGTTCTCGAGTTAGGTTGAAAAGCACAGGAGTTCCTCATAGACCAACTAAGATATAATTTCTAAATCAAATGAATGTTCATATTTTCCACGTCCTTCGTTGGCACTAAAATAGACCTCATATCCTATTAAACAATAAAAGTTTTTTTCAATGCACCTCACACTTCCGATAGTATTAGATTTTTTGCATGCATATATAAATGATGAATGACATAATAATCAACTCGGTTACCATTTGATTTTTATATTGAGTATTACTAATCCTTATAAAAATGACTTGTAAGCACCACTATTTATAAAATCTAATTCCCCTTTCTATATAGGTTTTATGTTTTTTAAATAGCGTGTTTAGTTATGCATTGACAAAATTTGATTTTAAATGAAATAATTTTGAAAACTTGATTTTTATTAAAAGTAAGTTATAGATAAAATAATTTATATTTAAATATATTAATATAAAAGTGAGTTGACAATAAATTTGAGTTTCAGGATTAATTTTTTTAATTGAAACTGTCATTTATAACTAAAGTATAATCAATTCTAAAAGCAACATTAATTCTAGTTTAGAATAATCAAACATATCAATATCAAATATATATACTTCTAACACTACTTTTGTCTCCTCCAAAAATAGAATCAAGCATACACTAAGGAAATGGACTTTGTGTGTTTTCTTACAAGCAATATAAATAATTGATTGATTAAAGTACAAGGGTACTCTTGCCCTTTTACAACGAGAATCCAAAAGAGAAAAAGAGGGATTCCAAACCAACTACAATTGAGAGAAATAACTTAAAGGAGTAACACATAAATCGTAAAAATTATAGTTGGGATTTAAAATTTCTCCTATAAATCATTCTTTCCAGACCTCCATCTTATTTGCAAAAGTAAATCTCCTAAATTACAAACATAATCGTTAAAAAGAAAATCATTCCTATGCTTCCATATGCACTAAATTGTTGCTATCCAAAAGATGTCTGCCTTGACCTCTATGATCTTATTTTTCAAGTTCTTTCTACATATGTTGAAGCTCCTCCACGAAAGGTCTTCCTTCCTAAAGTGTATACCAACCCACTTATAAACCTCATACCAAGCCTTCTGCACAATAAGACTATTGAAAAGCAGGTAGTCTAAGTTTTCATCTAGTTGGAAACATAAAACATAAGTCATTTCTTGACTGTCATCAATTATCCCTCTCATACACAATTGATTTTTACTTGGCAAATGATTTAGAAATATCCTCATCAATATCTTCCAGATTTATGTCAAAAACTAATGATTTGTAGTAAGAACTGTCAGAAAACATTCTTTTACTCTCTGCCTTCCACTCAAAATTGTTTTTTCTCCTACTTTTGGAACCTGTTCAATCAAGGAATCTATTAACTCAAATATGTTAGTCAAATTACCAGCTGACTAGTCACCGTCTAGACCTAGATGGTTCCAAACCAGAACTTCATTGATCCAAGAGCCCATTGATCAATAGCGCAATATTGGTTTCTACTATTAGAGAGAAATCCAGTGTAGATATGATTCAAAGATTCTTCACCACTCCAATTTGCTAACCAAAATGGAATGCATTCTTTCAACTGCAAATAACACTCCCTGAAAAACTTACAGTGTCCCTAGTTACACAATTACATATTCTGACCATGTCTTGCCTCCAAATCAACTCATATCTTCAGCCTTTGACCATGGTCCCATTCAGAATTTTATTTTTAATGTTGCCATACCTGGCCCTCAATAATTCTTGCCAAACATGATCCTTTTAAACAAGAACCATGCACTTTCATTTGCATAAGAGGGCTTAATGAAAATTCTCGATGTTCTTCACAACAGTAGATTCTTGTCCTCGTCATCAATATTCACCTCGATATTCTCAAGATCGTCTATAATCTAGTAAAATTCTGTCAACTACTATATTATGGATTTGTTCTCTACCATTCAGAAAAAATGAAGAAGTTGTTTTAGACACAACCTATGAGTCAAAGACTTGGTCATATATAATGATTCAAGTTTTTCCCACATCAAGTCACAATCTTCTCCTAGGAAACTTCTCTTAGATTATTATCTCCCAGGCACAAGATAATATCATTCATGGCCTTATCCACCATCTCATTCTTCTTTACTTGTGTTATGCGAGACATTGATGCATCACCCTTCAATGCTTTAATAAACTTCTCTCGAGTTCATCTTCAATTTAAACAATCAAAACTGGTGTCTCCATAAAATTTCTCGATTTCTTATTTACCCATTGGCTCACTTGTAAACAATATCCCTTTTCTCTGTGGTGAGTGCTAGTTGTTTCTAAAATTGAAATAATAATTCAAAACACTTCAGACAAATTATTTATAGTTCAAACACATCAAAAAATTGATGTGTGGGGACAAAGAACAATAACAACCAAAATAAATGGCTTAAAGTAACACAATATTCCGTCAAAAGTGAAAACAAATCCACAACAAATCAGAAGAAGATCAAAGACAAGAAATACAATAATTTGTTAACCCAACTCAATCAAATGATATACTTCCAAAAGTTAATATAAAATATTACAATTGACATATAAGAAAATATTTATCAAATTTCACAAAAGCAAAACCGATTTTGTACTCAAGTATTTTCTAATCTCTCAAACTATTCATACATGATCCACAAAGCTCGAGGTATTTAGAAGTGTTTTTCAATCCCTTTAAATACCTTCAAAGGTTGCATAAATTACAAGAACTCCAAGAAATTTAAAATCTTTTCCATCTAAGTTTATCAAAGATTCTCAACCTTTCTCTTTGTCTCTCGATGTAAAATTCTAAGGTTGTTAAATACAAGAATGATAGAGATACATATTTATAATTGCTGAAATTTAATAAATCCTTAACGAAACTCAAATTCTACTCATTAATTTTAGATTAAAAATATTTAAATATCTTATAATATCTTAAATTTAGTAGAGATATAATATCTTATTCTCTTATGATTCCAGAGCACTGGTTTATTGTTGCTCACAGTTTCCTCGAACTCCCAAACACTGACCATATCCTAGAGAACCATAATAAATTCAAATCAACTAATTTTATAAAACGTATTAAGTAGTACTCTCTCCGACCTTATTTCTAAACACACAAAAAAATCTATTTTTTTTAGTTTTAAATATAAAGAAAAAATATCAAGAAATTTAATCATATTTGATATTTTTATTTCAAAACTATTCATACATTAATTATTTAATTAATAATAGATAAGTAATTATGTAATTTTTTTTTTGCTTTATGCACTCTGGTTCCTGGGGGAAAGGGCCTCTAGTAATCTAGAGTTCGTGTCGAGAGGTCATGACACTGGCCAAATATTATTCCCATCAGGAATCGAACTCGGTATTCCTCGAACTTCATCCTTAGTACGTACTCGGAGCTTGTTTATCACTCGAGCCCAATTTCCTGATTGTAATTATGTAATTCTTTTACGTGAACTTAAGAAAAATTAAATGCCCCTAAATTACTATTATTAAAAAGTGTAAAATTTATCTTTTTTAATAATTAAAGCTAAAGTAATATATAAATATCACATTAAACACTTTTTATTTAATTTTTTTATATATTAATAAATAAATAAAAATAAATATCGAATTCTAAATCAATTATTTATATTTATTGAATTCATTGTAACCTATAAGGTTAAGTACCGTTAGTATTTAATAATTTATGTTTTACTGGTTAATTCATGTTATAATTATGTTAGATTAATTTTCACAATTTGTTTTCATTCACAATGTTAGATTAGCACAATGGTAAACACTTTGAGATTGGTTCAACTTCTTTCATTTTCCTCGGCATTCCCGTTGGTGTAAATTCAAGAAGAAAAGAGGTTTGGAAATTTATGGTTTCGAAATTGAGATGTATGCTTTTAAGTTGGCATAATAAATACTAATTTATTGGTGGTGGGGTGGTCCTTCTAAATTCTGTTTTGTCGAGCCTGCCGATATAATTATTTTCTTTTAACAAAGGCCCTCAAGTTGTTATTAAAGAGATAATTATACTTCAAAGAGGAGTTTTTTCATGGGGAGAGGAGGAAGAAAGAAGATTAGTTGGGTGAGTTGGGATAGAACGTGTTTACCAAGAGAAGAAGGTGGGTTAGGAGTCAAACATTGTGGAAATTTCAAGCTTGCGCTTCTAAGTAAATGAAAATGGAGGATATTAAATTAGGGGAATTCTTTTTAGACTAACATTCTTTTTTTGTAGGTATGGTGACATTTAGAGGAGTATGCTCAATGATTGTGTGAGTGGTATTATTAATAAAGCTTCGATATGGTGGCGAGACATTTGTTCAATTGGTGTGGCGAAGCTTACAATTGTGAAAAACTGGTTCAAGTCATCTATTGTGTGTAAGCTTGACAATGGCAATTCTATTGAGTTTTGGTACGATCATTGGATTGGGGCAACCCTTTTACACTTTCAATTCCCAACTTTGTTTCAATTCTCTTTGTCAGATCGAGTTAAGGTAGCAGAGATGGGTGTTTGGACGGATGATAGTTTGGTTTGACAGCCAGATTTCTTCATTGACGGCTCTAATCTGGTCGTGGTAGGGTTGCCGCCAGTTCTGCATTTAATTATGCAGTCGGTTCATTCCTTGTTGGATCGGACGGATTGGTATGTGTGGTGAGGTCATAAGGATGGTTATTCCGTAAAGTCTTGTTATGATTGTATTTCTTCGATTGGAAATACAGATGATTTGTTGGACCATAACCGAGCTAAGGAGTTTAAAAGTCTTTGGAATACAAATGTGTCGAATAAAATTGCTATCTTCGGTTGGAGGTTGATTCTAAGTAGGCTTCCGTTTAGGATGAATTTGGCAAAGAAGTGTATTTTAGTGGGGGCATATAACTTGATTTGTCTGTTATGTTTCTAGCATGAAAAAGATCTGGAGCACCTTTTTGGAGGTTGTCGAGTTTCAAAACTTTGTCATTGACTTCGTCTGGATCTTTTCGACTTTTTTGGCTCAATTTTTGCTCGATTGCAAGCTTTGGAAGTATCATGTTTATCTTTATTTAAATTTAAATGTGATTTAGGTTGGTTGTTTGGTTTAGCTTTTTGTTGGATGACTTGGAATTGTAGAAATTTGATCTTTTTGACGGAGGAATGTTGAGCAAATTCGATAGTAAGTTATTTTCGTGGGAGTGGTTTCTAGCATTGTGGGGAATAAGGTGGGTGTCGATATTTCTTGGTCGGATTGAAATATCATTGGATTGTGCATTCCATTTACCGTTATTTAATTAATCTTTTTGTTTATAAAAAAAGACAATCTCTCATCCTCCCACCTCTTGGGGCTTCTCACGCACCATGTACGTTTTCAAAAATGTCTCATGTTTTCAGAGGTGTATTTTCAAAAATATTTTTTTTATCATTAAATTGTTCTGTAGATGTATCTACGATACCCTTTTTAACGTTGTTTAAATGTTAAATTAAAAAAATACTTTTAGAGAGTATACCTTTAAAAATATAGGAGAAAAATAAAATTTTATCATGTGTCTAAAAATATTATAGGATTGATTGATATATATTGTCTAAAAAAACATGTAGCACAATGCACAAGTGAATATAAAAAAGATAAAAATGAGAAAACAAAAAGTGTATTAAGTATAAAAAAAAACAAAAGGAGAGAGAGATCATGAGAATAGAGTGAATAGTAGATTGTCCCCTTAAATATATAATGTGATACCATTATGTGTGCTGTTGTAGTATTTACTATTGACGCAGGTTTCTGAATAGTGCTGTTTTTCTTTCTCTCTCTTTCTGAAACTGATATGGATGTACAGAAATCTCACAACCATGAATTCTGTGTCCAATACTTGTTTTGTTTCCATCTCCGACCCGTGTGAGCGCCTTTTGCGTTCACATGTCTCCCTCGAAGTGGAATAGCTCAGAGAGAATAAACCTACATATAGTAGGTACAACTTAAATGCTGCTAAAAATACTTGTTTTACAATTAATACGACACAAAAGTGACAAGAACTAGACAAAACTCAACATTATTATTTCAGACTAAACAAATACTATTATGTCTTCATGCAAGACATTCAAAAAAATATATCTCCTCATGCAATGTTTGAAAATATTTATCAGTAGTGATTATGTGAATTTTCATTCTTTTAAATAGCAACATTTTGAGGTATATTGTTTTGCATTCCAATTTTTTTTAAAAAGAATATATAAATATACTGACTAATTTCATTAAAATATTATTATTAAATAAAAAATATCTTATTTTGAGAATTTGTCTTCAGTTTCCATGTGTATTTGGTCAACCCTACTTTAAATTTGATTTTTAAATTTTTTTAATTTTGTTTTTCGACCGACTAATTCAATGAAATCAATCTCATAGGTTATTTGCAGAAGCTGTTTAAAAACAAAGCACTCTTAATGAATTTGGTCCAACACTTATCTAAAGATCAAAGACTCACCCAAACAAGTGAAGTAAGAAATATTACATATTCACTCAAAAATGAGTTGCACCATTGAAGATGGTCTAAGAGTCATTTCTACTATTGAAAAAAAGAAAAGAAAAGAAGAACGTCATATTTCTTTCTAAATGAAATGACAAGTTTTTTTTTTCTAACAGAAAATAGTATTTTAAAATAAATTGTTATCTTTCAAATATTTGTATATATTAACACATTCTATATTCTTAGAGTATCCACATGTTTAAAAACTTATTTTATTCTTTAAATAAACTTTATTAATTAATTTCATTATTATTATTTTATATTATTTAAATTACTCACTTACATTTTCTAATTATTTATATAATTCATATTAAAAAATAAAGTGAATTCAAGCAGACACCACAATATATTTTAAATTTATTCATATAATTTTTTTAATCTAATTCAAATGTTTGGTTGGATGGTGTCTCGATGTAGAAGTGTAACTATTTTCTTTTATTTTATTTTATTTGTTGTATTGTTTGTGGTTATCTGTAAGAACTTCCTTTCTTTTGTTCTATTTTGTATATTTGTTTCTCATACTATTTTATCAGTTTGACACATTTTGTGTCCTATATAGTGTAGTTTTTACTTCTTTATTAATATATTATTTAATTATTGAAAAATAATCTAATCCGAAAGTAAATTGTGTTTTTTAACAGGAGAATAATTATTAAAAAAATTAAAGAATTATAGAAACACTCAAATCCCAATAAATCTAGTATCTTTGATATTTGTGAAAATATGATGTAAAAATCATAGATATTCAGGTTTTTAGTGCATGTTTAATTTTAAATTAAAAATTATACTATACATTAATAAAATATGAAATTGGTTTTGACATTTTTCTTTCATTATAGGGAAGTACTACTAATAGATGTAAAGTTATTGAAAAAAGTATAGTATTGTGAAAAGTGAGAGTGTTGAAGTGGGGTTTAGGTGTAGTCGATATCAATGTTGTGGGGTCATATTAGTAAATCAGTAATGATTGCCTTTCTCTTACCCTTATCTGCATGGAACCAACCTTGTCTCTTTTGTCTCTTTTTTCTCTCTTTCCCTCCCTTCTAAACAATTGACTGTTCTTAATAGTGACACTTCTCTCACACAAATTCACACACTTTGCTTCCCCAGATTCCGATTATGACACTTATCCCACTTGCCTTTTTCTCTTTGTCTTAATTAATCTCTGTTTTTATCGAATTCAAACCTTTTTCTCTTGGGTTCTATGCCCACTTTCATCATGTTTCATCAACATATGTTTCTCAAACTCAATTTATTATAGTAACAATGAAAACAATGTCTCTGTGTGTTTCTGGAAGCCTCTTATAAGTGTTGCATTTGTTTGGTAATTAATAGGTAGAGTTAAGAATTAAATATGTGACCTGATAATTATTGTGAATATGTCTTTATGTATTATTATATCAAAAATAAGTGTGAGTATGATTAATTATTTCTAGCTATCTGTTTTTTTTTTTTTTTTACAAAAGAGAGCCTAAGCCCAAAAGAAAGAAAAACTACAAAGCACTACCCCGAAGGGTGTATAAACCTAAAAGATCATTCTTCAACAGTTGGATCAAACTATCAGGAGGTTTATCATAGAAGCAATACTGTGAATTCTCAATCCAATATTTGCAAGAGCATTCGCGCAGCTATTGGATTCCCGGAAACTGTGAGCAACGATAACAGTTTCAAACGCATGAAACTAGTGACAATTATCTCGAAGCACCGCCAGACACTCCGTCTTGGTGATATTGTTCTGGTTAATAGCATTAATAACTATCTGCGAGTCGGTAGTTACCTCCACCCTTTTTAGACTCAATTCTTTAGCCATTTTGAGGCCTTCATACACGCCCCAAAATTCTGCTAGTAGGACACTGCAGTTACCTAAATATTTCGAGAAACCGCAAATTCACCCACCTTTATGGTCTCTAATAAGGCCCCTACAACCTACAATGCCAAACCTCGTCCTTCCTCCATCAGTATTAATTTTGACCATGGTCGATGTAGGTGGTTGCCATCCTAAAAGTCTTCTTCCTGAATCAATCCCTGCGAGTTGCTTGAGCTTTGTACTAGCTTCAAAAGAATCTTGTTTCCTCTTCAGTAAGTGAATAACCGAATTCGTGGGTCTTCCATATCCCTCTATATGTTCCTCTTTATTCCTCCAAGTCCACAATGCATGGCAAGTAATGGCCCAAAGACTTCCCCAATCTTTGTTGATACCTCTTTGATCATGCATATTTAACTGAAACCAAGATTGTAAATCTGTAGTAAAGAAGTCCACCATAATGTGACTAGGTACCATGCTCTTCCATATTGGTTGACACTTAGCGCAATCACGCAATGCATGCATGGTTGTTTCGCAAACATATCCGCAGAGCTTGGAGGTTGCATTACCGAGGCCTTTTCTGCTCCTACTATGATTCGTCAGCAGCCTATCATGGCGAAGGATCCACATGAAATTTCTACATCGCTCGGGAATTTGAAGTTTCCATATGGCAGCCCAAATATTATCAGCAGCATGATCATCAAAACCTGATACTGTATTGAAAACGTCTTTAAAAGAAAACTCCTCATTGCTAGTACCTGCAAAACAGAAAACGCCAGTAAAATTTCCTTCCCGCGGCGGCACGCAAGAGTGTAACTTGGCTATCCATTGTGTGGGTAACCAGTCTTGTAAAATATCAAAGTTCCAATCTCCATTGATAGTGACTAAATCGCACACTTTGGCTCCGCAAAGGCTGTTTGGAATTGTCACATCCCACTGAGTTAGGTTGTAAGCTCTTCCCAGCCAATTATCCTTCCAAGCATTGATTGATTTTACATCCCTTACACACCAAACACCTATCTGGTCCAGCACCGGCATCACGCTGGTAATATCCTTCCAAAGGGAAGAATCGTACGCCTTAGCTCTATTAGTTTCCTCATTCTCCCTCTGCATGTATTTCGCACGAAGAACATTGCACCAAAGATCGTTTGAGCGATTATGTAACTTCCAACCAAGTTTCATGAGGCAAACCGTATTGACCACCTCCAAATTTCGCAACCCAACTCCTCCTAACTCCTTTGGTTTGGTGAGAGTCTCCCAGCCAATGGCATGTATCCTACGCTTATCATTTGAATCTCCCCAAATGAATTTACGTTGCATGTCGTGAATTTCCTCGATACAAGCCTTGGGAATTCTTGTAGTCATCATTGGATAAAGAGGGATTCCTTCTATCACACTCTTTGCAAGAGTTATTCTTCCTGCAAGAGAGAGAGAGTGTTTTGTTTCCAAGCACTCAACTTTGAAGCTATTTGATCCATTACATACTGAAAGTCCTTCTTACCAAGTCTCTTCCCAAGCTATTTTTATTCATTATTATAGAAATAATTATTCTGGTTTATGATTAATAGTTTGGAGTCTCTCTATTTCAATGGGAGTATCCAATTAATAAATTTTGAGGAAAAAATGGGAATTTAAAAAACACCAATGAAAACTCCCAAATACTATTCAGATATGTATATTCGAAGATATCATTTTTACATTTTAAGATATTTTAGATATGTATATACACATGTGAAATGTGCTCTGAGTATTTTATTTTTGAAAAAAAACTACAAAATCACATTGTTATAATTGTGGTAATTAAATTTAATATATTTTTATCCGATAACATATAATGGAAATAAAAAGTACGTAGACTAAAATAAAATATCAAAATATAGCAGTGGCAGAGCCAGGAATTTTAGATTGCTTGGGCAAAAAAATTAACTGCAAATTACATGTGACATAATATATAAATAGTCATAAAGTGTGCTACATAAGAGAGATGAAACCTAACATGCAAATATTGTGCTAAAAAAAATTAGGAGGTAAGTGCCCTCTCCAAGACCTCTTTGCGGTGAATGTTCGAATAATATCAACATCTTTAATTGACTTGAATATCTCCCGCTCGGTGTAACATATCATCAAGTCATTATTGAACCACAGATTGTTGATCTTGTTGAGCAAATTAGACTTGAAATCCTAATTGCTGAAAAAACTCTTTCAACGGATGTTGTCGACACCGGTAATATCAAAGTCAACTCAATGAATTTGTAGACTAATAGAGTACTTAAGGAGAGACTGATGCAGTTGGAATGCGTGTGAACTTGAACTCTCAGAAGATTCTGAGTTATTTAATTTATGAATGAATTTAATTGTTTTAAATTTAATAATAAATTTAACTAAGAAAGAACTTGAGGAGAGCTTACAAACCTTACCTTAATGGACTGTTTAACTTAGGAGGAGCTTACAAACATCATATCCTTAGTAGACTGTTCTATCAATTAATTTATATAGGGCATATAAAACTATTAGAAATTAAGTAATTAAAAAAAAGAAATAAACAGTAGCAAAACAAAATTAAATAAAAAATTTATTGAATAATAAAAACCTAATCAAATAAAATTACATGTTTTCTATTTTTTTTAATAAAATAAATAATCTATTAATAATAAAAGAAAACATTTTTTGTGTTTTTTAAAATATTTTTTAACACTAGAATAAATTAAGTAAATTAGACAAAAGACTAAATAAATTAATTCTAATAAACTAAAAGGGACTTGTTTTTCCTTTTATTTATTTTGATTTAAGTATAAAAAAAATTTATTGAGTATCTTAACGAGTACCCTGAGGACACTCGTTAGCAAGAACCTCTGTTGTAATCGCTGTTTAGTTTTAAGGGAGTTTTTTTTTTAATTTCTGTTTTGATTCATAAATAATTAATTGGGTTGGGTCAGGACCATTGGTTATTCATCTGTTTTAATTTTCACACTCTATTTTTATTAGTTTTACCCCTGATTTTATCTAAAATTGGTTATTAAATTGGGAAGAGTACAAAGAACATAGGGGTTGAGCCCGGGCGCATGCCCGGGCTTGCTGGGCCATAAAACCGCCAGTGAAATATAGTAATCGTTGTTCTAAGAACACCCACATCCATTTAAGTTCTTTAAATGTGACCCACTAAATTTTTTATATTATTTCACTCTTTTCAATCAATTAAACAACCAAATTACATTTTTTTAAATATCTATACAACTCTTTAGAAAATTTAAAATAGGTTCCACTAAACTTCCCAATATGCCTTAACTTATATTGATTTTGGCACTTTTGTTATTAAAAAATTAAAAAAAAGAAAGAATCGATGGAAGGATCGTTCTTTACTGCACTAACGTTTGTAAACTAAAGAACACAATTTCAATCTAATTATACATTGGCTTCTGACAGTGTAACTTAGAAATCTGTGTAGGAATGGTGAAATATTACCGATATTTATGCTCTAATAAGTACAAAATATAAAAATATTATAACACCAAAAAAAGTCATAAAACATTGGCTACTACTACTAAGTATGTCTAATCCTACTCCCTACTACTACTAATGAGTATGCCTAATCTTAACCTCATGTGCGGCTTTCTCGCGTCGAGCCAAGGTTGTCTAGGTTGGCCTCCTCCGTCTTAGAGGATCGGTCGATGCCTGGTTGTCAGCCACTTTCCTATAAAAAATGCCTCTGGTTAATAACAGTTAATGTTAGAGTATGAAACAAATTTGAAAAATTAAAAAAAAAAACAACTCAGAGCACATTTCACAAGTGCATATCCGAAGCTGGTAAGAGGGGATATTGGATATGCACTTCTGAAATAAGCCGCAAACAACCATTATTGAGAAACTTCCATTCTTTGCCCTAACTTATCAAAAATTCAATTTTTTACATCTAAACACCAACATTGAACTACAATAAGATCAACCTACACATTGTCCTATAATTTGACAACCCTAAATTATAACTTTAAACTTGAGGTAAGGGTATTGAAAACTTACAAAGTGGTTGAGCTTTGAGTTGAAGTTGGAATGCTTGAATGGAGGTTGTGGAGTGTGAATCTTCAATAGAATTTTGGTAAAAATGGATTTTTATTGTTGTAGGGAGTATTTGGTGTTTGATGAGAATGCAAATAATGGGGGATGTCTCTTGTTTTCTAAAATAACACAACTTATTTCGGATATGTGTCGCCGAATGCACCATTTTTTATAAAAAAAAACGTGACTTCGAATATGAATATTCGAAATCACTATTTTTTGTGTAAAATACGGCGACTTCGGGTATGCATATGCGAAGTCACTCTTTTAAAAAATGGGTTTTGCTAACCAGTGTCCTTAGGGCACTCTTTAAGCATACTAAATAAAGAAAATATTATTTATAAAATTCATGATTTCAATTTCAAATGCATTTTTAATGCATTGAATGCACACATTTTTAAAGAAATTTACCACTTTAATCACTTAAAAAGTGCCCCAAAAACACTGGCATTTCCCTTCAAAAATATATATCTTCGAAAATGCATATAGAGATATTTTAGAATTTTCACCAAGATTCTATGAGGAAGCATATGGGTCCAATGAGAATTTCTCAAAAATATATAGGAGTATTAAAAATGAGTTTGTATAGTTTTTGAGCTTTTAAAATGAACGTAAATGAGTTTGGGCAACGCTGCTTTTAACATGCCCTCTTTCATTCAATTGTTATTTGTGTTTTGGGCTTTTTACTAACATTGCATTTCCATCTTTAAGTAAATTTACTATCTGCACCTATCTTTGCACAACATAAATAATTGTTCAGCTTCTATTATTTAGCATTTGAATTGAATCCAGACACCTTTCCACGCTAAATCAGCCACTAAATCTAATGTCATTATGATCTTGGAAATTTTTTCAAAAATATTTGAGAGAAAACTTTTAATTAATATATATTTTTTAATAAAACCTTTAGCGACAAAACGAACTTTATCACTTTCAACATTACTCTTTAAATCCTTTTTAGTTTTAAACATTTACTTATAATTGATAGATTTCTTTCCTTAGAATAATTTAACAATATTCTAAACATCACTGTTAATTATTGATTTCATCTCATTTTTCATGTCATCCATCCACTTGGGAGAGTTATGACTCTGTATAGCTTGACAAAAGTTGTCTAGTTCTTGAGGGAGGTTAGAAATAAAATCGTGAGGGATGTTAGGAATAAATCGCTAAGGATGTTAAGAATAACATCTTGATTTGTTTCTAGATTCATTCCTAGAGGAATGCCAAATATAATGACTTGTTTGTACTAATAAATAGTTTCTTTATCAGAAACAAAACTCTATAGTTTTTATGACAATTGTAGACCTAAGTGGTTTGAGACCTTAGTTTTTTAATTAAATATTTTTAATCAAATAGAACAATGGTTAAAAATGCAATTATTTCCAACTCATTTATCTATAATTTTTTACAAATTAATGAATTTATCAGACAATAGAAAATTATCTATTATGTTCATTGCTACCCAACCAAGTAAAAAAAAATTTTATATAGGGACATCAACTAACTCCTTATTAAAATACCTCCACATATTTATATGTGCTTTATCAGCAGAGAACTCAAATACATTAACATTCTCGTCTAAATCCCTAATAATCATTATTAATAAAAATAATAAAAATAAGATAATGAGAAAAACAAAAAAATAATAATACTTTGTATTTAGGATGATGAAGGATAGAAGGTGGTGTATAACTTGAAAAATTCTAAGTAGTTTGTATTTAGAAAATATATAACACGTGGAAATCTGGTGAAGAAGAAAGGGGTCAAAACCCCATTATTATAAAGCCAATTGCCTAGGTCGCATAGGTTATCATTCCCTAACATATGTATGCGCCTACGGTTGGAGAGTGGAAGCATTCATGTTTCAATTTGAAACCACGCATGTAATCAATGGCTCATAATAATCGCAAATTCCCAACAAAACAAACTTGCATGCCTATGGATTAAATGTTGCATGTGCCTCCCGAAACAATGCTTGAGGGACTCGCCTGCAAGCAATGCTTGAGGGCTCACCCCCACACAACACTTGAGGGACTCAGCTCAAGCAACACTTGAGGGAATTGTCCTATGAAACGCTTGAGGGACTTGCCCCAAACAACTCTTGAGGAAATCGCCATAAACAACACTTGAGGGACTTGTTACCATAAACTTCGCGAACACCACTACACAAATAAATTAATCACTCCACCCTTCCCTGGATTCGTGCTTGATGGATCGTAGACTGGGATAACTTTATTCGTAATTACTGCATATGGCAGACGAGATGCTCATGGGAAAGTTAGATTGACCATACTAGAAAAGAAGGAAATTGTCCCGCCCATTTAAGAGAAGATTTATGTCACCCCCCTATTCTTTGGGAAAGTAGGAGAAAATTGTTTTCTTTATATTAATCAGTCCAAGAAGTCATCTATTAATAGCCCAACCCTAAAGTTTGGGAGATTGTTCACTAATGACACATAAGCAGAGGATAAACACCTATTACAATCCTACATGTGAGCATGGTCATCATCTTCATTGTATTTCACAAATATAATATAATATATATATATATATATATATATATATATATATATATATATATATTTGTCAAAAAGTACAAGAGTGTGTGGTATCCTTATGCGGGTAGAGAATAACCAAATACCTTTGTAGTTTCCAATGGTTAGGGCTTTCTCACGATGGTCAGTACCTTTGTTTGGTGGTGTTTACGGTTATGAGAAAGAGATCAATCTCATGTGAGGTGAGAAACTCTATATACTATGCATAGTTGTGAGTAAGTTATGATATGTCTCCCCAACCCCTAGGGTCGAGGTATTTATAGAGGCTCTAGGGCCTGAAGCTTAGAAAACCCTAAGAGATGGTATTCACTCCTCCTTGACTGGAAGAGATTGTTGACTACCTATTTTATAGAGAGTCTTGATATGGATATGTTCATATGGTTATAACTTGGATACCGATATTGTACGTGTCTTCCCTGAGGGAAAGTCCCCCATGCCACATAAATATTATTATTAATGATAAACATAATAATGTATAAAATATTAAAGATAAACACTACTTCAACATCTAACTTTACTTTTATGATTATATTTACCTTTAATATTACCTTTATAAAGTATTAAGGATGCCACATAAATAAAATCAAATTTCTTATACAACACACAAAGGATCCTTTTATAGGCCAGGATCCAAACAGACTTGAAACTACAATAAACTATGCATAAACTCTACAAAAGGTAATGGCCCACATGGATTGAGTCATTGAAATAAAACAAAAAACTCTAATAAAGTCAATAACTCAAAAGTAAATCTTAGTGGAAGGTAACTGAAGCAATTAAAGGGGGGGGGGGGGTCGCTGCTGACAAGAGAAATCTTTATGTTATTATCTTCACCATATCTTTCAAATAATGTTGACAAGAGAAATCTCCATAATCTTATCCTCTTCATAATTGAACTTATCTTCGAAATAATTGAATGATCTAGAAGTACAATCACTTTCAGATAAAACAATCATAACTTCTTTAATCTTGCTTAAAAATTCTTTATTGCTGAAAACAACACATAAAGAGGCAAGTAATTTTGAGCGATCTAACATGAAAGATGTATCTTCTAGAGAAGTAGCATTTTCTTTGCAAAATACCATTATCGGTCTTGAACCAAGAATATAATCTTGATGGAGAAAATAAATCTAGATTAAATTTTGACCACCATTTAACAGAAATTTTCTTGACTAACTGAGTATAAGAGGACCCTTCCCATAATGGTTAAGTTGAAAAAGGTTCAGGATGAAATCCACGTAATTCCAAAAACAACACAGAAACATAATTAAGACTTATATTGAGGACAAATAGTTTTTTCTATAAAATTATTGAATGCCTTTGAGACATAATCAGGAAATGTTTCTAAAATTGATCCAACAATTTGGAACCCCCGGATAAACCAAATAGAGAAGGTAAGTGAAATATCCTTGTTGAACCATATAAACCAAGTATGGTTGAAAGATTCAATAGACTAAAAGTTGAACCAAACGTCCATGTAATGAAAGTAAGAATATTATTGTGGAGTAAACGTCCATGTAATTAAAGTAAGAATATTATTGGGTAAGACTAATGGACTCAGAATCTACCAGGGTTAATTCTTAGAAATTTATAGTCTTAGATTGGTCTTTAGGAATGAATAAAAATCCATGAGAGAAAATTCTTGAAATATTTTGTAATAACAAAGAGTTTGGAGGATAGTGAACTGTTTCTAAAGGAAATATTGATATTGACAAATCTTTGGTGATAAAGGTTGATTTTGGTAAGGAAGAAGGAGGGGTATAGAGTGCTAATTTAGATGGGTGAGCTTTTTGGATAGATACTGGGTTGGTAATTTTAGAGGTAAAAGCTAATGGATTCAGTAAAATAGGTTTAATAGTTGTTAAGGAAGTAGCAATAATAGGAGACGTAACTTTGGAAATAAAATGGAGAACCTAAAATTATTTCCTTATCTTAATGACCTCTAATGGGAGGACCATAATCATATATGGGGTCAACTGATTTTTTCTTATGTTTTTCCTGTAAAATTTCTCTGGTTAGAAAATTTGGTAATGAGTTTTTAATTACTTTAGGGTCATGCTAACGACTAACGAGTGCCCCCAGGCAGTGGCGAAGCCAGAAAAAATATATAGCTTGGGCAAAAAAATTTAATGACCGGAAATCGCTGTTTCAATTACTTTATCCTCAAAGTCGGCACTAAACTCTTCTATAACAAACTTTATCACTCGCAACAGTAAACATCGGTACCTTCGTTCCGTATTTACTAGGCACAAAAACCTGAAATGTGTTATTTCGTATCAAATAATCAAATGCAAGAAATTGAAACATATATTAAACAAAGAAATTCCAAGAGACAACAATGGCCATACTCATAAGAGAATAATGGTATCTCAGAGGGCCTAATTTATAATGCAAACTTTGAACATGAGTGAGTTTCATTTTTTACCTGATTGGCTTAAATTCTGAGCGATCAAAGCCATGGACCTCAATCTCATGAAATATCTTCATATCAAGAATCTGTGTTCCCCCCAGGTTGCACTGATATGATACCATGAGTCAAAAAAGCATGAAAAGGCAATGAAAACCACACTATCTTGATGACGTGCAGAAATTTCACTAACTGTGCCTATGTCAATTGATATTTGATGTTGCAGGGAACCTGTTTCTAAGTCTCTTACTTGGAGAACAAATATCACATCACTCAAGTAGCTCACAATCAGTTGGTTATTACTTACAGCAAATGCTGACTTGAGCACATCTATTTCAGATTCTTGAATAACATCAGTCCAAGGATTTAGTTCTTTCAAATAAACCCGGACTAGTTTATATTTTGGAGTATCTTTATTAGCCAAAAATGTAAAAGAAAACTCAAGCACAAGGATTATAATTGCATTCCAAAAACAATATCAAATATAAACAAAACTAAGCAAATCTAAGTAAACACCAACTCAGACCTGAAACCAAGAGATTTTAACACAGAAAAACAAAAGAACATGGTTCAAGCATTTCACCGAACACTTGATGTGCATAGCGCGAAACGATAAATTCAGCAACAATTCTTCAGCAATTCATAAACCACAACCTGCAACAACAATGAATAATATCACAACAACGATTTCACATTGAAAATCAAGCTTATAAGTGAAAGAAAAGGAAGAAGAAAAGAACTCGCGATGATTCGACATCTAAACACATCCCTGTTTCACGAGTACTCCATGTAGCAGTTTTGATTTTCTGAGTGAGAGAGACTATTGCGATGATATTTTGAAGTTCAGGCCGAGAGAAGGAGGAGCCTGGGCAGCTGCCCAGCCTGGCCGGGCGCTGGCATCGCCCCTGCCCCCAGGGCACTGGTTAAGCATTCCACATGAAAAAACTATTCTAGATTCAATACATTCAATACACAATATTCTTTTAAAAAGTTAATTATTTATATTTTCAATGCATTGAGTATATATATATATATATATATATATATATATATATATATATATATATATATATATATATTTTTGGTAAAAAAATATTTTTTAATCTATTAAACAATGCTCGAGTTACCATTTTAATCTCTTAACAAGTGTCTCGGGGGCACTCGTTAGCATTTCCCTTTACTTTAATATGCTCGATTTCAAAATTAAAACAAGAAAGTAATGCTTACCATCTAGCAAATATATGTTTTAAAACTAAATTTTTAGGGCAAATTTCACTCACCACCCTTGAGTTATGTTGAAATGTCAATCACACCCCCTCTAATTTAAAACTTAACACTGACCTCCCCTGCTTAATTTTTATCATACACTAACCTCCCTTTACTTCAATTTTAATGATTTAATATGATAAATCTCTCTTAACACTGTTTACCTCTGTAAAAACATAAGAGATTTTCTTCCATTTTCCTTTAATTTCTTCCAGCTACTAAGTTTTCTTCCGCTTTTATTTTATTTCTACTTTTGTTTCTGTAATAGATTTGTAGTATGAAATTGGCATCTATTCGGATATTATGGAGCATTTTAAGCCAAGTTGCAACCTTGACAACAAACCCACAATGTCATAACCATGTTGCTAAAAACTTGATAACACATGTATTAATTCCTACTCAGAAGGCATTATTACCTTGCTCAAAATTAATGTACCAAGATTTCATTTTTCAAAAGTTATAGATATAGAATCCTAACAAAAATGTTAGAGGAAATGTAAAATAGTTCACAGAAATCAAATACAAAGGATAAAACTAAAATCTAATTCAAATGATTGATTAGGAAAATGTAGAAAGGAAGAGCATAATTTTAAGAACTTCAAAAATCATGTGCTGGATTTTTTTTTTTATATGCTAAAGGTGTTAACAATCATAATTTGAGGGGAGTGTTTATTCAAAATTAGTGGGGGTGTTTGTATTGTTTAGTGAAACCTTTAAGAAAGTAAAGGAAAGTGGAAGAGAACCTCTTCTATTTTAACAGAGGTAAATGGTGTTAAGAGAGATTTATCATATTAAATCATTAAAATTGAAATAAAGGGAGGTTAGTGTATGGTAAAAATTAAGCAGGGGAAGTTAGTGTTGAGTTTAAAAATAGAGGGGGAGTGATTGACATTTCAACATAACTCAAGGGTGGTGAGTGCAATTTGCCCGAATTTTTAACATCGATTTGTAAAACACTTTGTGCAGCTTTGTAATTTGTTTTTAATAAAAATGTTTTTAAAAACAAATCATCTTAAAAATTTGTAATACACAAAACAATAGATTAATTTTTTTTTAATAGTACTCTAATTTAACTGGGTTGGATTCCAAGGTTAAATCTCCTCGTCTCTGTAACCCAAGGTTAAATTTCCTCGTCTCTGTAACCGAAGTTAATCTCCTTCACGTTTGAGGTTAAATATATTATTTATAGTAGTGTTTTGGTTATATAATTGTTTTATAGCTTTCTGAATTAATCTTAGATGGATATAATGATAATCTTCTATTCTTCTCTATAATTTTTTTCAAATAACTTTTTATTTAACAAATTAATAGTTTTATGTTTGTTGCTAACAAAAGTAAGAAGTATCGGATTCAATAGTACGTATGAACCGGTTATTTTTCAGTTTTCTCACTTACTTTTTGTCTAATCAATAAGCTTAAATTTTACTAAACTCTAACAACTAAACTAAGAGACAATTTAAAATATATTTTTAGGGACAACTTCTCTACCCACTTCAAAAAGTTGGGTAGTGTACATTCCACCAATCACATTGCATCATTTAGTTTTATCTAATTTAATTAATTATTAAATAGTATATCTTTTGGGTGTTTCCAAGACATTTTACATAGAATGTAACTTTACCCAACTTTTTGAGTTGGGGAGATAAGAATTCACCTATATTTTTATGAAATTATAAAATAAAAGTACTTTAATTGGACCGTTTTCTTTGTTAAGCCATTTTAGTAAATAATTGGACCAACACTGTCAGTAGTAACCTTACAAAGTTTCAAGTTTGAAGAAGAAACACAACAGAGAAGCAGAAGAGTTTGAAAATTCAATGGCTACCGCAACGAACTTGTTAGAATCATTAGGCAACTTAGAGAGAGATTCATTCACATCTCTCCTCTCCAACCTCATTGGTGAATCCAGACACGTGCAGAACAATCCTCCGGAACATATTCCTGAAGAGGATAGAGTAGTCAAGCATGTGTTAAACTCACTACTACCCTTCAGCACCACCACCGGCGGTGGTCCCTTAATCCTCAACCATGTTACTTATCTTCCCGGCAGAGGTAACCTTATCGTCGAGTACCCCGGAACTGTTCCCGGCAAGATTCTCTCCTTTGTTGGCTGCCATATGGATGTTGTCACTGCAAATCCCAAAGATTGGGTACTTATCTATCCATGCATCAATTGTTATTAATATTTTTACTATGACACATGCATGCATTTATATTATGTGTGTTGAATTTGGTGTTAATGTGAAGGATTTTGATCCGTTTACTTTGAGCATTGATGGTGATAAGCTTAGGGGTCGTGGAACTACTGATTGTTTGGGACATGTGGCACTTGTTGCTGAACTCATGAGGAAGCTTGGTGAAACTAAGCCGAATTTGAAATCAACTGTTGTTGCTGTTTTTATAGCAAATGAAGAGAGTGGTGCTGTAACTGGAGTTGGTATTGATGCACTTGTTCAAGATGGTCTTCTCAATAAGCTCAAAGAAGGTCCCATGTAAGTCATTATTTACTTCAAAGTCTTTCTAGTGTGATCTAATGTGGTTCCAGAGGGCAGAGGCTACTGCATCAGCAATATTGCGTCTGCAATTGCATTATGTTTTAAGTTGTGCTGTTTAGGTTTTGGATCGACACAGCTGATAAACAACCGTGTATTGGAACGGCTGGTATGATAGCTTGGAAACTTCATGTGACTGGGAAACTTTTTCACAGCGGATTATGTCATAAGGTCTTCGCTTACATTATCGTATAGAATTTTATTATGAATTTTCATATTGTGGTGTCTTCACTATGATGTAAAGTGTAGAATATGAATTATGTTATATATTTGGTTTCTTGTAGGCTATAAATCCACTAGAGCTAGCCATGGATGCTATAAAGGAAATCCAGCTGCAATTTTACAGAGACTTCCCACCGCATCCTCAGGAACAAGTTTATGGGTTTGCAATCCCTTCCACCATGAAACCAACCCAATGGAGTTGTGAGTTTTCAAATCTAACTGTCTAAACAACTATTTTCATACATGAAAATTTAAAACCGTTCAATTTCATAATTGTTGCAGATCCTGGAGGCGGAATCAATCAAATTCCGGGGGAATGTACTATTTCAGGAGATGTCAGGTTTATTACTCTCTTCCTTACAATTACTCAATGCAATTTGTTATGAATGGTGTGTGACATTACAAATATATTTTCTTGTTTCAGGTTAACTCCATTCTACGAGTAAGTTACATCTTATACTGTTTAATCTATATGTGATTTATCAATTATTGCGGATATCCTAAGTTTAGATCCAATTATTACGATTGGTTTAAACTTCCTTTATCCGATTCAATCATTCTCTAGCTCCTTGTGTTTGTAAGGGTTGCACCCCTAGTGCGAGCTTTATTAATCAATTGCCTATTAAAAAAAAATTATCATAACCAATGCACTAATAAGTAATAACTGATTCAGTGTGAAAGATGCAACGAAGAAACTTCAAGAATACGTGGATGATATCAATGACAATATACAGAAGCTAGAAGTTCGAGGTCCAGTTTCAAAATATGTCCTACCAGATGAAAACTTAAGGGGAAGGTAGGCTTAAATCTCTTGATTGGGCTTTTTCTTTTTATCATTATCAACTTAATGTAACTAGCTATTGTTCCTTTGCTGTTATAGAGTTACTCTAACTTTCGATGAGGTTTTACCTGGAATTGCATGTGATCTCAATTCGAGAGGCTTCCATGTTTTATGCAAAGCAACTGAGGAAGTAGTTGGGCATGTAAAGCCTTTCTCAGTTACGGGGAGTTTGCCTCTCATTCGTGAACTTCAGGTGAAGATATATTCTCATTGTTGTGTATGAAAAATTCTGTATTGCAGATTTCTTTCTTAACCTCTCTTTTATCTGTGACAGGATGAAGGTTTTGATGTTCAGTCTTGTGGCTATGGTATAACCTGTCTAAGAACAAATTTATGTGTCTGTACTATGAAATTTTGAAGTTTATAAAAGTGCTTAATTATTGCATTTCATGTTATGTGCAGGTTTGACGGAAACTTACCATGCCAAGAATGAGTATTGTCTATTTACAGATATGTCTCAAGGATACCAGGTGCTAGGGAGCATCATCACTCAGTTAGAAGATTGAGAATTGTTGAGGAGCTAGTAGAAGTGTCTGGTGGGCTATGGATGTCTTGTTGAGATTAATATGAATAGTGGTTAAATCGTGCAAATTAGTAGTTCGTTGTTGTTGAATTTTCTTGAATGTTTACAAGGTGGACGAACAAATGAATCTGCAATAAATTTCTGTTAAAAAGTAGGGAGATGTTACCTCTACTCCCTTTTGTTTTATGAAAATAATCAAATTTATTATTGGATGAACAAACTAGAGAAAAGAAATGAATGAGTGTATGGAATTTCTTATTGGCTAGAATTGGCACAATACAAACTTATATGTGAGCAGAGATGGGAGAGTTAGTTAGTTACCAAAAAATAATAACTAACCCTCTAAAAAACTTATATGCCAAACAATGATTTAGGGAGCTTGCAAACCTGCCCTGTTTTAATTTGGCGAGTGCGCTCCTTGTGGTACCTTCATATAAACAACTTCATTGAGATCTCCATGTAAGAAATTTACATCAAGTTAAAGTTAAAACAACTTCATATTATAATTGTCCTTTGATTGAAGTTAAATTAAGAAGTTAGACATTTTTTCCACTTGTGAAAATTTCTTTATATAACCAAGTCCCTTAATTTGTGTGAAGCCTTGAACAACAAGCCTAGCCTTGTTTCTTTCAACCGTGACATATGTATGCTTTTTAATTTCGTACCCCCATTAGCTCCTATTGGAATGACTCATTCGGGCCAAGAAATGAATTCCTTCATGCATCTATTTTAGATTGTACTGCAGCTATCCATTTAACATCTTTGCTGGATTTTTGACCCAAATACCACAAATTTGAAAATAATTTCTTAAAATGTCACCTCCAAAAAAAGTCCTCAAATCTTATTTTTTTTATTTTTTTAATATTTTAATTGATTGTCTATGTCTCAGGACAGAGGCCACCTTTCTAATTAAAAATCAGTTTTAATATTAAAACGAAAAAAAGTGACCTCCATCTAAGATGTGGTCTCATAAAGGAGGTCTGTCATTTCCATCCTTTAATATTTTATAATGATACAATCAATTAAAATATAAAAAAAAGCAGTATTTGGGGTTTTTTTTGGGAGAGTGACATATTTGAAAATTATTTTCAAAATTGTGGCATGTGTATCAAAAATTCGATCTTTACTAGCAGAGACATATGATCTAGGTTCATTGTCTTTGGTATGGGAGAAGGTATATGTAAGGTGAAGGTGAAAGGTTAACATAATTTATATAGAAGGTTATTTCTTCCGTAATAAATTATTAAAAAAATAATTTTTTAAATTTATTAGATAATTAATATATTTGATCTATATATAAATAGATATAATAATTATTTAATAAATTTGAAAAGTAAAATTGTCTTTATAATTTATTAAAAAATAGCATATAGTGGATTGGATGGATCTTATAAATAGGGGTGTTTGCGATTCGGTTTGAATTGGTTTTAAGACAGAGATTCATTTAATTCAAAAATAAATATTTATTTGCGGTTTAGTTCGATTTTGGATGATTTGTCAAAAAAATTCAATCCAATCTGATCCATCCAAAAATAATATTATAAAAATACAAATAAATCATAGATTTGATATAATATATATTATCTAATATATTAAAAATTAATATTAAAAAATGAGAATGATCGATTATGGTTGAAATAAACGAAATAATAAAAATAAATAGATTAAACTAAACTAATAGATAATATTAAAAAATAAATAAGTAAGTAAAAAAATATACACATGCGATTTGGTACGGTTTTAAAAAATTATTCCAAAATCCAATCCGAATAACGTGGTTTTCACAAAATGACATCCAAATACATTTCTTAAACTTTGATTTATTTTGCACTTTTCAATTCTTTTTTAATAAATTTGCGGTTTTTATTTGAATTGATTTGGATTTAAACACCCATATTTACATATATTTAAACTTTAAACTCAAAATAAAAATTTAAGATTTATGTTGAATAATTTAAAAAATAATATTTAATTATTTTATAAAAAGTATTAAATAATAAACTATCCAAATTATTATTGTGAACTCGTTAAAAATAATTTTTTAGAAAGTTAAAATTAAAGGAAAATTTTAATTTTTTTAAAATGAAGGACTAAAATTCATCAAACTAAAAGAGTAAAAGTGCATTAAGCATAATAAACAAACGCCTGTCCTTGATCCAAAAAGATAACTTCCAAGTCTGAAGTAGAGGTAACAGAACGCAGAAGCGAAAGAACAAGAGTTTCGAAATCCACTCAATGGCTACATCCCCGAAATTGTTAGAATCATTAGGTAACTTAGAGAAGGATTCATTCATATCCCTTCTCTCCAATCTGATCGGTGAATCCCGTCACGTCCAGAACAATCCCCCGGAACTCATTCCCGAAGAGGACAGAGTAGTCAAGCACCTCTTAAACTCCCTCTTACCCTTCAGCACCACCACCGGCGGCGGTCCCTTGATTCTCAACCATGTCACCTATTTCCCCGGCAGAGGTAACCTCATCGTCGAGTATCCTGGAACCGTTCCCGGTAAGATCCTCTCCTTTGTTGGCTGTCACATGGATGTTGTAACTGCAAATCCTAACAATTGGGTATTTCTCTATCCGTTCATTGTTGTTAATTTCCTGTTAATTTATTTATAATTTTATGTTAATTGTGTTGATTGAATTTTGTGTTGATATGAAGGATTTTGATCCGTTTAGTTTGAGTATCGATGGGGATAAGCTTAGGGGTCGTGGAACTACGGATTGTTTGGGACATGTGGCACTTGTTGCTGAACTCATGAGGAAGCTTGGTGAAACTAAGCCGAATTTGAAATCAACTGTTGTTGCGGTTTTTATAGCGAATGAAGAGAGTTCTGCGATTACTGGAGTTGGTATTGATGCACTTGTTCAAGATGGTCTTTTGAACAAGCTAAAGGAAGGTCCTCTGTAAGTCATTATTTAGTAGAAAATCTCGATATGCATGTATGTATGTATGTAGAATGTTAGAAGCATCGATGATTCGAATCAAAGGCAGTGTTTGGATTTTCAGGTGTTCAGTTTATAAT
The DNA here is from genome assembly GCF_029867415.1 of Vicia villosa. Lineage (NCBI taxonomy): Eukaryota > Viridiplantae > Streptophyta > Magnoliopsida > Fabales > Fabaceae > Vicia > Vicia villosa. The sequence goes on along the minus strand of NC_081181.1, from coordinate 143,833,947 downwards.
AAAATTGTAGGATTTAATTTGTTCAGTTTTTGCTCAGGTTTTGGATCGATGTGGCTGATAAGCAACCGTGTGTTGGAACTGGTGGTATGATACCTTGGAAACTTCATGTCACTGGGAAACTTTTTCATAGCGGATTGGCTCACAAGGTATTGTTCTTACAATTTTTTCTGTAATTTTATTTTGATTTTTCATGTAATGATGTAATTGTAAACTGTGGCAGTGTTTGACAGACATGTGGACTGTTAATTTATCCCTTTTGGTTCTACCTTTTATAGTGGAATCTCATTTTTTTTACATTATGTAATGTTCCGATCTTCTTTAATATGTATCAAGTAGAATATACTCATAGGAGGATCATATGATATGTTTTATCTTGTTTTGATCCATCTACTAAATGCTACCTTAATAATAATCGCATAGACTTTAGTCCCGATCCTCTGAGAGCCTGTAAAATGCATATGAACACCGTACATATACTGGTTTCTGTCTGAAATCTGCATGTAATTATGATTGTATCCATGACTTTTAGGTGAAATAATGAAAAATGTATGTCTTATCTTCCTGCTCAAAAATTGTTATAGGATGCAAGATCTGTTAACACTTGAAATTTAAAAAAAAAAAAAAAAAAAAACTCATAAAGGACGCCCACATAAATTTAACCATATAAAGAGAGCTGCATAAGTGTATAGCAATGCAAGTTGCATTGCTATACACTACCTACTATAACATCAGAACCTATGAGAAGAGTGCATTGCATTGGTTCTAGAAGGGAAGCAAACGTTAAATATAATAACTATTGGCCTTTGTAGAGTTTAGTAAAATGTTGAACTTGGACCTTGTAAATTATATGGGATATTGTGATTATGGCTTAATTAATATGTTTGTAACAATTCTGTCACGAATGTTAGTATTTTGCTTGGCATCCATGATTATTGTTATTGATGAGTTTCAGTTACTTGATTAAATTGAAGGACCTGTCCATGACCTGTCCCATGAAAGCTGGGACCTATAGTAGTTAACTGCTCTTCACATTTGGTCAGACCTAGTCTCTCATGAACAATCAAGCACATAGAAATCTATTATCATTTAATCAGGGAAAAAGTTCTATCTCAGAAAATTGCTCTTTAATTCAGCACTCTAGTGATCAGATTTAGTTCATTTTTAACAAGCTTGGTGCATACAAATTGAGGGGGAGTGTTGGAAAGTATCATTTATGTAGGGGAGTATTTTGTTTTAGATGTTTAGTTTCCTCTTCTATGATTTCTTCTCTTACAAACTGTCCTAGATTAATATATAAATATTTTGTATGGTCTATGAATGTTTATGTTTATGCTGAGGGCTTCCTTTACCAATTAAGTAAATAATTTTCCCATCCTAGGCGTATCCATGAGTTTGTCGAGTCAAGGAAGATTAATATGATGCCTAATCTCCAAGCAAGAGGTTGTTTTGACTGCTAAGCATTATACTTGTAAAATCATCATATATATTTGGTTACATGTAGGCTATAAATCCGCTGGAGCTAGCCATGGATGCGATAAAGGAAATCCAGCTGAAATTTTACAAGGACTTCCCACCTCATCCTCAGGAACAGGTTTATGGGTTCGCAACCCCTTCGACCATGAAACCAACTCAATGGAGTTGTAAGTTTTGGGGCTAACTGTCTAAGTAGTTATATTCATACTTAATTATTTTAATGAAACAAAACCCTAATTGTTATCAACACATTCCCTACTGCAGATCCTGGAGGTGGAATCAACCAAATTCCAGGGGAATGTAACATTTCAGGAGATGTCAGGTTTGTTCTCCTCCTTAGAATTACTCAAGGCTATTTGTTATCAATGATGCAGCTTTGCTGAGTTTTTTGTGTTTGTTTGTTGCAGATTAACTCCATTCTACAAGTGAGTTACATCTTACACACATTGTAGCCATATATCAATCTTTTGGAAGCTTTTGGCAAACTTCTTGCTTTTCTATTTCACTACTTTCTTACAATTGCCAAATGTACAGATAGAAGCAAACATGTGAAAGAGTTCTGTTTTTATAAGAATTTCCATGCCCAATGCTCTAATGATTTTTTCAGTGTGAAGGATGTAATGAAGAAGCTGCGAGAATATGTGGATGACATTAATGAGAATGTACAGAAGCTAGAATCTCGGGGTCCTGTTTCAAAATATGTCCTACCAGATGAAAACTTAAGGGGGAGGTGAGGCTTTTATCCTTACTTAACAAAGAAGTCTGCTCTGCTCAAGAGTTTTGACAACTTTCGAATAAATTCAGTTTTGACTTCTCTAGATCATTTAGTGTTAATAAAGAGTTTGTTTTACTTTCGAATATTAAATGACGTGATAATTTGTTTCCATCTCTTGATTTAGTTTGTTTTCTTTGTCGATTTTCTGTAACTACTTATGGTTCCCTTGCTCCTCTTTTACAGCCTTACTCTAACTTTTGATGAGGCTAATTCTGGAGTTGCTTGTGATCTCAATTCGAAAGGTTTCCATGTTTTATGCAAAGCAACTGAGGAAATAGTTGGAAATGTAAAGCCTTTTTCAATCACTGGAAGTTTGCCTCTCATTCGGGAACTACAGGTGAAGAAGATATATTCCCGTTGTTATCCATGAAAGCTTTTGTATTACTCATTTCTTAACTTCTTTTCTCTGTCACAGGATGAAGGTTTTGATGTTCAGTGTGTTGGCTATGGTATGATCTGCCCAAAAACACACTTATGTATATATTAAATTCTGAAGTAATAAAAGTATTAACTCATTGCATTTCATGTTATGTCCAGGTCTGATGGCAACTTACCATGCCCAGAATGAGTATTGTCATTTTTCAGACATGGCACAAGGATACCAGGTGTTTGCGAGCATCATCGCGCAATTGGAAAATTGAGAATAGCAGAGGAAGGAACTAGTAATACAAGTGTCCAGTTGATTATGAATATGTCTTGTTGAGATTAGTATGAATGATGTTTAAATTATACAAATGATTATTTCAAACGTTCTTGACTTTTCTTGAACATTTACAAGATACAAATGATTATTTCAAACGTTCTTGACTTTTCTTGAACATTTACAAGATGAACGAACTAATTCGTTGTGGAGGACTGAAATCTCTTACTGTAAGCTTACATATATGGGAGTGACTGTACTTGTGGAGACAAACGAGTCACAAGATCTATGTCCCAATAGGTCAAATTGATAAAAATAAATAAAAAATCATACAAAATTAATATTAGAATGCAACTATGTTCAAACGAGTCACAAGATCTATGTCCCAATAGGCGAACATTCTACATGCAATAGAGATCATTAGTGGTTTCGAGATATAACAAAGGGACACTCAATTATGTTGATTTAATTGGTTTCTCTTGATGCACACTGTTGTGGAGACAAACAAGATAGAAATAGTATCTATGGCTTCCATTGCTCTTATTTTATGGTGTTTCAGAAAAGCTAGTTGCATTGACCATATGTGAATCTGAATACATAGCAGGATCCTTGGTTGTTTGTCAAGCTATTTGGCTAGCTTTATTCTTGAAAGAGATAGAGATTAATATTAGGAAATTTCTCTGTAAACCCTCTTATGGGGAGAATTTCTGCTGAAAATCCAAAAATACCCCTGCTTCGGAGATACATGTCCGAAGTATATTTTTTTATAGATTTTTCCAGAATTCGGAGATGCATCTCCGAAAGCATTGAAAATTTAAAATAAACGTTGGATTTTAACTGTCAGGTATTTTTTCGGAGATGCATCTCCGAAAAAATCTGTTCATATACAATTTTTCCTCCTTCACTATTTCATCATTTTCATTACAAACCCCCTCTAAAACCTCCATCATTCTCAATCAATTTTTTGTCTCAAAATTATGTTTCAAACGGTTGATCATACTAAAGGGAGCACAGAAAACTACAATTTGAGGTAAACATCATTCATTTTATCTCTTATTCCACTACATTGGTGCTGATTTAGGAGACTGAAAACTGCGTCAGTTCGGAAGTAATTGACCATTGGAAAAAGCTCCGTTTTGATGATTTCGAGCCGCCGAAAGAGGGTGAATCCAAAATTACTATCTCCGACGAGTTGGAAGAGATAATGGATAAGTTTGCTAAAGCGAATGACACCATGAAATTGCACATAAAAGAACAATTGCGAAAAAATTACATTTCCGGAGACCACCGATTTGAAACTGCCATCTCAACCGGTTAAAACGAAAGGTGCGCCTAAAAAGCCGAAAAGTACCCAAGATGACACATCAACCAAACGAGATCCTTCCTACTTTGAACATGTTGATGCATTGATCCCGGATTCACCAACAACAAAGTCCAAGTGCGGTGCTAACAAAGGAGCCTGTATTTCGAAGTCGCCGCCGCGCACACCTCCGATCAAAGAATCTCCAATGATCTACATTGATGAGATGTCGCTTTTTATGCACAAATATATTGATAACATAGTTGATGTTGGCACCGACGGTAATTGTGGGTATCGAGCCGTTGTCGATTTGCTTGGAAGAGGAGAAGAAAATCACACTCTTATTCGACGGGCGCTTATTTCGGAGTTGACTTCGCATAAGGACATCTATGGCCGACTTTATGAAAATCAAGAAAACTTTCAAAAAATTCATGACTCCCTTGTTCCATCACTAAGCGGTCACGCCCCGGTTTCAAAGTGGATGTCATTCCCCGAAATGGGCCATCTTATAGCAAGTGCGTAAGATCGGGTGTGTGTCTATTTGACGAGATTTGGATTTTAGGAGACATTTTTTCCGCTTCATAGTCGCCCGCCTTTGGATGCGTCTAGCCGCATCATCTGTATCAGGTATCTAAGATCGCGCCACTTTGTTCAAGTTTTTTTGAAACCGAAGTGTCATATACCGGCTACTTCTTATCAGTGGACGACACATCATACAAATGAGGCAGAGACTTGGCCGAATCCTTTTGTTGAAAGAATGGCGGAGTTTGAAGAAATGATGAAGCAAGAGCGTGAGGAAAATAGAGAGTGGTCGAAGAATTTACCGGTTTTAGAACTAAGCGGTGAGGATTGGTTCGACGCATTTTAGTTTTTACCGGATCCTTTTTGTTTGTAATGACCGAATGTGTGTCATTTTTTGTATGTATTATCGTTTAGAATGTAAAATCGAACCGATTCAATACATATATAATATAACTATATTTAATGTTCTCATTGTTTATGTTATGCTTATGCTTGGTTGAATATGTGGTTAATTGTCAAAACAGACTGCACAGCCCAAAACTCAAATTTCAGTTCAGTTTCTGCTAAATTCGGAAGTATATTTTCGAAATTTGAATGTTTTGGGTTGTTTTCGGATGTACACTTCTGAAACATCCACTGAAAGCAAGATAATGTTTGTTGGGTCATTATTACTCCAATAAGTCTATAAATACTACATCAATCCTTTTCATCAATATCAAGCCACAAAACACCAATGACACAAACATACCCCCACCTTGCGTTTGTCTACATCAGTAGTGGCTACCCGATGTCGTTCCAATTTTGCTTCTCGCGCGACACGCCGTTCGCGCAATTGATAACGTCGCTCAACACTCTCTTGCAATACACGAAAATTCGGAAGGTTGTCAAGGTTGGGTACCGCTCGCCTTCGCTTTAACGACGAGGGAGACGTTCAGTTCACCCCATTTGAAGTCAAGAACGACGAAGATTTAGCGGTTTTGTGGACAAATTTCGACCGATTTTCTTCGAAGGGTCCGATCGAGTTGGATGCGAAACTTCAAAGATCGGGAGCCGACATTATCAAAATGTTGACTCATACTCACCTACCCGTGTTTAACAATATGTAACTTTAATTTTATGTTATGTGATGTTTGTAATTTTTATGCTTTATAATAAATCGAAGCGTTGTTGTTTGTTTCATGATTTCTATATCAGACAAGATTTCGGAAGTACATATCCGAATTCTTCCAGGGGGTGAATTCGGAGATGCATCTCTAAATTCACCTTTTTTTCTGAAAATTAACTTTATTTCGAATGTACATCTCCGAAATCACATTTTTTCAAAAAAGAAAGGTGTTTTCGAAAGTGCATATCCGAAACCACATTTTTTTCATAAAAAGATGACTTCGAAGATGCATTTCTAAAATATAGAGGCATTTTGAAAATTTCACCGCGGGTGACCAAGAAAGATGAGTTCTATACAAAAATTCTCTAATATTATTAAGGCTACAATAGTGTTTTTGGATAGCAACTCTGCAACTGATATACGATATTATTAAGGCTACGATAGTGTTTTTGGATAACAACTCTACAAAGATGTGTGGAAAGTGATTCATTGTCCAATTAAAAAACCGCTAACAAACATATTTACAAAAGTTATCAAAGTTGATACTTTTGTAAGACATAGAAAAGAGATTGGTTGGTGTAAATATTCCTAGAGAACTTGAATTAAAGGAGGATGTTGAGTCTTTTAATTAAGTTAGTTATTTTCTGTTAATTAACAGTTAGATTGTTTTAGATAGTTTTGCTATTTTTTCTAACTAATCGATCTGGGCTTAGTCATAAAGTTGTATAAATACTCCATATGAATAACATTCACTCATTTTGCTCTCACTATACCCCTATATAGTACTCATACATTATCGAAATTAAAAAATTGCACTTCATAGCATCTAAAGATTGAAACTCGGGCACACCAATTATACAACAAATCTCCTTATCAGAGACACACCTACATTTTAGCCAAAAAAAATGTTCGAATTTCAATCTCCGGTTATACCCTCACCGTCCACATAGTTAAATTCAAAAACACCAAGGGAAAGTCTTCATGATCATAACACCAATATTCAAAAACCTACCAAAATCTCCCTCCATTCTCATTCAAGAGTTTTACTTACAAAAAATATTCTAATGCATTTTAACATCAAAAGGCTCAAAAGAAGCAGGAATTACAAGTAACGTACAAGTATTCCATTGATCGTTGATGAGAAAAATTGGTTTAGTTATCTGAAATATGAACATTGCGTCTAGGTTTTGAAATCTGGATTCTTTTACTAATGTTTCGAAAGTTGAAATTTGGATTGTTTTAATAGTGAATTTAAGTTGCTTCTGTTTTATTGGTTGTAGTTATGGTGCACCTTGATGTCGTCGCCAAAGCTACCGCATCTAAGGATGTTAAACCAGGTGGTGTCCAGTTTGATGTTGGAGAATTATTTATCATTAAACAAGAGTTTTCTATACGTGAACATATGTTTTAATGGGTTCGCACAGACGTTGTCAAATTAGGGTTCAACATTGTTATCGAGAGGTCGAATTCTGGTTCTGATAGAAGACATACATTTGTTATGATGAAATGTAAAAGAAGTGGCAACTATAAAGAATCTATCTGAAAGTTTAAACTTGATGGTACCGGATAGAGGAAATATGGATGTCCTTTTAAGTTACGTGAGTACCTCAAGACAAATAAAAAATAGAAATTTTAATGTGGTTGGTGGTATTCATAACCATGTTTTATGTCATAAGTTAGTTAGTCTTTCGATTGTATGGCGTCTGAATTCTGAAGAGAAGAAACTCGTTTTTGACATGACATCGAACATGGTTCAACCCAAAAACATACTATCCACTTTAAAAAGGAAAGACCCAAAAATGTCTCAAATATTAAGCGAATATATAATATTCGCCGCCAAAACAACAAGGCAATAAAAGGTCCAAGATCTGAAATGCAACAATTGTTAAAACTGTTAGATTGTGATCATTATGCAACAAATTTTTCCATATAAAGAGTTTATCCTCATTTCACTTTTCACCTGATTTATTATCAATAGTAACCTCTGTATTTTTTACTTTCTCTATTTTTGAATTGATTTTTCATGAGAATTGTCATAGTGTTGAAAGACTGAAAAGTTCCCATAAGAGTTGTGTTATAACTTGTATTGTGCTTAATTTGTTCTATTAAAGAGTATGATTCTCTTGTGTAATATCTTGTATAAAGGATTCAAAGGTTGTAAGTTAAACTTAATAAAAGCTTGTGAGAAGGTTCTTGAGTTAAAAGCCCGTGTAAAAATTCTGTTTAAAAATTCTCGAGCTAAACTCATCTAAAAGCTCTGTTTGTTGGTTCCTGATCTAGGTTTGTGTAAGAGCACTGTTTATTGGTTCGTGAGTTAGATTTGTGTAAAAAAAATTGTTTTTTGAGGTAAGACAATGTAACATTTCTATATGTTTGGTATTGAAGGTTCGTGGATTGATCTTGTAAAAAGCTCAAGTGTGGTTAGATTGAACCCATTATAGATTTATATAGGTTCAATCTAACCACTCTCAAGAGGAAATTCTTTAAGACATGAATAAGCCAAGTAGTTAGATTGAACCTATATAAATCTATAGTGCACTATCTATATCTCTTTTGTGTTTTTATTTTTCAATTATCTATTTTTTTTTATGTTGTGTATCTCTCTTCTTCTCCATCTTCTTTCTATTTTGTTGTTGTCTTATAGTTGTTTGTTTATCAAATTTAATATAATTGCATTAAAGATCAAAGTTTTTATAAATCATTTTCTAATTTAAAATAACATAATTCACTCTCTTCTTGTGTTTGGAATCATTTGATCAACAATACGAATTTTATAAAGTCAAAGGTTTGTGTGCCTACAAGGTTGGCAAATCATGTAGCTCTACATGACAATGAAGTAAATGATGAATCAGAGTTTGTGCGCTCTATTTGTTGATGCAAAATCGGTGACCTATAAAAAGGCTTTAGATGAAAAGGTGTGGAGAGACACAATGGTGGAAAAACTGAAGGCCATGGAGAAAATAATATTTGGGAGCTTACAAAGATGTCATTAGACAAGAGAGCTATAAATGTGAAATAGGTTTCTAAATTGAAGTTGGAGCCAAATGGAGAAATAGCTAAACATAAAGCAAAATTAGTTGCTAGAGGCTTTATGCAGGAAGGAGGTGTGGATTATGATGAAGTGTATATTCACTTGTGACAAGGCTTGAAACCATGAAACTTACTGTGTCCATTACATATGGAAGAGGTTTGCCTTTATTTCACTAATATGTGAAATTTTCCTTCTTGAAAGTGACTTTGGAAGAACTTGTGTATGTGACATAAGGTTTTAAAGTCAAAGGTAAGGAAGAAATGATCCTCAAATTAAACTTAAGTCTTAAAGGAGTTAGAAATGTATATTAGCAAGGCTATGATAGTGTTTTTGGATAACAAATCTGCAATCGATTTAGCCAGAAATCATATACTACATGGTAAAAGAAAGCATATAGAAATAAGATTTTATTATCTTAGAGAACAAGTTAACAAAGATGTGATGAAGGTGATTCATTGACCAAATGAACAACTACTTACAAACCTGTTTACAAAAGCTATCAAAGTTTATTTCTTAGTCTTTATTCAATCACTATTATTTCTAAAAGTGTACTTTCGAACAATATAATATGATTGTGTACATTAGAAGTCATGTTAAGAGTTGAGAAAATTGATATGCTATTTTATTAAATTAAACACAACTTTTGGATTACTCCAATTTTTATTACAAACACTGATGATGACTCTAAATTAGAGAATCCTGTAATCAAAACTTTGCATATTTTGTAGGTATGAAAACTCAGCTAACATATAAGTATACACATCTTCTCTTTACATTATTAACACCTCTAATACATATACAGATTTTCCACAAAAATCAGTCATGGAGGAAATTTCAAAATCTAGTTGGAATTTCTTTCTTCCGATTTGAGCTGCTGGATTCTTTGTCTTAGTTTTCGCCGGTGATCGTGTATCTTCCAAAGGCCATGTCCCAAAATAACAGTGGAGTAAATCCCATGTGTGATAATGGGAGAAAGAATATTATTTGTCTGTCAAGTAAAAAATTTCAAACATAAAACACAAATTAGTTTCATCCTTTAGAAATCTTAGACTAAAAGATAATGAATATATTTTGCAAAGATGAAATAAATAGGATTTTACTTGGATCCACTCGAAACCGAGGTAGAGAGCCAATAGTCCTTCGAGAAGTGGTGAATAGATTTTCCTCATTTGCCTTTTCTCATACCAAGCTGCAAACCAAAATGAAATAAATTTTCGGGTTGAGGTATCACACACGCACACAAAATATGCAGGTATCAAGACGACAAATGTAATCATCACTCAAGACTACATTCTGCGGACAACATGGTTTAGTTGATAAGAATTGTAACTCGCTTAATGTTTACAATCATGATAGATACGAATTGAACAACATAATGTTAATCAGTATGAGAAAAGAATTGAACCTTCAAACAGCTTTTTCAAATCTTGACGACTGGCGCGAGATTGTAAAACCGGTGCAACAATATAGGTAGGATCTGAAAGAAAGAGATTACTATTAATCAAGATGAGAACAAACTAGAAAAAATAAGCTATATAAAAAGGAAAAATGTAAAATAGGATATACGAAAAAGTAACCTTTGGGAGAGGCAGCAACGTAGTAGAGAGAACCCGTAAGGATAGCGGTAAGTACAGCTGCAAGTGCTTGAGCAAATGGAACAAACGGCGGCAGAACTCCTGTCTGCACATTACCGTATAAATTATGAGTCAGTTACTGAAATGAAACTTAGTTTCGAAAGTTGGAAACATAAAGAAAATGGTAGACGTACCAAAGACGCCATTCCTCGAACATCTTGCATAAGATCACTGCCTCGTAAAAATATATCAGCCAGTGCCCCCTATAGAATTTCAATATAGATGGTTTCGTTACTCCAAATTTTAAGCACGTCCAAAGTGTATTTCTCAAACATCTCGAGGCAAATACAAACAAATTCAGGCACGAAAGCTCTGAAACAAACCTGAACTGCAGCTCTATAAAAGAGCTCTTCTCCCACTGAACTTGCAGCAACCATCAGTATAAACTGTAAATGAAAATCACTTATATCAATTTTAATGGTTGTAATGGATTGACAATAATTCATTATACAAAAGCCACAAAGTTATATCAAATTACCTGCAAAGGGGACATGCCATAGAAAAAACTCCATAGCTCTTCATCTTCTACGTCTCTAATAGCACGGGCATGAGGTGATAGCTTCACAACTTCATCCTAATAATAACCATGTCCACAAAAGCTCAATTCAAGTGAACTAAGAGAAACCTACAAGTTTCGCATTTATATCTCTACTTCAATAGCAAAATCGCAACCTTATCATCATTTATATAAACAAAAGAACTTACATCAAGTATAAAAAGAAGAGCCATAATTGGAGGAACTGCATATCCAAGTCCTTCAAGAACAGCATCAATTGAAAGATGAAAACCTCCAAGAGAATCAATTCCCGTAATCGAACATATAAAACTCCCCGCAACAGCCATCGCGCCATAAATCCCTGAAACAAAACAATTCATTGAAAATCAAATTGATGCATATACAACAAATAATATAATTCAAGTGAATTCATTCTCCATAAACAAAGTAAAAATTTCCCATTTTGGAAAAACATTGATACAATCAAAAAGGAAAACATAAACTTTTCCTTTTATATTTAACCCAATTAGCTAAAGATTCATTTTTCACAAAAGTAAACAAAAGGGTATCTAAAAAGCTCCACACTTTAGCATCATGATATCATCACAATTCTCACCGATGCCATAGCTGAGTCTCACAACAGCCCCAATTTTTTCCCAAACAGGAAAGTCAGCAGCAGCAGCATCATTGAAACCTTGGTTGAATGTGGTGGTGACCTCCATAGCAGCCGGTGCAGTGAACCCGGTCCGAGTCTCACCTCTGTCATCAATAGTTTCACCTGTTCTCTCTGCAGAAGCTTTAACACACCGAACAGAAACTCCTCTCGAAGCATCAAAGAAAGAAACCCTCTTCTTCCTCTGATGAAACTCACATAGCTTATTAGAGAACTGAACAAGTGAAGATGAAGAAGGACTTGGTGTTAGTGTAAGAGAAAGCTCCATTCAATAGAGAGAGAATTCAAAATGGATTTGTGTTGTTGATGATGTTGTTGTTGTTCATGTTGAGTTTGTTTGTGTTGAAAGAACAAAGACAAGAAGAAAAGATTCGTGTGTTTTATATGTGGTTGTGTTTGTATAAAGACAAGATGATGAAATTTGAGTTTGAGGTTGAAATTGGAATTGGTGAAGTGGTAGTCAACTAATTTGAGAGATTTAAGATTGATGATGAGAATATCTAAATGACCATTCACTTTATGACAACTGGAGATAACGTTGTTAAATGTATGTCGATTTTTGAATCCCAAATCTTAAACTTAAATTAATTCGTTTATCTGATGGCCTAACTTCATCATTAGTTGTCGTAATGAATATGTCTAATTATCTTTTTTCGGCTGAAAGTATTAATCTACTTGTCTTAAAATAAACAATGGACTTAATAGATATGCACGTTAAAAAATAAAATAATTCTAGACTATTTGTCTTGGGAAAGATTTTCTTTTACAAATCATAATTCAAGATATAAAAATTAACTTGAACGTTTTTATCAGAGTTTGAATTTAAGTATTTATTGTTGTGTGTAATTTTTAGTAATTATTACTACTGCATATTATTATAAAATATTATATATTATTGATGTATTTTTTATTTTATTATAAGTAATTTATTTGACAATATTTTATATTGGTGGCTAGTAAAAATGTATAAGTAAAATCGAGAAAATAATAACTTTATTTAATCATGCTTATGTTAGCATTATTGAAATGTTTAGTCTATCTCAAAGTTCGGATAAAAGAAGAAGATTGTGTTAGGTCATCAACAATATGGCATAAATCAATTATATTGTTATCATAATAATATAATATGACTTGTGTGCAATGTCAAAAGAGCAAGGGTTGATGCATCGTCGTCTGAATGCAATGAAAAATAAGCAAGGGTTCCCATATTTTTGTAAATGGATGTGAATAAAGAAACTAGTTCATGATAGTAAGATTTGTTTTGGAACATGGAATATAGACATGCTTACTAGAAAATTTATAGAAACACTGGACATTATGGTTAGAAGGAAGGACAATTTCATGTGCCTACAAAAAACTAATGGTGAAAAATGAGAAAGTATTTGACAGTTCAGGTTTTAAGCTTTCGTACACTGGCAAAGTTAGATCGAGAAATGGAGTGAGAATTACCGTATACAGGGAGTGGAATAAGGAAATTATGGATGTGAAAAAAGTAAGAAATCAGATCATATCCCTAAAATTTATAGCGGAACAAGACACCTTTAATGTTATTAGTATTTACATATCTAAGATTAGGTTATGCCTTAAAGTAAAACATTGGAATGATTTATAAAACTTATTTATTTCAGGATATATCCCGATGAGAGAAAAAATTTCTAGGAGGGGATCTAAATCGATGTGGGGGAGCGTGACAAAAGGTCTCGGAGAGGAAAATATATAGGGTAAATTAATCCTAGAGTTTTCGTCAATTTTTTTATCTTACTATGTAAAAGTGGGGTGACATGTTCTCAGATAAATGTATTTCTTATTAGGAAGTTAGATAGGAAAATTTGTTGGGTTGTACAGTTATATCCAAAAAGAGTTTGACTACCCAACATAGGGTATTAGTTATAGATGTAAGAGTCGAGAGGACAGCGAAGAGAATAAGTTACATGGGAGCTCCATGGATCAAGTGCTGACATTTGAAGGGTAAAAAATAATGGAAAGTTTCCAACACAAGATCTTGGAGGGAGAGCTCGGACATCAATAATGAAATGTAAATGATATGTGGAACAAGAGAGTTCAAAAGATTAAAAGAGTAGATAAAGAGACTTTAGGTGAATCAAAAAGTTTTGGACATAGGGGTAAAGAAATATGATGGTGGAATGAATGTGTTCTAAGTAAAAAAAAAAAAAAGGAATCTTTTAATGAAAGAGACCAAGAAAGCGGGAACTCTAGGTTTTGATGAATTATACCTATCTTTATGAATCAAGGAGGGAGAATATTATATATATATATATATATATATATATATATATATATATATATATATATATATATATATATATATATATATATATATATATATGTTTGCTAAGGGATGAGAAATAAAAACAAGAGATTTGAATCAAGTGAGGTGTGTTAAAGATGAAGAAGGCAAGGAAAAGGATATTAAAGGTATGTGGAAGACGTATTTATATAATTTATTTAATAAAGAATATGATATCTCATCGAACTCTAACTTATTCAACATTAAAGATGAGGGTCAAAACCATAATTACTACTGTCATATTAAAAGTCAAGAAGCAAAATAAGTGTTGAAAATGATGAGTAACGATAAGGAGATTGAGTCAGACAACATATGTAACACCCCGATTTTTCATTTCATTTATTTTAATTGAGTTTTAGGTGCTTAAATGATTTATTTTTAATTTATTTGAATGCTAGAATGCCTTGCTTGATTTATTTGGTGATGTTGAAAATTATTGGAATTTTTTAGAATTTTTTTAATTAGAAAAATAGGAGAAATGGAACTTTGGGAGGAAAATAACATGATAAGAGAATTGGTAGGGTAAGGAGTGATTTACCAATAGTTGAGGGTGGGGGTTTTGAGATAAATAAAATATTAGATTTTATTTGGTTTAAATAGAAAAGTGGGGAGAGCTAAAAAGTCAGCACGTGACTTTTGAGAAAAAAGGCAAAATGGAAGAAAGAACTTTAGGAAGCTTTGGAGCAGGAGGAGAGAGAAAACTATTGTCAAAAGTTGCAACCTTTGTTGAAAAACTGAGGTAAGGGAAGATTATTCATCTATGGGTGTATATGCATGAAGAGTAGAGAGGGATCTTCACCCTCTTTCTTTGTTTTTCATTATATTTCTCCATTGTTGATGTTTCATGTGTTTTGGAGAAGATTGTATAAATCCTATACGGTTTGCTGTGATTTATGAGAAATTCGTGCTCTAATTATCGTTGAAATTTGTGTATTTAAATTTGAAATTGAATGTTCATGTTCGTAGGTTTTTGTGAGATAAACAAATTCTTAGAATTATGATAAATTAATTAATTAGGTGATTAATCAGTGGATAATTGTTATAATAAACATGTATGAAATATGTATATTGAATTTTATGCGATTTGGGTGGTTTGGGTCGAAATCAGAGCTTTGATAGGGCTCAAACGGTGGAATTCACGTTTTTGATGTTATTGTTCTATATGTTCTCGCTTAGCAAAGATGGAGCCTCGCCTAGCGAGACTTCGCTTAGCAAAGGAGGGTCTCGCTTAGCGAGATGTTCAGTGTAAGATTTTTTCTAGTTTTGAGCTCACGTCTAGCGAGAGCTCACTATAGGTCGCTTAGCAAGGATGACAGTGCAGAGTTGGTCATCTCGAATGGATTTTTCAATAAGGTTCTATTATGGCAAATGTTTAGCACTATTAAATGTCGATTAGCACTGCTTGATGTTGATTGAAGAGCATGTTAATTATTTTACATGACTTTAATAATTCAATGTTGAGTTTCATGGTGATTTGCTATGAAAAGGTGAGGTACTAAAATGTGTTGAGTCTAGTTCGAAGAGGAACCAAATGTGGTTATTGCACCTGTATGTTGTTGTTATTGTTGTGAATGATTCATACATTGATTATTATTATTATGAATGATGCTACCCTTGTCATCTTTTACATCGCTGACATATTTTGAGCATATTCTCACCTTTATTTGCTTTGTTTGTGGTGTCTGTACTCTTTTGGAGTACGAATAACCTGGTAGAAAAGTAGCTGATGTTTGAGCTTGATGATGGCATTGATGCCTCTTCATTTATTTAATATTTTCATCATTATTTAGTATCGTTGAAGCTCTGATTCGTAACACTAGAACAGGATGTTTGTTATAGTTTTGTGTTTTCGAAGTTGAGTTATTTAATTTTATGAAGTACTTTATTGTATTGAGACAAATAAAGTATGAGTAATACTTGAATTGATATTTCCTATTATGACGTCGTTAAAGGTGTGTGTTAAGCATGTGTAACAATTATGTATGAGAAATTATATGTTTATCTTTTATAGTTAAGTAGTCGAGGCTTTAGGGTGTTACAACATACCTATTGAAAAGTGGAAAATTCTTAGAGATACAGGCATTGAGGAACTCACATAACTCTTAAAAAAAATTATGAGATCAAAGTAAATGTCAGATGAATGGAAAAGAAACACTTTTGTTCCAATTTATAAGAACAATAGGATATACAAAATTGTGCAAATTATATGGCTGTTAAACTTATGAGTCCTAGAAAGAGTGATTGAATGAAGACTAAAAAAATAGGCTTAAGTTATTGAGAATGAATTTGGTTTTACGCCTGGGAGGTCGACCATGGAAGGGATCTATCTACTACGATGTGTGATGGAGCAGTATAGGATGGATTAACAAGACTTGCACTTAATTTTCATTGTCTAGAAGAAGGTGTATGACATTGTGCCTAGAGAGATTTTGCGGAAGGCCCTATTTAAGAAAGGGGTAAGGATCATCTATATTCAAACTATTTAAAATATGTATGAATGTGTATCGACAACTATGCAAACTCATGGTGGATAGACAAAGATTTTCCCATTACAATAGGATTGCACCAAGGTCCAATCCTAAGCCCAAAAGCTTTTAACTTTGATTTTGGATGTATTCATATAACAAATCCAAGAGTTAGCACTGGGATGTATGATTTTTGTAGATGATATAGTTCTACATGCAAATTCGAATGAGGATTTAAATGAAAGGTTGGAGACGAGCCTTAGAAACACGTGGATTTTGCTTAAGCATAAGTAAGACATACTATATGGAATGTAAATTCAACAAAAGGAGAAGTAATTCTAACTTAAAGGTGAAAGTTGGAGATCATATCATCCAATAAGTCACACGGTTTAAATATCTTAGGTCTGTAATACAAAACAATGGAGAAATATAAAGGAATGTAAACTATCAAATTTAAGCTCAGTAGATGAAATGAAGGAGAACCTCAAATGTTTGATGTAACCCAAAAGTCCGCTCAAGCTGAAGGAAAATTTTATCAAACAACAATAAGACCTAGGATGTTGTATGGAACAAAATGTTAGACAATTAAGAATTAACACGAGAATAAATTAGTGTAGCATAGATGAGAATTAACCTAGGATGTCTTGTTAGATGTGTGGTAAGACTAAACGAAATAAGATTAAAAATGACAATATTATAGTATTGGGTAGCACCTATCGCGAAAAAAATGGTGAAAAATAGACATGTGGTTTTGACATGTAGAGAAGACTTGTAGATTTTGTTGTAAGAAGAGTAGATCAAATGGAAAAAAGACTCGTTAGTATCCAAAAATCGATCTAATTCAATTTTATACGATTTAATTTGGATTGCTTCTCAGTGTCCAAATTATATATTATAATTTTTTATTAATATTAATATTATTAAAATAATATCTTTGAAGTAATATACAACATATAATATATAAAGAATTAAAATTACAAAATGAGAACAAACAATTATGTTTGAAACAAATAAAATTTTAATAAATAGATAAACTAATTTAATAAATAATTCTAAAATAAATTAAATAGCAAAAAATAATAAACTAATATAATATATCATAATAATAAATTTTGAAAAATATATTATTTTTTAAATTTATAAAATAATTGTATCTAATCTATTAAATAGAACAGATATATTTATTATCCAATGAGTATAAAAATATTTTTTTTTCTTATATTAAAGATAGGAGGAAGTAAAATATGTGAATGCTATTTGATTCAATTTAAATAGATTTTGAAATATTAAATTTGGATTCGATCTGAATGGCTTTCATAAAAGAGAATTTAAATTAAGAATTCCAAAATTATTTAATATTTTTATTTTTTAAACTAATTTACACTTTTTTATTAGGATTGATTTAAATTTGAACACCCCTCATTAATTAAAAATATTTATTTATGAGGTTTTATTTGTTATACATAACAATTTTAAAATAAAAACAAAATCTAAAAATTGTTTAAATTATTTCTTTTGTTTTTTAATTTTAATGTAATATACATTAAATAAAAAAAAATAATTGAATACAATATTTTCTATAATATATAAAATTATTTATTAAAATACTATTATTAATACTTATATAAATTGTTAGGTTAATTAACATATATAAAATAAATACTTTATTAATGTTTTAAAATAATAAATAATATAAAAGGAGAAAATAATGGTGATTCAGATTATAATTTGAGTTTTTAAAATCTCTTATCATGAAATTGTTGTATAATGGATTTTCTCATTCAATCATTTACTCTCTTTCAACTAAAACACATGTAATAGTATAGAGAGAATTAAAAACAATATATAAATAAAAAAAAAAGAGGAGGAAAATGTTAGAGAGAAATAGAAACATAAATATGAAAGAGATAGTTGAAGAAAAAAAAAAGTTGAAGGAGAGGATCCAATCCCAAATTTTTGTAACTTGTTATATGTTTTCTTTTTCATATTTTAAAACAAAAAATAGTATGAGACAAATAAATATAATTTAAATTTTATTATAATAAAAAAACAAAAATATGTTCAATTTTAGAAAAATAAAATTGAAAATAATTTATTGATTTTATAATTTTAAAATCAGTCATTTTTTAATTTAATATTTGATAAATAACCCCTATATTTAAAGTTGTCTTTTCCCAGCTGGCGCTCATAAGTGCTTATGCAAAGTTTCATGACATGCACAGCTAACTCCCATTTTGCAAAACGTTAATTTCAAACACTTTTTTCCCCAAATTAGTATAAATTAATGATGAAATAAATAGAGGTGCAAAAGCCACTCCAGAAAAACTTTTCCTATAAGATCAGATATGTATGGAGATAAGTAGAAGCAAACTTGAACTTGACTTGGCTTATGTTTGTTCAAAGGTGCCACGTTGAAATTTTACTTGGTTAAAATTGAAAAAACATGCAATTATGTGGTTAAACAAACTTTACTTTACAAACCAAAAAAATGATTAACTTGACTTCAAATTTATTTTTAACTAGAGTTAAACTCATTCAACATTATTAAAGTTTGGTAAATTATCACGAATGAATATATTAATATCTAATCTCGTGAGTATACCTAATTATAGTTGGTTGTGAACGGAAAGAGTGAGTTTTTAGGCGAGTTTTACCAACAAGTCATGTTGATTGAGTTGTGAATCCCTAATTTTTTGGGTTTGGGTGTCATACTTTTCTTTAATACATAAAAAACAGAAGTAATCTTAATATGTAGGTCTAGTAAAATATTATATTTGGGAAAAATTTCAGTCAAATCAGCGTTAGTATTTATTTAGTGCAGTCGGAGGTTTTAGACAATCACGCAATCATGACACTATAGGGTTGTCTGATATTGTTCAAATGACCAAAATAGGAGTAGTTGATTTCGTTTTTTATTTTATAATGTCAAAAAAAATTGATCTTAAATCAAGATCGGCTAATCTTAATCGAACTACCATAAACACATGAACATTTGATAGTGTGGTTTTAGTGACAACAAGAAATCCATACAAGCCATAGTAGACCTCTCTCTCTCTCTCTCTCTCTCTCTCTCTCTCTCTCTCTCTCTCTCTCTCTCTCTCTCTCTCTCTCTCTCTCTCTCTCTCTCTCTCTCTCTCTCTCTCTCTCTCTCTCTCTCTCTCTCTCTCTCTCTCTCTCTCTCTCTCTCTCTCTCTCTCTCTCTCTCTCTCTCTCTCTCTCTCTCTCTCTCTCTCTCTCTCTCTCTCTCTCTCTCTCTCTCTCTCCACGAGTTAGATTGAAACTTTCTCAAAGGTCAGTAACTCTTTTACAATCTTTCTAATATTGAGTCTTCCAACATTATATTTGCATTCAATTTTAAAAGATATATTATTAATATTCATCTTTTTTATCATGTCAGTTGCAGTAACTAGCACTTGAAGCTCAACCTCCATTTTGCAAGTACCTTCTTTGATCACTGAAGAACCATACCCCTCGTGTTCGAAACTTCAATGTGATGGTCATTTTCAGCATCTAATAAATTTTTGTTGTCATACAGAATAATGACGACGTGTGTCAGAATCGTCTTATAATTCTATCGAATTCAGCATTGATTTTCTCAAGTTTACATTGTTACACCGTTGCAACTGCTTCTTGTTACCGTTCTAATAACCGTAATTGTCTCATAACTACTCTTTATCTTATTTTATCATATGGGTGATCTGAAACCAATTTGCATTCACATCGCGATCAATGATTCATACTCTTCAAGATAACGTTTTGCCATTTCTCTATGTTGTGGGCAAAGAACCTCTTCAACAACGAGAGCTCTAAGTTTCGACAGTGATTCCTCAATAGATAGTTTAAGAGACTCATCCAATTCCTTTGTTTCAATATCATCTTCATCCTATTTAATTATCACTTCCTCCACTGCAACATCACCTTAAACCCCTTTAATCTCCATTTCCACAACCAATACATGACTTTCAAAACACACCAGTTTTATTAGTAGAATTTTTCAACCATTCTTCTTTCTCTCATTCTTTTATAATGTTTTTTTTACTAGAGTTGCGTTAGTGCTTAAAGTGTTTATTCAAGAGTGTAGTTGTGTTGTGATCTCTTTGTAATAATATTTGAAGGTTGCAAGCTAAATTCTAAAAAAGGCATGGGTAAAGGTTATTGAATCGCGATTGTGTAAAAGCTTTATTGTTATATTAAGTTTTTGGGCACATCCTATTTAAAAGCTCAATTAGTTTTGAAAGGTTGTTTAAGTTTATCATATAAAAAGCTCAAGATTATTTTCAATGGAAATCTTAGGGAAAACTTTTGGGGACTAGAGTAGGACAAGTTGTTTATGCCAGACTAGGATAATTTTATGGTGTGTTTTTTCTATCTTTTCTCTATTTTATTCATCCTACTTATTTTTTTACCTCCTCCATTCTCATTTATTTCGTTGTTTTATCTTTGTCGTTATATCTTTTCTAACAAAAACACTTTCAAAATCAAAGTTTTTATAAACCCAATTTTTGGGAATTTTGGATATCACAATTCACCCCCATATTGTATCTGGAGTCACTTGGTCAATAAGTGACATTAGATTCTATTTGCAAAACCTTGCAAAATTGCAAATAATCAAACTGCAAAACCTGGATTTCAAACCCAGGTCACTAACGTTACATTCCAACTAGCTTACCACCAAACCATGCATGTTTTGATGTTTATATTTGCAAACAAGTTCTATATAATAATATTCCATTCTTTTTCAATTAAAAAAGCTGTACATATTAATTAGTTTTTTAATTAACTTTTTCAATAATATATAAATTAAAAAAGCTGTATTTAGTTTCTCAATAATACTCCATTCTTTTATTTAGTTTTTCAATAATACTCCATTTTTTTATTTAGTTTTTTAATTAACTTTTTCAGTAATATATAAATTAAAAAAGCTGTATTATTTAATAATTATATAATTATAAAATGTTTAAAAGTATTTTAATTAACGTTTTTTTATAAAATATTTAATTAACGTTTTTAATTAACTTTTTTTATAATTATGTTTAAATGTATTTAAAACATTTTAACGTTTTTTTATATAATTATATAAATGTATTTTAAATATTTTAACGTTTTTTTTATAATTATATAATTATATAAACAAAATGTTAATTAAAATTATTAAAAATATATAATTATATAAAATACATTTAAATATTTTAATAACTATTTAAATATTTTAATAACTATTTTTAATTGCCCAGTTTTTTTAAAATGTTAAAAAATTTATAAAACATTTTTATTAACGTTTTTATTTACATTTTTATTTTATTAATATTTTTATAATTATTAACGTTTTATTTTATTAACGTTTTTATTTTATTAACATATATATAAAATATTTAAAATATAGATTTAAAATACATTTATATAATTATATAATTATAAAATATTTAAAAATACATTTAAAATACATTTATATATTTTATAATTATATAATTATTAAATAATACATTTAAATATTTTATAAAAAAACGTTAATTAAAATACATTTAAATATTTTATAATAATTAAATAATACATTTATATAATTATTTAAATATTTTGTATGTACAGCTTTTTAAAGTTATTATAAAATAATATTAATATTTGTAAAATGTTAAAAAGTTAATATTTATAAAATGTTAAAAATATTTATTAACGTTTTTATAAATTTATTTTTATTAACGTTTTTAAATATTTATAAAATGTTAAAAATATTTATTAACGTTTTTATAAAA
Source organism: Vicia villosa (assembly GCF_029867415.1). Classification (NCBI taxonomy): domain Eukaryota; kingdom Viridiplantae; phylum Streptophyta; class Magnoliopsida; order Fabales; family Fabaceae; genus Vicia; species Vicia villosa. Next base: position 143,811,775 of record NC_081181.1, on the reverse strand, counting down.
TGTTAAAAAGTTTTTGTATGTACAGCTTTTTTTTATTAAATCTATATATATTTATTAACGTTTTTATTAAAAATATTTAAAAATTTATTAACGTTTTTAAAAATTTATAACAAGAAAGTAAGTCATAACTTATAACAAAGTAAGTTATAACAAGAAAACGTGTCTGGTTCAATGGTTGGAGGAGCACCCCATATGCATTAAGACTTGGGTTCGAATCCCAGGTTTTGCAAATCAATTAATTGGGATTTTTGCAACCTATCCACGCCACCTAAGCAAGCAATGAAGATTCTGTGCCACCTCAACAGATTCAGCGCCAACTCACCACGCCCAGTCAGCCAAACAAGGGACAGGGGGTTCCTGGAAACAGAATCTTGTTTTCTAAGGGGCGAAGGCTAAATTTTTTTTTAATAAGGGGGAAAACCGAATCTCGCTACTTTGGCAGGGGGTGAATAGTATTTAACCCTATATATATATATATATATATATATATATATATATATATATATATATATATATATATATATATATATATATATATATCAAGTCAATCGTGTTGTGGTAAACAAAGATGGAGAATTGTGGACGGAAGAGGATAAGGAAAAAGTGCAGCACGGTTATCCTAGTTCGTTTGAAATCAAAGCTACTTCAGTCCATCCTACCAAGGTGATTTCGCCTCTCCCAAACGAGGGCTTAATCCACTAATCAATGTTTGATTGCAAATCACGAAGACAACCGACAACATCTTCTTGAGATCAAACCACAACTTGGTTTCTCAAGGAATAGACAATTCTAAAACAATTACATAAGGTATTTATAAAAGCTTCTAACAAGCTGTATCACAACTGTGATGTTCACACAAAATTATAACACAAGAATTTAAGAGATAAAATAATATGAAATGATTTTGATCGCTCTTGTTATATCGTGCGTGAGAGTTGTTATTTGATCCATCTTCATAGTCCCCTTTATATAGAATTGATTCAGAGATCAGTTGGAGAAGAATAATCTTGTTTTGGAAGGTTGATGATTTGAGATTTAATATCCTTTCCAAAAATACAAATGTTGTTCTTAGTCATAATGTTTCAGTCGTTACTTTCTTGCTCCTGTATTTAATGTAACGTTTGGATATTCAAAACTTCAAGTTGATGATTACACTGAAGCTTCTTTGTTCTTTCAGAACTTTCTTATCAGAGTATTACTTGCAGCTTGTTCAATGGCACCTTTAAAAATGTTCAGCATCAGAACATCTTTTACTTAGCGTGTGACTTGTATGTTCTCATCAGAACTTCCAGTCTGACTTAATGATATTTTCTTCTTAGTGCACTTTAGAACTTCTAACATTTTTCTGCATATTTAATCAAACGATTAGAGTACTTAATTTTTCTTCATATTTACTATATATTTGTTATCATCAAAACTTAGAATTAGAAGTAGAACCAAACTATGTTCTAACAATTAGTACATTTCTTTTGCATTGATGAGGTTTTGCATTTTGTCACCGGGATACTACAAAAGAAATGTGGGATACCCTTCAAGTTACCCATGAAGGTATACTTGAGGTAAAAAAAAAGGCTAGGATGAACACATTGACCCACAGGTACGAGGTTTCAGAATGAAATTTGAAGAAAATATCCAGAATATAAAAAAATGGTCTATTCACATTAATCATACAAGAACTCTAAGTAACGTTTTTCAAATTGAGAATTTGGTTATAAAAGTTATCAGATGCCTAAACCGCACTGACAACCTAAAGTCACTGAAATTTATGAATCTAAATACTTGTCTTATATGAATTTGGATACCTTGTTTAGAAATTGTAGGAACAGGAAATTGAACCAAAAGCTAGTTGATGATAATGAAGACTACAAAAAGAAGAAAAAGTCTTGTATTAAAAGTTACAAGACCAAAGACATGGGGTCAAAAGATGAAGACTGTCAAAATAAAAATGATGAAGACGTGTATCTCATGTTTCATAAATTCAAGGGATTATTAAGACACAAAAATTAAGCTCAAAAATTCTAGAAGCAAAGTAAAGAAAGATCAAATTTAATTTCAACTTGCTTCCAGTTTGACAGGAAAGGTCACATAAAGCCAAAATGTCTATGAAATCAAAGGAAATCTAGAGGATACAATAAATCATAAAAAAATTGAGAAAGAGCTTACATTGCACATAACAACAACAATATGAACTCCTCCCGTGAATCTGAAAAAGAATGAAAAAATATACATATGTCCCATGATAATCCACAAATATAATAAGATAAATAATATAACTTCTGAATTTACTTATAATGACTTATTTCACATTTGTAAAAAGTTATATAAAGGATTCTAATGCACTAAAGCACCTCATTTCTACCTCTAAGTGCATTCTCTTCCCTTGAGAAAGAAAATTAAAAGTTGTTGGAAGAAATATATGGTCTTAAAGAGAAAAAAGTATTTTAATTCAAAACTTTTCCCTTTATTATTCTTTTCACGGGGGCATGATTGAACCTACCAAATGTGAATTATGTAATATTTTGAAAAATAAAATTGATGATTTGCATAACACACTTGATAATTTTATCAAAGGAAGAGATAGCTTGAATATTCTTCTAGGTAATCAAAAACATCTTATAATAAAGTTAGTAGGTTATGAACCAAAAAATATGATAAATTTTATAGCAACATATGCCACTCAAATAGGATCTTTAAATGTAAAGTTCTTAAAAGTAACTATTACAAAACAAATGGTCATGACGCTCTATTTTTCTTTGTTAAGAACGGTCATGATAGTAAAAATATTTATCCTCCTTATCATTTCTATAAAAAATATATAGAAAATAAAATGAAAAATATGCATGTTTATCCTACTTCAATGATCATAATTTAAGCTAGAATCTTATAAATAATATGCATTTCACTAATGTAAAAGGACCGAAAATATTTGGGTACCAAAAATAAAAAAGTTAAATTGTGGTGCATATATGACTATAGAAGAATTCATACACGTTACCATTGATAATCTAACTCTTTTTTGTAGTACAGGTAGAATTCTTTATTTGTGTAAGTATTATAGAAAACACTCTTCTAGAAGATCAAGGTAAAAATAAAGATCAAGATGAATATAAAGGTCAAGATTTAAATGGAAATAAAGAAGATCAAGAAAAATTCTAAACAATCTTATGGGTTTATGGTACCCCAAATGAACGAATTATATTTTAGTTTGACACTCTGATTCCAATTTCTCTGATTGTAAATTGGATTGGAAAAATACCAATGGTACATGTTATTTTCTTGTAAATTCGCTTGTCATCTGACATAGCAAAAAAATAAGCAAGTGTTGCATTACCTAGTTGAAGCAAAATATGTCGTTGTGGATAGTCGTTGCACAAGTTATATGGATGAAGCAACATATAAGTGATTATGGAGTTAATCTTGAAGTTGTCGTGCTAAAATGTACAACATTAGGGTCATAAATCTCACTAAAAATTTGGTAGTTCACTCACGGAATAAACATGTTGAGATTATGCATTATTTCATTAGGGATCATGTCAAAAACTAGTATTGCGTAATCGAGGTTGTGTCTTCATCTAATTAACTAGAAGATGTCTTTACAAAACCTCTTCCAATTTTTTTTATAAGAACTGAGTTAGGAATCTTAAGCCGATCCTACATGGATTAAATTGTTTAAGTGTTTCTTCTCCTTACTATTTTACAATTTCTCAATGTCATATATATGTTTTATGTGTTGTTTGTTAATCCTGCTTTTTGATAACAACAAAGGGGAAGAAGTATACTCTCATAAGGAGTATAATATACTCTCTTTATTTGTGACAGTGAGCTTAACAACTCCAAATTTTTTCATTTGATCTTTTTGTTTTACCTCTTGCATGAAAGATGCATTGCCATCATAAAAAAGAAGGAGAATATGGTTTTATGTGTTATGCATGTAATATCATCTAATGGTTTTGATGATGAAAATTCTCAAATGGCTGTGTTGATGAAACCTTTCAAATACTGTATTCGAAGCGTTTTCAAGGATAGATCATCTCCCACTCCCCTCGCATCATCGAGTGGGAAGCTGCACCTACCTACACTGAGGACTGGCCACGGGCATCCGCATTTGTTTCGTACAGGGGGAATAGTGAGGTCGAGCCATTTAAAGTGTATCTTACCGCCATGCACCAGATGACTTTTGCTTCTTCCCATACGAGGGTCGCCACGAGACGCGTCAATTTGACGTCATTTCCTTATACTCCAGATGGCTGCCATATGGGTCATCTCTTATGTATCCTTATCTTACCGAACGAGCGATGCATCAGTTTCACTACTTGTAAGCTATTTCGAGACCTCTATATAACTCCTCTTTTCTCAGCATACGCCACAGAGATCTTGGTGCGATACTGGATGATTTTAAAAGTCACTTGGTACTAGAGGAATATCGTTAAATGCTGACTCCTTTTTAGTGGGTTGTATTCGACGAATACATGACATGGTTCTATAGGGTGTCACACTCTATCATGACACTAAACGCTCCTGGAAGACCACCTAGGTCAACTAATCAGGGGGCACTTAAGGTTATGGATGACCACACCGAGAGCATCTCAGTGGTCTGTCGTTGTGTTGTGGAGATGAGTACAACAAGCATATAGGCAAAACTCTTTGAGGATGACATTGCCCAATTGGCCCTCGCGGACAACATGATTACTGAGTTACAAAATGCCGTGCAGTACAGGCGGAGGAGGAAGAGACAGGGGATTAAATATACAGAAAGAGACAGGGGATTAAATATACCCAATATGACTTTTTGGATGTATTATTTTTTGTATTTTTGCACAAATGTTATGCATGGTCTTGAATTTTTGGATTACTATATGACTTTTTACTTTCATTTAACTTTAATATACTTGATTTTACTTTTATATAAACAATGATGCTACTCCGAAATAATTAAATGGGTTCCCAAAAATGCATCTTTGAAATAATTCCCTATTGTTATTAACACGTCTCCAACACCTTTAAAATGACTTCAAGAAACATTTCAGAGATACAACTTCGGATACGCCCAAATGTCATACTAAGACGCATTATATATATTTTTTTTCAAATGAGTGGGTCTCAGTAAAACAAAATTTAATGTGATTTTGAATGCATTCAGAGCAATGTTTTAAAAATCAGACCGAACCGATCGGTTAGACCGTGAATAGGAGATAAATTCGATTGAGTCAATATTTCAAAACCCCTAATGGATCAAAATCAAAGTAGAACCGAAAAAACTAAATTGAAGTGTTCAAAATCATTCAAACCATTGAACGAGAGCCTGTTTTGTAAATGTGACAATCACACATAGTGTAGCAACTAGGGGTGGAAATAGGCTAGGCTAGGCTAGGCTTTAGAAGGCCTGAGCCTGACCTACGATAAACTTAAAAGGCCTAAGTCTGGCCTACGGCCTATCATAGGCTCAGTTTTTTGGTCTGGCCTGGCCTTTTTAAAAGTCTGGCCTGGCCTGAAAAGCCTATTTAAAAAACCTGTATCTCATTAAAGTTTTCAATTAATCTATATAACTTAAGAAGTCTTGTAGATCATATATATATGGTAGCCTATTTAGCTTTTTTTTTTCCTAATATATATACATACAAGAACCAACTTATTTAATATATTTCTAATATATATAAAAATATAGGCCGACCTATAAGGCTTCATAGACTTTTTTTAATAGCCTAAGTCTGGCCTATTCAATAAAATAGGCTTTTAAAAAAGCCTAAGCCTGGTCTCTTTATTAAATAGGCCTGACCTGGCCTAGGCCTATGTAAGCTAGGCCATAGGCCCCTGTAGGCCGGCCTGGCCTATTCCCACCCGTAGTAGCAACCCCTTTTGTTTACCCCTCCTTTGTTCGATGTGGCCTAATAAATAGCAAAGTGCTGTGAGGTTTCATAAGCTAATAGGGCTGCAAACATAACACTGTCCATCTTTCTTAAGGGACTGTCTCTTAGCCAAGGATTTCACATGTTCTCTATACCCAGCCAGATCTTTCCTAATAAGGCCACCGATGCTTGCAGTGATACAGATCATGTGAAATCTTTGCTAAGATACACAACATCTCTCTGGAGAAGAAGAATTGATTATGATTTTGTTCTCGTCCTCATCTACTATGTCGTTTCATCATCATTCCAACAATGAATTTGTGGCTAACGATCCTATGCATCAAAATTGCAACATTCTTCGCTCTATTCATGTTATTGGGGAATGGGGTTGAACATAAAGTTTAGGGTTTTGAAATACCTCTATGATTCTAATCAGCATCTACAAACAAAAAAGGTACGCGCTTGCATTCTTCTTTTCCTTTCATATTACTCTAGCACTTTCTCATCAATTTTTCTTAAATTTGTTGTATGTTATTTTGTTTCTTCGAATTTAGCTCAATCAACCATTCTGAATTGATATCTACATAGTTGACACTTAGAGCTTCTATTTTGGTTTGAAGATATATTTGTGAAACTAGATATTAGGCCACTGTATTATGTAGTTTTTTAGGTTTCCAAAACTTTAACTTTAATAGAAATTTAAACTGCCTAACAAGGTGTCTAATGGCTCTCCCCAATAATTGATACTCCTATTGACAAGGTGAATTAGGCATTGGATTAGCAGGATAAAGTATCAACCTTCAAGCATTGGGTTTCTAGGGTTTATGCATTTACAACCAATTCAATTATGATAGGAATTTTGTAAATATTATGGGATGGTGGTGTTCTTAAAGTAGTAATGTTAATCACATTGTTTGGTTAAAGGTAATATGATGTGTAATCCATATTGATTTATGAACTAATGATACCTTAAAAGAATTCATATCTAAATTCTCTGTGATATTATACTTTTTAAGTTTTTTATAAATATTTTTTATTTGTATCACAAAAATTGGGGCATTGGCATCCCTATTTACTATTTGTGAATCACATGTTTTTTTGTTTCAATAGATAAGATTAGAAACGACAGTATTAGAGTATTAGAGAGTGTTGAGGTAGCCTCTATAGTAGAAAAGACGGTGGAAAATATATTTAAGTGGTTTGGACATGTAGAAAGAAGACCTGTAAGTGGTTTGGGCATGTGTAGAGAAGACCTGGAGATTATGTGATAAGGAGAGTATATAAGATGGAGAGGAATCAAACAGTTAGAAGTAGAGAAAGACCTAGAAAAACTATAAGAGAAGTTATTAAGAAAAGATATGTAGATTCTGTGGTAAGGAGAGTTGTTCAGATGTGGGGGAATCAAACAGTTAGAGGTAGAGAAAGACATAGAAAAACTATAAGAGAAGTTATTAAGAAAGATCTTGCGATTAACAATTTGGATAGAAACATTGTTTTGGATAGAACATTTTGGTAGAAGTTGATCTACATAGCCGACCCCACTTAGTGGGATAAGGCTTGGTTGTTGTATATAAATTGAAGATACGGCGGTGTTGCCAGTTCCAAAGATTATTTAGTTGTTTTTTAGGTAATTTTCTTAATATGTTATGTTTTTATCAAGTTAATTACGGTTTCCTCTTTTTTTCAACAATTTTCGAAACAGGAACGGACGTCTAACACATTTAAATGAAAGAAACGTCGACTGCATTTTGCTTTTGTGCCACGCGTTTATCATGCACAAATTTTAATCGAGTGACGTCAGGTCTTGGGACTTGTGACTTCACTAATAAAACCTATAAGAAAAGGGATCCAATTGATGCCTTTCAAATGACAGTGCTCTTTTCTCTCCTTTGCTGAGTAGATCATACGATTGTAAGCAACATTGTCGGTGAGGTTTGTAACATCTTTAGGTTTCCTTGTGTTCATGTTTCGTTCTCTATCAGATCAAATCAAATCGATCAAATATTTTTCATTAAAAGATTTCTTTGATTAGGCCGTTGTGCCCCATTTTTTCTATATTTTTGTGATTGTGATAGCTTTCTCGAGTTTTTATTTTATTTTTTATATTTGTTGTCGTTTCCCCCTTTTTTTTTCTTTCCAGGGAGAACCTTTTGAACGCTCAAGTAAACAAGTGGAGTCATCGCTAGCTATAACATCAAGATCTGGGTCAGGTAATTAGAGATCATCACTAGATATACCAAATTATTAGATATAGGGTAGCCAATACTCATTGGAATTGTTTTAAACTGAAAATCATCTCCAGGAGTTTATTTGTGTGATTAAGAACACTTTTATGCCACAGTCTCAGCAATTGAAGCCTCGAAGTCCTAGCAACGCTTTAATGGAAGAATTGGTATGGGGTATTTTCTTTCAATGATATAACATTATGTGTTTTTAATTGTAAAATTTGTGAATTAGGCTCGGTCAAACAATTGATTTGCCAGTGTTTTTATTACTTGCAAGTTTTAATACAAATATGAGATGTGCGTGAAATGATGATATTTTCCGCAAGGTTGTTGCCTTTGGGAAATGAGTTAGTAAGGGGCTCACGCTAGATTCACTAATATTTGAATCCCGTATTATGATTTCTTTCCAGATCCAGGATAAATCCTCTTTTACATATAGCTGCGACAGTGTTTTTATAATTTTTCTTATTTGAATGTTAGAAAATTTTGTTAGTTGCATCATACTGAATCCTTTGCATCATGGAGCTTCTTTATGTGGATTTTCATTTAAGGAATAATATTGTGATTGTTAGATTTTGAAATAGAAAAGGATATATCCAAATGGATGGGGTTAAGGCAATTCTTGAGAACATATGTAGATTGTCGCCTTTTGAAGGAAGAAAGGGAAAGTAACGTGAGATGTAATTTATTTATGTTTCAAAGCCATGCTCGTTGCCGTCTACATAATGTGTTTGGTATTGGAATATCAACTTTTTCATTTTAGGTGTTAGATATCATAGCTACTATGACCATATGATTCAGAGTTCAATCCCTGTTTCTACATTCTTCTAAATAAAAGTTGAATTTCAGCACCAAAGTAAACTGCCCTGTGCTTTGTGATAGCCAGGGTTAGTTGTTCTGTTGCAATTTTTCTTTATAATCAAATAAAATTTAGCAGGTGATGATCCTACTTTGCTTTTAATGTTCCGTAAATGCATGAGGTATTCATTGGGTCTCTCTCTATCTGCAGAAGTCAAGATTTATATTTGCTTTTTGCCATGTAATTCACTCAAATATTAGCACTTGTCTTTTTATTAAGTTTCTGGATATATTTATTTCTCTTTTCACTTCCACATGACAACAGATTAAAGTTTGTGATACATGTGGCAATGTGGGGAGGAAATACTTGCTGGCTCTTTGTAAAAAATGCACCGATGGTGCACAACACACGTAAATATTTTAATCCTTTGCATCTTCTACAATTTACTTGCAATCTGTATGTCTACAAAGTTTTTTATTTTTATGTTATGATTTACATGGAAGTAAAGTTTGCATGTTCTATTTCTCATTCATCATCCAGATATTGTATGCGTGTTAAGCTGGAGAAAGTTCCTGATTACTGGACGTGTGAAGAGTGTACGCCAAGGGATGTCAGAAGAAGGAAAGGACGGCTATCTAAAACTCCACTGAACCTTGATGGTAAATGTGGCAGAATATTTTCTATTTTGTTTTTTAATGGAGATGATTATGTTAAATACTTAAATATATCGGTTCTCTTTGTGCAGACTCTATGTTGAAGTCAGGTTCATCCAAATTGAAAATGAAAGCGGAGTTAGGAAAAGCTGGTTGTTTGAAAAAGCAGAAGGTTGGGAGAAATCCTGTTTCTCATGATGATAGAAAGGGAAAAGGTCCTAAATTGGTATCTGATTCTATGTCATTAAATAGTCTTATCTCAGAGAAATCAAATACTAGTTCTAAGGTTCTCCTAGCGGATGCTTATGGGTTACACAATCCTACACCGTGCTTATTGATTTCTGATTCTGGTGTCAATGCAAGAAAAAATGGAAAGGAAACCATTTCTAGTGGTGATTCTTTATTTTCAGGTTCCAGTTTTCGCAATCTTGATGTTGTTGAAAGTTCAGAAAAATTGGATCATAAATTACAAAGCGATCAAAACACTCATAAGGACTCAGATTGTCCAAATATAAATATGAAAAACAGGAGCCAGCAAGTGGAGGACCCCATAGAAGTTGCCAGAGTTATAATCAAAGACCCTGCTTTTGATGAATGGTCCAGACTGATCGACACAATTCTGATTGAGGAAGCACGTCCTTTACATGATCATCTCAAGCCGGATTTGCATTCTTCATGGACGTACGTCTCTTTTTGTTTGTTTTTATTTAACTATTTATCTTTATCCACTGTCAGGGTTTACTGCCATGCTATGAAGTATCTCATATTTTTTCATCACGATTCATACAGAGGAAGATTTCAGATACACAACATTGAAGGGATTGCAAGGACTTGTGATGGGTTTCAAGCTAATCTATCAACTTTTTGTTCAGTTAAAATTCTTGATTTTGTGAACAGTCTTCCTGAGATTATTATACTGGAGGAAATCCCTCGATCGAGGATCTGGTTCTCTCTCTTTATGGGAAATCAAGTCACTAAGGAACATATTGATCTCTACTTTTTTGCTAAAGATGTTAATAGGTCTGGTAGACATTTCCTTTAAAACTAACAAGATTGGTTTATTTTGTTCACTTTTAAGTATTTTTTCCATCTTTTTATAGCTATTCTACACATAGAGGATTGATGGATTGCATGACCAATAATGATTTGGCTCTGAAAGCAAATTTGGATGGGGCTGATCTTTTAATTTTTCCATCAAATGTTCTGCCTAAGGAAAGCCAGTGTAAGATATTATCTTTAGTCATGATTTATGATTTCATTTCAATTACGCTGTAGTTTTTGTTTACATTTGTCTCTCTTACTATGTTCTTACTACTTTTGTGCTTGGTAGGTTCGAGTAATTCGCTGTTCTTATGGGGTGTATTCAAAGAAAGAAAGGCGAATAACTCCACAAACTCAAACACACAAATCTCAAATGCTCTAGAGGTATTGACATGTTTTGAGTTGGTTTTATCTTGTTGTCTCTGATCTAATGAAGTTAGGAAAAATATTTTTCTTTTCCATCACTTAGAATATTGATTGACATAGTACTTGAAGATATTTGATGATTGTGGTTTTATACTATATTTATATTTTTGGACATTGATGCATAATCAGTCAACTATCATAGTTAAGTGGGAAGAAATTGACCTACTCTAAGAGTGACATTATACAATTTGATAAGAATTTAAATATATATGTGCTTCAAATTTCTGTTTTAAGTGTGCAAATATACTCAGTACTGATGCATACTCTGCTCACTCTTTTGCAGTCAGCAAATGGAGACACGAAGAAATATCAGTCATTCAATCTGAATGTTTTGCCAGAAGATGTAGATGATGAAACAGTAGTAGCTGGAATTCTTGGAAGTGACAGCAAAAGTGGTAGAAATGCACATGTAAGTAGGACTTATGTCATGGTTATTCTTCTAATTTGTGGTTTGCAGTGGTTGAAATCAAAATGTTAATTAGTTTTATTTTTCATTTATATTTGTTTTTTCATTCATTGTTGATATTTGTTTTCTCATTCATTGTTGATACTAGCTTTCATAAACTACACTTGAAATCTTTACATTATTTAATGTGACAGCGGCTTTGGCTTTTGATTTTTTTTCCAGATTTTTGCATTAGCTTTTTTCCCAGTTCATTTTGTGTAGTTTTTTGTTAGGATATATTTGTTGCATATATGTCTACAATCTAGATGTCGTTTTATTTTTGGTTGGCGATAGTTGGTTTAAAAAATGAAAACATAGTTTGTAATATTATGACATTTGGATGTAGTGTAGAATCTTGTAAAAACAGTGGCAACCTGTATGCTAATGTAACATCCCTTAGTTTTGTAGGTGAAATTGTTAAATTTCAGAGTTAGTGTAGAAAGTTTTCATATTAATTGATTCAAAAGTTATCCATAATTAGACCTATCGCTTTCACTTTGACATATATGTTTTCCCTATCTTGCACTGCGGGAAGAGTTTGTAATTAGTTGTTACTAAACAGGTTGAAGAATCCAAAAAGGATATGGAGAACACTCGCTATTCACAATTCGCCGTGCCCGCCTCCTTTTCTGATGCGCCTGCTTCTGCCTCGATTGCTGCGCCTGCTTCTGCCTCGACTGCTGCGCCTGCCTCTGTTGCACCTTCAAATGTTCATCTTCATCGCACAGGACAGGTAACATACCTCACACATCATCTCTGCTGTTTTCTATTGCACTGCCGGAAGAGTTTGTAATTAGTTGTTACTTAACAGGTTGAAGAATCTGAAAAGGATATGAAGAATACTCATTATTCACAATTCGCCACACCTGCCTCCTTCTCTGATGCGCCCGCTTCTGCCTCGACTGCTGCGCTTGCCTCTGTTGCAGCTCCCAAAATCCCTTTTCGTCGCACAGGACAGGTAACATACCTCACATACTCATCAGCTTCGCTGCTTTCTATTGCTGAATTTTGGGGTGCCATTTTGGTGTTTTCATGGGGAGATTTCCATTTTTGTGACATTTGAGAATGAGATGGCATATTAGATTATTGTAACGAGAACTCTTGTCTGAAATGAACTCAAATAGAAATTTTTTTAAAGTCATGATAGAGGCATCTATATAAATTATTCACGCGCCCTTCAAACGGGGATGGAAATTGATTTGAACCATGAAATGACCAAGGTTGAGAGGGGAATGGCTTCAGTAACTTTATTATAGCCATAACTGGAATGCATTGTACATTATGGAATGTAAATGGGCCATGGCTTGTAATTTTTTTGTGCTTTCAATTCATTTTTGTTACTCACTATTTGGTCCTAAGTTTTAATTATGTTGTGAAAGACTATGTGAGACAACCTCATATTAGTATCATGACATCGTTGTCGGCTCCTCTTTATCCCTTTATGGATCTTTCCAATTAGTCTGAACATGTATGGAACTTGTGCTTTCCAATTCGTGCTTCTTCGATGATGTTCACTTTGACATTTTTATTTTTAAGCATGGAGTAGAGTCTGTGATATGTTTATAACCATGACATTTTAATTTTAAAGGAGCGCAAGGCAGACAGTGAAAAGCAAATCATTCAAGTAAACTCCAAAAATGAGTTTACATCTGGTCATATGGGAGACACACTTTCTGGGCGGGTTCAAACATCTTTGGCAAAAGCAGAGAGGCACATGGATAGGAAGGTGGAGGCTACTTCATATGTTGCATCAGATTATTCTCTTACCAAATGTGTGACTGCTCTTGAAGAGATACAAGGTATTTCAGATGACATCTATGGAAAAGCCTTAAAAAAGTTTAAGGATCCTGATTGGAGGGAAATGTTTATTGCTATGTCTGATGATAGGAAACGTGGATGGCTACTTAGACTATAAAAGTTTGTTTTTTTGTTGTAATATTTGACAAGACTTTACTGGATATGTGGTGATGCTGATGCGACATGCATATACTTATCTTGTAATGTTATTTATGGTCTTTATGATTATGTACTATTTGTTGAACAATTTTATGTGTTTTTAGGGGTTGTTTTGAATTTTATTGTAATATTATAAATTTCACTTTTATTGAATATTTCATTAAACTTATTTCATGGCATGCATGTAATTCCTTTTATTGTTATTATTATCGTTGTAACTTTATTTCAGCATGATTTATATATTCATGTTATCATATATCTATTTTTGAGTCAGCTTTACTTATCCATATTATTTTTTCCTGATTCTCTTTATTTGAATGTGCATGTGTGATTTTAAAATAATATTTATATATGTATATTTGGATTTAGACCCACGGTATATTATACAGTGGGAAGAAAGAGATCTACATCATACTATTTGGATATGGATCCTTAGTCTATTCGTTACACCTCTCATACTCCCCTTATTTTTATATTGACCAGTTTTTGTCATTATTTGTCTACTTTAAAATTATCGTTGGTCAAAAATTTTACTTTAGAGAAACTCTACATTTTTAAAAATTCGAGTTTTTACAAAAAATCCGATACAAAAATTTCTGAAATTAGTGAAAACTTTGCATTTTTATTTATCGAATATTTTTAAAAACCTTGTATTTTTGGGAAAATTATTAGTGTTTTACTGAACTTTTAAGGAATACGATGCACTAATATCGCATTTTTTGAAAATATCAAGTATTTTATGGGAAAAACTATATTATTTATTAAATTTTTCAAAAAATCAGAGAAGCAACAAAATTATTTGATTTTTTTGAAAATTTTGGTTCACCGAATTTTTTTGTGTAGTGTAAAAAATCTGATAGTTCATAATATTTTATTTGTGTGGTTAATTAAGATCTATATTTCCTCTATATATTTTAAACAGTTTTTTTTATCACTGACGCGATATGTTTTACTTACATGTTCTATTTTTAACTTGTTCAAAATCTAGTAGATTTTTAGTATCTCTATCATTGATAATTCATTATTTATATGTTGTAAATAAAAGATAATTTCCTCCCGGACTAATATGTTAGTATGAACACAGTCCATTGGTAAACAACAAGAAATTATTGTTGTTAGTGTTCGTTCTAATATTGCAAATGGAATCAGAGGGAAGAAATATAAATTAATTATGGGTTATGAGAGAGGAGGAAACTACAAAAAAAAAAAAACTCTGAAGACACTTTTATTATAAAAGTTAAATATCCATTTATGATGAGATCTGTGCCAAATGGTAGTTGTTGAAAGATGATGGTTAAATGTGGATTTTACAATCATAAACTATCTATGGATTTAGATGGTCATGACATGCTTATAACATGATGAAAGACAATGTAAATGACATGACAAAATACAATATGACTTCCAGGTACGTAGTTGCTGTAGCGGGGAAAATCTGAGATCGAAGCCATTATGTTGACTTGACTCAATATTTCAGTGAAAGTCGCCACCGCGCTTTATTATTTCCAAAGGAAAAGGGAAAAGAACGAAGAAAACCCAAAGTTTGTTTTTAACAAAAAGAAGAGATCTTAGGTACGGGTGTTGATTATACAAGGGGAAGGTTTTAAGCACCTCTCATATCTGTGGTACTCCACAGGAACCTTTTTGAAAATCTGTGTCGTGTGTGCTAAAAAAGGGTTTGTTTTATTTTTAAAATAAGCTCGGCAAAGCATTAAGCTTTGTGCCTACATACTGAAGGATAGAAAAACACTTAGAAAGGGGGGGTTTGAATAAGTGTAGCTTTAAAAACTTGACAGATAAAAATAAATTGCACAGTTATTTTTATCCTGGTTCGTTGTTAACTAAACTACTCCAGTCCACCCCCGCAGAGATGATTTACCTCAACTGAGGATTTAATCCACTAATCGCACGGATTACAATGGTTCTCCACTTAGTCAGCAACTAAGTCTTCCAGAGTCTTCTGATCACACACTGATCACTCCAGGAACAACTGCTTAGATACCCTCTAAGACTTTTCTAGAGTCTACTGATCCACACGATCACTCTAGTTACAACTGCTTAGATAACCTTCTAAGACTTCCTAGAGTATTCTGATCCACACGATCACTCTAGTTCCTTACAACTTAATGTAATCAATTCTAAGAGTTTACAAATGCTTCTTAAAAGCGATAATCACAACTGTGATATTTCTCTTAATCGTTTAAGCTTAATCTCACTAAAATATTACAACAGCAATGTAGTGAGCTTTGATGAAGATGAAGATTCTGAGCTTTGATTTGAACAGAGTTTCAGCAAGTTAATTTGAGTTGTTTGTTCAGGATCGTTAACCTTGCTTCACATCAGAACTTCATATTTATAGGCGTTGGAGAAGATGACCGTTGAGTGCATTTAATGCTTTGCGTGTTCCGTACAGCATCGCATTTAATGTTATACGCTTTTGTCAACTACCTCGAGCCTTGTTCACGTTGTGTCTACTGACGTAGCCAAGAATAGCTTTTAACGTTCCTTTTGTCAGTCAGCGTAGCTTGCCACTTGTACTTTCTTCTGATCTGATGTTTGTGAATACAACGTTTGAATATCATCAGAGTCAAACAGCTTGGTGCCTAGCATCTTCTGATCTTCTGACCTTGAAGTGCTTCTGAGCGTGATACCATCAGAACTTCAGTGCTTCTGTTCTCTTGTTCTTCTGATGCTTCCATAGACCCATGTTCTGATTCTGCTTCGACCATCTTCTGATGTCTTGCCAGACCATGTTCTGATGTTGCATGCTGAACCCTTTGAGACAAAGCTTCTGAGCGCTGAATTATGCGTACTCTTTATATATATTTCCTGAAAAGGAAATTGCAATGGATTAGAGTACCATATTATCTTAAGCAAAATTCATATTATTGTTATCATCAAAACTAAGATAATTGATCAGAACAAATCTTGTTCTAACAATCTCCCCCTTTTTGATGATGACAAAAACATATATAAATGATATGAATTTGCGATCAGAAAGAATAGACGGCAAAAGACAAATTACACAGCTATAGCATAAGCATATGAATATGTCTCCCCCTGAGATTAACAATCTCCCCCTGAGATAAATAATCTCCCCCTGAAATAAATACTCGAAGAACTTTAATAAAAGACTTCCCTGATTATTTCGGTAGAGACGATCATATAAGCTTCTTGTCTTCAGAGAATTCATAGCTTCTGACTTCTGCTTCCATAGGACAGCTTCAGAACTAGAATTTCTTTAGATTCCTAGAACACTCACAGCTTCTGATTCCTGCTTCCATCTAGGACAGCTTCAGAACTTGAATTTCTTTGATCTTCTGAACATTCACAGCTTCTGACTTCTGCTTCCATCTAGGATAGCTTCAGAACTTGAATTTCTTTGATCTTCTGAACATTCACAGCTTCTGATTTCTGCTTCCATTTAGGACAGCTTCAGAACTTGAGTTTTCTGGATCTTTAGAACATTCACAGCTTCTGATTTCTGCTTCCCTCGGATAGCTTCAGAGCTTTGAATTTCTACCAACATCACTTCATGCTAGATTTGTATCAGAACATTGTTGAATGTACCAGAGCATCATCTGAGCATCTCTACATCCTGAAATGTTACAGAACAAAAACTACACGACAAAAGTCAGCATGAACGAATTAGAACATAAAATGTATATTAGAACACATTATA